>NC_036842.1:43442569-43602482 GCF_002910315.2 Salvelinus sp. IW2-2015 | reverse complement strand
TAGAAACCACACTATAGACATCCACCATAGTGCTAGAAACCACACTATAGACATCCACCATAGTGTTAGAAACCACACTATGGACATCCACAATAGCGTTTGTCATTTTGTTACTGAACGTCCAGTTTTTGGCTAGGATTAAAAAAAGAAGTTTATTCATGATTAGAATTGATCAAAGGGCCAGTCTAAATTAATAAACGGGCTCCCAGTTGAATAGCCCTGCCGTACACACATCATTCACATGGTTGCCAACCACACTTTTCAGATGGTTGCCAACCAGATGTAATGATGAGTTCAATGTCTAAGTTGCAACAGAGTAAACACCACCTCTTCCTTCCTAATCTAACCTCTGAATCTTGGTCTACCAACCTTTCTTTGGGGGCCATATAAATGCCGGCCCTTCTTCTGCCACACATCTATCATCAGTGCTCTAATCTTACATTTGACCTCACTTACTGCCCCCGGTCATACTGTCTGAACTAACTTGACTGTGTATCAAATCAGGCTTCGCCAAATGTATACATATTTAAATCATTATGTGGTTCATAAACTAGTTCTGTAATTGTAAGACATTTTTACAGCTTGTCTAGTGTCTGTAGCATAAACTGTTTATTAAGAGCTGTACCTTTTTGAAAAGCAACCACTTTCAGCTACATGCTAGTTAGCGTGCCATTTCAAATAGTTATAGTGTGCAGTAATAATGTTTTGGTGGCGGGATATGTGCTATTATCAGACGTTTGTCTGAAGCCGAAAAAGACAGAACATTGTCGATCTAATTTGACCTATGCACTAACGAGGTTTTCAGCATCAGCAGCTTGACTACTGCTAGAGTGCTGTACCTTTGTTGATCTACTGTACCTCAACGACAGATGTACTCACATTGGATGGGTTGATTAGCATTCAAATCTCTCTAATACATACTCTTAGAGTAGGTTTACCCCATTCATGTACTTGGTCATGTAAACGTGTTTTTTCGTGGAAGACACACATGCAATCTGCCATCTGGAAAATTGTTCAATGTTCCTAATCTTGATATATACCCACTGGTTCTTAAAGGGGTAGTCTGCTGTTCAAACAACAACAAAAGCCCAACACCCCGCCACTGTTTTGGTAAAAAGCTGAAGGGTGGAGAAATTGAACTCCTCTCAAATTCATTAATAGAGCTATGGATACATACTTTACAAACAAAAATGAATGGAATTAATACAATACAATCCTTAAGAATAGAGTAATGACTTACATTGCTAAATTCGGTGAAACAGCCTTATAATAACCAAAGGTGGCAGCAGGTAGCCTTGCGGTTAGACCTTTGGCCAGTAACCGAATTCCACGAGCCGACAAGTTGAAAAATCCGTCTGTGCCCTTGAGCAAGGCACTTAACCCTAACTGCTCCAGGGTTGCTGTTGATAATGGCAGACCCTGGCTGTGACCCCACTCTCCGAGGGTGTCTCAGGGAGAGTAGGATATGCAAAAAAACAAACATTTCCAATTCACAGTTGTGAAATAGGACAAATAAGAATACATTATTGGTATTTATTGGTAATAAATATTTCCTATTAATAGCTGAATATGGAGAGAGCATGCCAACCAATAGGCCCTTCATGACCCCAATGCATTAACACTAGAACCGCCTGGCCTTCCAGCCTATAAGTACCCGCTAGAAAACGTTGCCGGGCGTCCCCTTTAGCATATGCATCAGATGCATATCAACCCACAAGGTGCAGCAAACATAACAAAAAAACGCTTGGTATTATAAAGGATTAATTGCATGAATAAATATTTGTCAGGAAAAGTAACGATAGTCAAAGCTATGTTTTGTGTAATTCCTAGACAAAACGTAGGCCTATAGCCTATTTTATTTTCTCTTCCAATTTCAACATTAGTGTAATGCATATGATCAACTTGATTTGTAGATTCCATTAGTAATAGTTATAGAAATGAATAAAGTCCAGTTACAGCTTATTTTGACAAAGTAGAAATAAAAAGGATAATATAACCAGGTGAAATAATTAGCTATATTCCTAAACAAAAACACCAGTGCATGAACAATTGTAAAGGATGACTTGTATAAATAAATAGCATATTTTAATTTGATTATGTTACCAGTTTTTGCTTAGTAGCCACAGTATTGCTGCCGAGCGAGTGGCCATGTGCTGAATGCAGGGACAGCACAGATATTCTTGGATAAACTGGCATTCGGAAATAGAGTTGCACCTCTTGGAATTATGAGTTATTTGACAAAGGTAAGTGTCATAGAAACTACACAATATGCTCTTTCTGATACTATATAGAAATCTAAATGTTTTACCTGCATGTGACTCTGTAGAATTAGGGGCGGCAGGCTAGCCTAGTGGTAAGAGCGTTGGACAAGTAACCGAAAGGTTGCAAGTTCAAATCCCTGAGCTGACAAGCTACAAATCTGTCGTTCTGCACCTGAACAGGCAACTACCTGGTCCATTTCCCATCGGAGTAGGCTTATGTGTTAGGCTAGGTCAAATGTAGGGTTAATGAGTGGTTTTGTGGACACAGATTACACCTAGTCCTGGACTATAAATCATTTTGGCTGGAGATTTTCTATTGACCTTGCTTTTTAGTCCAGGACTAGGCTTAATCTGGGTCCGGGACAACGTCCACATCATGTTTAAATGAGTGGAATGGGATGTTTTCCATGAAAAAACACGTTTACATTACCAAGTACATGAATGGGGTGAACGTACTCTAAGAGTATGTATTAGGCTGTTTGAGAGGTTTGAATCCTAATCAACCCATCCAATGTGAGTACATCTGTTGTTGAGGTACAGTAGATCAACAAAGGTACAGTACTCTAGCAGTAGTCAAGTTGCTGGTGCTGAAAAGCCTTGTTAATGCATAGGTCAAATTAGATCGACAATGTCCTGTCTTTTTCGGCTTCAGAAAAAAGCTAATTTCAATTAAAACGTCGTTTTTTTTTGTATTAATATTATTAGTGATTTCAAAAGAGAAGGCATAGGTAACACTAACTTATTATTCAACTCCAGTGTCTTTGAATCCCTTTCAACCATCTGGGCTGTCAAGTGGTCATAATCAAATGCAAGTTTAGAACTCACAAAGTTTTGTGTGTTTGTGTTCCATGGCCAAGAAGCGAGGAGTATCTCTCTTTCTCTAAACCTTGAACTGGGATTGGATTATGACAGTGGAGGAGAAAAATGTCAACAACACAGCAACCCCAGTGTGTCTGAACGAACTCTCTGTTTCATTTGGGCCTTACAACGACTGTCCTCTTCATTAGATTTGCATGATTGCACTAGTACCACAGCAAAATCCTGCATTTGTCTTGGGGTGGACTCAGACTCATCTCAAACTTAATTGGACTTTCTAGGTTTGGCAAGCACCACACAATTATCTCTATGCCTTCTTGTTCCTGTTGACATACGTGTCTCCTATCTACTCTGCAAGAAATAATCTCTTGGGGGAGAGTTGGGTATATTTATTTGTTTGACATAATTCACCTAAATGCTGATTGGCTGATAGTGAGGTCATTAGCTTAAATGTGCTGAGCATAAATAGGAATGTGGAACCAACGTCTCTGCTTCCTCTGGGGACGCCCACACTGTGAGGCGACAGCCATAATAATCCACCGCCATATGATAATGTCTAGCCAATGGCAGAGAGCTACAAAAGCCCAAAACAAATGGCAGACACACCAGAGCAGAACTTATTTATCTAATTTAGGAATTCAATTCAGGTAATCAGAATGATGTTCCCATTGAAGAGGACAACGTTAACTCACCAAGCTGAAGGGTCGACAGTATCAGGTTTTCTGACATCGGGCAATGTTTTTCGTCATTATCAGAGCAAACGCCATGTTTTCCGGGTCCCACTTGAGACTTTTGGGCAAGGCGATGCATCGAAATCAACTGTTTAGAACACATTAACCCTGTTGCCTCTAATCAGGATACAGTGATTCCCCTGATATAAAGAACGGTTTAGGACTTCTGTGAGTGCTTCCGCGTAACGTGAACTTGCTCGAATATCCAGAGCCATTTCAGGCTTGTAAAACTGCACTCATCAAGAGTCTGCTGTTTAGTCGCTGATTCAGCTCTTGGCTAGGACCATGTTTACAGGTTTCATAAGACACGCCATGGCCACTTCAAACTGGTGGTGAAACGAAATCCACGGTGGTCGGCTGGTCCTTCCTTCTACGTACATAGAGAGGTTGGAGGAGGTGCATTCTCTGTGTCTAATCGAGGGTCTGTTGTGTTTGGCACTGATTGTTTAGTGTAGCATCCATGATTTGTATCACCGATTGCACAGTCTGTTTTTGTTGTTGTCGTAAATCACTGTAGGTGAGACGCTACTCCTTTAGATAAACGTCAGCCTCAACTCTTTCGTTAGTTTCAAACATAACATTTGGCGAACGAGGATGGCTGAAAAGTATTTCTACATTATCCCTACCTACTCAAGGGCCGTTCTTGCCTCGTACGGGAAAACCAACAATCCAACATGGGACAGATGGAAGCTGTCGTTCCAGACGTACATGCTAGCTACCGGACTGCATGTGGTTAGCCCTGAGTGGAAAAGTCTCCACTGTCTCGATGCATAGGGCCTGCACATCTGCCAAACGCTCGGGGAAGTGCACATATAATGCAGCTTTTGAACTTTTGGATGCATTTTCAGCGACACAGTACGTTGCTGATCTTAAGCTGTTCAAGCTGTGCAGCAGTCTGTGGTCAGACTGTACCTGTCAGTCAGACAGTGACATGAGCCTCAGTGCTGTTGATGGGACCCCAGTCGTGTCAACGGTGTGACAACTGTGGTGCCAGGACACCATGCACGGGCCCCTGACTGCCCTGATAGTGGATAGATGATGTCGGAAACCAAACCGATTTGCAAAATGGTGTAGGCAGTGGTGTAAAGTACTTAAGTAAAAGTACTACTTATGTCGTTTTTGGGGGTATCTGTACTGTACTATTTATATTTTTGACAACCTTTACCTTTACTACATTCCTACAGAAAATGATGTACTTTTTACTCCAGGAAAATGGTCTAATTCACACTCTTATCAAGAGAACACCCTGGTCATCCCTATTGCCTCTTATCTGGCGGACTCACTAAACACATGCTTCGTTTGTAAATTATGTCTGAGGGTTGGAGTGTGCCCCAGGCTAACCCGTAAATTAAAATAATAACAAGAAAATGGTGCCGTCTGGTTTGCTTAATATAAGGAATTTGAAATGATTTATAGTTTTACTTTTGATACTTAAGTATATTTTAGAAATTACATTTACTTTTGATACTTAAGTATATTTAAAAAGTATATTTTTAGACCTTTACTCAAGTAGGATTTTACTGGGTGACTAACTTTTTCTTGAATCATTTTCTATTAAGGGAGCTTTACTTTTACTCAAGTATGAAACTTGGATGTAGGTCAGCTCCAGCCCAGACCCCTGTGCCCCAACGCTCACATCCCATGGACACACCCTCTGCTGTCATTCACACTGTGGGCTCACACCCGGCTGGCTCACACCCCACAGACATGCCCTTTCCTGTCACTCATCTGGTAGGCTCAAACCCAGCTGGATCACACCCCACAGACATGCCCTTTCCTGTCACTCACCTGGTTGGCTCAAACCCAGCTGGATCACACCCCACAGACACGCCCCCTCCTGTCGCTCATGCAGTCTTGCTCAAACCCAGCTGGGTCACACCCCGCAAGCCATGCCCCCTCCTGTCACTCGCACGGTTGGCTCAAACCCGGCTGGGTTTTCCAATAGTGCTGTATACCTGGGGCGTTCCTCCATTCCTCTCGTGACACAGGAGCAAAAGTGTCACTCATTAACATTGCCACCTACTAACAGTTCTTGTCCCACTTTCCCCTCCAGCCGCCCAGCCTTAGCCTGTACGGATATGGGCGCTCAGTGATTGATGTCATCCGCTTTATACACTCACTTGTGCAGTATGGCCACAAGGCCCTCACTCAGTTCCCCTTCCACATCACACGGCAGGGCACTAATATCTTAGGTCTGGACCTGTTCACCAGCCTAGGGTTCTCGCTGTTGGATAACAGTGCACATCGCCTCCACATAATAGTAATAATCATTTTTTTTTTTTTAAGTGCTTTTTACGACACCCAAGTCACTTCACAGGACAATCAGCTGGATAAAAAGCAATACGATCATATATTAAAATGAGTAAGTAAATACACTGAACCAAAAAATAACCGCAACATGTAAAGTGTTTCATGAGCTGAAATAAAAGACCCCCGAAATGTCCCACGTGCATAGAAAGCTTAACTCTCTCAAATGTTGTGCACTCATTTGTTTACATCCCTGTTAGTGAGCATTTCTCCTGTGCCAACATAATCCATCCACCTGACAGGTGTGGCATATCAAGAAGCTGATTAAATAGCATGATCATTACACAGGTGCACCTTGTGCTGGGGGATAATAAAAGGTCACTCTAAAATGTGCAGGTTTGTCACAACACAATGCCACAGATGTCTCAAGTTTTCAGGGATCGTGCAATTGGCATGCTGACTGCAGGAATGTCCGCCAGAGCTGTTGCCAGATAATTTAATGTTACCATAAGCCGCCTCCAACGTCGTTTTAGAGTATTTAGCAGTACGTCCAACTGGCCTCACAACCACAGTTTTGCTGATGTCAGCGTTTTGCTGATGTCAAAGTTGTAAACAGATTGCCCCATGGTGGCGGTAGGGTTATGGTATGGGCAGGCACACTTGCTTTTCATCGAAGGCAATTTGAATGCACAGAAATACCGTGACGAGATCCTGTGGCTCGTTGTCGTGCCATTCATCCGCTGCCATCACCTCATGTTTCAGCATGATAATGCATGACCCCATGTCGAAAGGATTTAGACACAATTCCTGGATGCAGAACATGTCCCAGTTCATCCATGGCATGCATACTCACCAGACATGTCACCCATTGAGCATGTTTGAGATGCTCTGGGTCGACGTGTACGACAGCGTGTTCCAGTATCCGCCAATATCCAGCAACTTCACCCAGCCATTGAAGAGGACAGGGCCAACATTCCATAGTCCACAATAACAGCCTGATCAAGTCTATGTGAAGGGGCTGTGTCGCGCTGCATGAGGCAAATGGTGGTCACACTAGATACAGACTGTTTTACTGATCCATTGCTCTACCTTAGATTGGAGCCTAATGAATTGATTTCAATTGACTGATTTCCAGGTATGAAATGTAACTCAGTTATATCTTTAAAATTCTTGCATGTTGCAGTTATTTTTGTTCATTATAAAAGTACACTAAACACGATGACAGACTAACCAGGGAGGAGAACTAGACAGAGGATAAAAGCTAAGGTTCTGACATGGAGAGAGAGTGAGTTCCAGAGTTGGGGAGCTGCACTGCTTAATGCCTGGTCTCCCATGGAGCGGAGCCTGGTACAAGGGGTGGTGAGGAGGCCAGTGTCAGAGGGGCGCAGTGAACAGGTGGGAGTGTAGGGGTGCAGGAGGTCAGTAATGTATGTGGGTCGGCAGTCCATTGAGTGCTCTGTAGGTGAGCATGAGCAATTTGCCGATTATCCTTTATTGAACTGTGAGCCAGTGGAGTTTGAGGGTGCGGGTGATGTGATGTGGTTCCAAGGTCTGTTCCCATGTGTCTCAGTTAGCTGAGCATGGCACTTGCAAAGTCAGGGTTGTCGGTTCGATTCCCATGAGGTACCAGTACAAATAAAATATGAAAAGGTATGCACTCACTACAGTATGTCGCTCTGGATAAGAGCGTCTGCTAAATGATAAAAATGTAAAATGTCTGGTGAGGACTTGTACAGCTGAAGTTTGAATATGTTGACATCTGTTCAGTGTTTTGGCGGGGAGTCTGTAGAGAGTGACGTTGCAGTAGTCCAAGCATGATAAAAGGTGTGAATGAGGGTTTCAGCAGTGGGGTCAGTGAGAGAGTGAGCTGTTTTTGAAGTGGAAGAAGGCGAACTTGGTGACGTTCCGGATGTGGGGTTCAAATGACACACCAAGTGGATGGTGCAGCCGTTGATTGTGAAGAGTTGACCCAGTTTCTTGATGAGGGAGTTGGGAGCCATGAGCATGATCTCTGTTTTGTCGTCATTTAGTTTAAAAAAGTTATTGCTCATCCAAGTTCTCATTTCATGGAGACCGTCAACAACAGAGGGGGGTGGCAGAGTGGAGTTGGGGTTTGTGTGGATGTAGATTTGTGTGCTATCTGCATAATAGTGAAATGAGTCCAACTTGATGGAGGATCTGACCCAGGGGCAGCATGTAAATACTAAACAGTAATTGACCTAACACTGAGCCTTGTGGGACACTTTGTGATACAGGGGCTGGGGCAGGCCTGCAGTTGCCAAGGGAGACAAAATGTGGTCTATCAGATAGATAGGAGTGGATCCAGGCAAGGGGTGTTCCAGAAACTCCTAGAAGCCTCTCTATGCGGTCAGTTAAAATCTGATGACCAACAGTGTCAAATGCTGAAGAGCAATGGCCAATCCTCTTCAACGGCGTAGGTGCCCTGACAGCATTCACACACAATGCTCTCCTCGATCCTACGGTGACTCTAGTCATTCAGCCTCTACGCGAGGAGGTCACTAAGGATCTACGCAAATCGCTTGAGGATGGATGTATGGAGCCTGTGGATGCCTCATCATGGGTGTTCAACTTGGTCATCGCTAAAAAGAAGTCTGGAGAGCTGCGGGGTCTGCTTGGACCTGAGAGCGGCCAACAAGGCCGTCATACCTGATCGGTACCCACTGCCAACCATAGAGAACTGGGGTTTTCAAAGGTTTTCAGCTGGACCTTCACAAGAGCTACGTCCAAGTTCCCCTACACCCAGAGAGTAGGAACCTGCCAGCCTTTGTCACTCATATCGGGGTATTCCGCTACACAAAGATGCCTTTTGGTCTCAGTTCGGCCCCATCTGTTTCCAGAAAATAATGTCCACCATCCTTGCCTGGTTCACTGGAGTGGCTGTCTACTTGGACGATGTAGTCCGTGGTCCCAACACTACGGTCCATGCCAAATGTCTGCAAGCAGCCATTCGCAGCGCTCCGTCAACACAACTTCACACTCAACACTGAGAAGTGCCTGATCTCAGTGCCAGAGATCGACTTCATTGGGTTCCGCATCAGCCTGAGGGTTCTTACCGCTGCAGTCAAACGTGGAAGCCATCCATTGTGTCCCAGAACCGACATCTGCTACACAACTCACTTCATATCTTAGAATGCCCCACTTCCCCTCTGTGTCAGATGTTGAAGAAGGAGGCGTACGTGGTCTGGACACCCGACTGTGCACAGGCTGTCCACTCTCAAAGAACTACTGACCACTTCACCTGTGCTGGCCCACTTTAACCTCACCAGCCCAACTCTGGTCACCTGTGATGCATCAGCCACAGCAGTGGGAGTGGTCCTCTCTCAGCTCCCAGGATGGTGTTGAGAAGACGGAGGCTTTCGCCTCTGGCGCATTGAATACCACCGAACAGAAGTACTCCATTGGAGAGAGTGAGGCCTGTCTGGGCTTGTGAGCGGTTGCTCTATGGACGTTCTTTCACCCTGTATACCGACCACCAGGCCCTCACAGCCTTGATGTCTACCTCCAGGTCGGGTCACAAGCCTCTCCGCATGTACCGCCTTCAGCAATATAACTTTAAGTTGCAGGTCAATGTAGAGACTGACCTCCTTTTGCTCTCAATGCCCAGGTTGACTCAGAGGAGGACCTCATCCAGCTCCTAGGTGCACCTCTCCAAGACAGTGTTGCTGAAAGAGCTGACCCAAGAATCAGCCAACGACCAAATCTTCATAAACCTTGCAGGAATATGTAGCTGGCTAGACGACACAGCTCCCATCGGAACTCCAACCATATGCCAGGTTCAAACATGAGCTGTCATGCTGGAATGACACGTCTGGCCGATGGAAACTACTCCGTCATACCAAGCAGGCTCAGAGGACGAGTGTTGGCCATGGCTCATGAGGGCCACCTTGGCATTGCGAAGCTGAAGCAGCGCTGCCGGGACCTGGTGTGGTGGCCTGGCATCGATCACAATGGGCTAGTATGTGACTGTGCTCCATGTCTTGTCAGTGGAAAGACAGGCCCAGCTCTGCCACCACCACTGCAACCACTGGCCTGGCCCTCCCGTCCATAGGAACATATCCAACTGGACAACTGCTGTGAACTCCACAATTTGTCACTTCACCAATACTTCCTGGTGGTTGCTTATGACCTACATTCAAAATGACCAGAGGTCACACCCATGGGTTTTGGCCATCATAAACTTCCTGGAAATGGTCTTTGCTCCCTGTGGACTGGCTGCAACTCTGACCAGGAACAATGGCCCTCAGCTGGTCGTGGTAGAGTTCAGCTCTTACATCCAAAGCAAGGGGATCAAGCACATCAGAACCGTCTACTACCACACCCAGGTTCAATCAAACCCTAGCTCACCTAGTTCAGGGTTGCTCCTTCACTGAGTCCTTGTCGCAAACTCTGCTGCTCTACAGAGCTGCTCATCACTCCACCACCGGAGTCTCTCCTGCCAAGCTGATGCAAGGATGGGAACTAGATCTGCCCTTACACAGGCTCCATCCCTCGGTTTGCCACTCAACAGTCAAAGCAACAGTGCAAAGCCAACAGTTTAAAAGTCAAGAGCGCTGCAACAAAAGACAGAGCGCATGGCTTCCTGGGATCCAAGTGAGGGATTGAGTCATGGCACAACGTGCAGACAAGCTATGCACCTTCTGGTCAACACCATGTCAAGTTGAACGTCACCTGGGCCCAGCAACATTTCATCTGACTAACGGCTCTCATGGTCATGCCAACCGACTGAGGAAGGTGCCACCTCCTGCATGTCTCTGATGTGCGATTGATGCCACCCTGAGTGGTTCACTACCGGTGGCACACGCTCCCTTGGCCCCACCTGAAGTACAAGTGCCAGCTTTACAGGCACTTGATGTTGCTGCAGCACCCGTCCTGCGGCCTGTAAGGGTGCACTTCCGCCCTGCTCACCTTCAATATTTTATCATCTCCTTTCATGCCTAGTTTAAAAGAGGGGGGATGTTGTGTTCAGCACTGATTGTTTAGTGCAGCATCCATGATTTGTATCATTGATTGCACAGTCTGTTTTGTTGATATGTTGTCGGAAATCACTAGTTGATTTGGTTGTTCTATTTATGTTGTATATGAGATGCTACTCATTTAGATAAGTGTTTGTTTCGTTATTTTCAAACACAACAGGGTCACTGCCAGTGCAAGGGAAGGGCTCTTGAATTCTAAGCCTGTACCAAACTCCCACTAGAAACACTTAAAATACAGTCGGACACATTTTTACACATCATTCTAGGACAGAAGCAGAAGAACTGAAATACGGCATTGAGGATATTGTGTGGAGTTGTCAGAGGCATAACGTGATCACTCAGAAGAACGCCGGAGGACTACCAAACTCAGGGTGTATTGACCGCTTGTAGTGTGGAATCATTTTGTTTTACGTTTGGCTTACTCGTGAAAGATTCCCAATCGATGGTTGTATATTTTCCCCCTCTTAATTGCCCGTGGTAAATGACTTGGTGTGTGACGGCAATGTTTTTCTTTCCGACATTCCCACTCGGAGGGGCTCTTAGAGCGCTCTCTTTATCCAGCCTCTGTAGTAAACTATGAGAAGGTAATCCCTCGGGGCTCAGTTGATCAATACAACAATCAATAAAGCTATACAAAGTACCTCCCTGGAAATGTGGTACAGACGGTAGTTGAAAAGATGGGACTTCGATAGGCTGCTGTCCTTCATACCATGAAAGTCGTTGGATGCAAGCTCAAGGTGGATCAATACAAGGGGATGCCTGAAATGTAGGGGGCCGTGACTCACCCAATCCCCTTGCCTATCCCCTCCCAGGCCCCTCTCGACAATGCTACTGGCAACCACAGCTGTTGGCTTTCCTATCAAAGCCCCACGGAGAGGAGAGTAACCGACGCAAGGCCAGACGAGGGCCTGAAATATCAATATCAAATGGACGTTTGTAGTGCTCTTCTCTTTCCCCAAACACTACTCAGGCAGTGCCTCAGAGGGATAGCTGCTGCACCTGCTCAGGTTCAAAGGGCCCAACTGTTAACATAGGATTCGAATGGGGAAGGTGGGATGCAAGCTCCGTTCCTTTTTGCATAGTCCCAAATGGATCGTCCAGAGTCAACTACAATTATGTTATCTACGATGTTGCAATTGTCCCTTTTGAAAAACGTAACAGTAGAGCATAGAAAAGCAGAACCAAACAAATTCAGTCGACTTTTCTAGCTGCTGTGAATAACGGTCGATCGGTGATGTCCGTTTGACATTCTCACCCTCCCAGATCAAATGTCAGCGGCAGAAGAATGGGTGGCAGTCCATCTGAATTCCCCCTCCACGGCCACACTGGTTGCTATAGTTATCCCCGGCCTGTTTAGGCTGAGGAATATGGGAGGAATGTGCAATAGCATGAGAAGAGGTCATCAGTCCTGATAGCCCGACGTGACTATCCCAGCCTTGGTCAAAGGTGTAGAAAGACGGCCATGCTTTCCCACACACACAGACACTAGTCTTCATGGGAGATTATCGCAATGGGTTGGTTGGTCTTATATCGCAAAAGAAGAAAATGACCTGACAATCAGTACAAAGGATATTTGGCTAATCTTGGAAGACAACGGAAGTTGAATTAAACGTATTACTTTATTTTTGTGGATTCCAAATAGTATTTGCTACATTAGCCATTAGTCACTGATTGATCCTGCTTCATGAAAAATGTAAGAACAGCAACAATGACACATATCCAGCTGTTCGATCAGCAGGCAACAGATTAAATCAACATTGTTTTATTGGGAGGTTATTTTGAGTCATTTTTTATTTGCTTGACTTCACATCCATGTCGGTGGCCATAAGGTCAGTATGATCGAAAACACATGGCCTCAGATATTATATTTGTTTCTGAGTGTTTTGTTCAAGCCCTACATGTTCTGTGTTTTAACTTCGATCACATGGAGAATGTATACTGTGTGTACTTATGCGAAGGCTATGGATTTCCGTCCACCACTCTGCAAATGGGGCTGGAACAGCTGTAAAATCTGTTTACCTCTAAAAGGCTGCTGCTGTTATTCCAATGTATTTTAAAGTGTTTAAAGTACATTTGTTTAAATGTACATTGTATTCCCTTATGTTCAGGGCAATTAATAAGTTAAATGTATAGTAATTTGATAAACCCCTGCGTTTTGTTTTACTCAAATACAATGCTGAGGTTGACCATATAGATTAGTCAAACACTTATTCCAGCACACAATGGAAGTACTTTGGCAGTAGTCCTCAGAAGTCATCTAATTCACCTACTAGGCTAAAACGTTTGAAGATCTCTTGTTTGTTTTCATTTGTTTGAAAGGAGTGGAGGGAAATGGCTAAACATATGCACTGCGTTCGATAAACTCCAAACTTGGTCGAATCAAGTCCCGTTTGCATCATTGGATGTAAAGGTCATGGGGTTAAGAATGTCAGGTCTTTTTATTTTTTCTCTTGATGTATGTGGGTATGTCATCCGCAGGGGGAAGGTTACAGAGTTTCTACTTGGGGGCAACGGTGCCCGAGCCATTGCATCTCAGACAGGATTCAGTTACTTCACAGTGCCATGTAATCTGTGTTTCTGATTAGTCAGTCTGGCTGTGGTCTGGCCTCAGACTTTCAGCTTGATCTCCTCTCATTTGTCTGCCCAGCTATTGTTTCACTGTTTAGTCAACCTTGTCATGTGTGGCTTTAAACAGGCCCTACGGTTTCAGCTGTTTCAACTGGTGCCCCTCTGTTTATGCTTTGAAGTTGGTATGATAAATGGGATTTCAGGCTTTGGAATTGATATTGGAACGGGAATGGGGGAATTGCAAAGGGGGGGGGGGGGGGGTCAACGTGTCTTCACTGAGTAAGCCCTCTGGCTGTCATATCATATGGCACTGAGCTCTTGAGCACTCATATCATTAGTGATATAGCTACAGCTCAGTCACCTGGCCTCCATACAGGATCACACTGCTCTGATCTGCTTGTGGTGCTGTGCTTTCATGCTGTGACATTACAAGAGTCCACCATTTGGATAGGTGTGTGAAAGAGGTGTGTGAAGTCACTGTTAGATTGAACTTTTGATCCTAACTGCACCCCTGCTTTTCTCCCTTACCTGCTATAAAATATGCAACAGAAACTGAATAAACTCCTGCTACCTGCTGGTCAAGGCCACTGTCAGCCCTTACATTTTCATGTAGCAAAGTATGAAAATGTTGGGACCAGAAATTGGAGAGAGGCCAAACCCAGAAGAGTCTTATGTTACACTTCCTGTTAACCAAAGACTGGTGACAGAATCACTTTTCAGGAGCGATTGGAGGGATCCCATTCAGCAGTGGCTAATGTCAAGTTATTGAGATGGGCGAGATGGCAGTTGCTGCTCCTCTCTACCCAGGTTTCCTTCCCAGGGCCCACACAATAAATGCGTTGCAGATTCTATGCAAGGCCAGCACGCAGAAGATAAAACCTGCCTCGCAGCCATTCATCGTCCGGTCAATTTAAAAAGGCTTTTTCACTGCCATCACGACCATATTTGGACCTTCAAGTGCAGGCATATTGACGAACCGGAGCACTATCGATCGGGCGGATGCGGAAATTGTTGACTCGCATACAATGAAGCAACAGCCTGGGATGGAGGACGGAGGGTGAGAACTTCTGGGAAGAAGAGTCCCATTTCTTGGAAAAGGAGTTCTGAAATGAAAACCTCCCCTAGTGCACTAAATGCTGCACAGTTCTAATCCCTCTGTCACAATTCTATTAAATCTTTAAACTGTAATGATCGTTGCTCGCCACCAGCAGAACTCTTCATCATGGTGATTAGAGGCCTGGAGAGCTACTCGCAGCGCACTGAGATCACAGCGAGAGACTAGAGTTCCTTTGCCACATGCGTAATCCCATCAGCCGCTGCTTCATTTTCCGCCCGGCTGGGCTGACCCCTTGACGCTTCTCTGTCCAGACCCTTCAACACCCTGCCAGAGCTTGGTTCTCCACCCTCTGCAGTTTTTTTTTTGCTGTGCTTACAGCCTTTTATCTTCCTGGGCTGAAGGGTGGAGTTTTCCTTCCTTTATTCCAGAGATATTCCACATCGCTCATATTACTCTTGACATGTGGGTCAACTTCTGACTTTAAAAGGACAAGATGGACTTGTGTGAAAGTGGAGTGAAGTCGAAGGGAAATAAATTACCCTACCGCTATGGAGGTAGAATCCTTCCCTTGCTAAACTCAGCCAGGTCAGATGTTTTTGAGAAATATTGTAGAAATTCATTTACATTCTTTACTTTCGCACAAACATGTTTTCCCGGAAAAATACACCCATGAACATCATGAGTTCCACCTCACATTTATACATTTTACAATGGAATCTGTGTTTACAAATTTGCCCCAAGTACTGATGGTACAAAAAACAATGAATGGCATCCCAGATTCCACTATTAACCCAACCACCATAGCCTTGTACACAGTCTCTTTCCTGTTAGGGGGGTTTCCTAGCACTGTGGCAATGCTATCCCTTTGGAGAATGAAACTGTCAGTGTCTCTTCAAGAACAGATTTGGTCAGGCTTTCCAGGATTCGCTATGTTGTGACACAAATCTCACATTGTTGGCTTACCCTTCAAATCTAATGTCTTTGTTCGTGACATTGCATAATGCTGCTCTTGTTACTGTGCACTCTTCTTCCCCATAGTAATACCACAGCAATATCAGTGAGGAGCTGGCATGACCAGAGGGTACATTGAGTGTATGTGATTAGCATGATTGCGCTCATTTGTGTCAGTTGCATTGAAATCCCAGAAGTGATCACGCTAGCAGCAGGCAGGAATAATTTAGTGTGATTGTGACGCCCACACCGATAGTATATTTTTCACAATGTTGAGATTTTAGTGTAGTGTTTCATAAACATTACATTGATATACTCAACGAGTGAAGTGAGGTTAGCTTGATTGCTTCTTCCCCGCTGAAGCATATTTATTAACGTGGCTCTAATGTACATTATATAATTCATTATTACGATGTGGGTTCCGGGAATTATTGGATCCCTTGATAAAGATGAGAAAAAAGACAATATAAAATGCATAATACAAAAAGACTACAGTTGAAGTCGGAAGTTTACCTACACCTTAGCCAAATACATTTAAACTCGGTTTTTCACAATTCCTGACATTTAATCCTAGTAAAAATTCCCTGTCTTAGGTCAGTTAGGATCACCACTTTATTTTAAGAATGTGAAATGTCAGAATAATAGTAGAGTGATTTATTTCAGCTTTTATTTCTTTCATCATATTCCCAGTGAGTGAGAAGTTTACATACAGTCAATTAGTATTTGGTAGCATTGCCTTTAAATTGTTTAACTTTGTTCAAACGTTTCAGGTAGCCTTCCACAAGCTTCCCACAGTAAGTTGGGTGAATTTAGGCCTGCTCCTCCTGACAGAGCTGGTGTAGCTGAGTCAGGTTTGTAGGCCTCCTTGCTCGCACACGCTTTTTCAGTTCTGCCCACAAATTTTCTATAGAATTGAGGTCAGGGCTTTGTGATGGACACTCCAATACTTTGACTTTGTTGTCCTTAAGCCATTTTGCCACAACCTTGGAAGTATGCTTGGGGTCATTTTCCATTTGGAAGACCCATTTGCGACCGAGCTTTAACTTCCTGACTGATGTCTTGAGATGTTGCTTCAATATATCCACATAATTGTCCATCCTCATGATGCCATCTATTTTGTGAAGTGCACCAGTCCCTCCTGCAGCAAAGCAACCCCACAACATGATGCTGCCACCACCGTGCTTCACAGTTGGGATGGTGTTCTTCGGCTTGCAAGCCTCCTCCTTTTTCCTCCAAACATAAGATGGTCATTATGGCCAAGGCCTTCCTTGCTGAGCGGCCTTTCAGGTTATGTCGATATAGGACTCGTTTTATTGTGGATATAGATACATTTGTACCTGTTTCCACCAGCATCTTCACAAGGTCCTTTGTTGTTGTTCTGGGATTGATTTGCACCTTTCGCACCAAAGTACGTTAATCTCTAGGAGACAGAGGAGAGGGATGATTTTCTAGCTAGATTTAAAGTACATATGCAGAATGTCCCTCCAAATACGTGTTTCGCAACATCATAATGTATATCCTCCCCTGGGAATATTGACATGCAAATAAATCAGGATTTTATTTACCTGCAACAATTACTTTTAGTGGGGGTGGGTGTGAGGGAGATACAGAGAGTGTAAGAAGTGAGAACGAGAATACGTTTTGGGGAGAGCGAAAATAGAGCAAGTGAAAAGAAATGGAGAGAAAATGAGAGGGGAGAGCGAAAATGGGGCAAGAGATTAAGAAGTAGAAAGAGGGCAATTCCATGGTAACCGAATTACGCTTTGACTCTGTTTTTTTTACTTTAAAATGTATGCCAAACAAAAAAACATTGATTTCAAAGTTTAACAAAACATACAACTATGCACAATGACTAATTTGAACAAATTCCACGGAACATTTGACAAAAATAAATTTAGCGGAAGAACTGTGCCATTGCAAACTTTGGTCACAGAATTATGGTAAAATCTCTCTCCGGTTTTTATGTGACCACGTTTTCCAAAAACTCAGTTAAATATCTGCTCTGAATTACGATTCAAAGAAGAATTGGCTGTCAGCTATGACATGGCACCTTGAGTTTGAAATCATCTATTTTGGTTCATGAATTACAGTAAGTGAAGTGGCTTTACACCTGGTAACGGAGTTACGGTAACAGAATCATGGGTCCCTGGTCTGTACTACCCAGAAATGCAAAATGATGGATATAATAATAAATGCCATTTATCAGACGCTTTTATCCAAAGCGACTTATTGTCATGTGTGCCGACATTTTATGTATGTGTAACGGATGTGAAATGGCTAGCTAGTTAGCAGGTACGCGCTAATAGCGTTTCAATCAGTTACGTCACTTGCTCTGCAAGGGCCGCGGCTTTTGTGGAGTGATGGTTAACGACGCTTCGTGGGTGTCAGTTGTTGATGTGTGCAGAGGGTCCCTGGTTCGCGCCCGGGTCGGGGCGAGGGGACGGTCTAAAGTTATACTGTTACATATGGGTGGTCCTGGGAATCGAACACACTACCTTGGCGTTACAAGCGCTATGCTCTACCAACAGCTACAAAGGACCACAATAATTTCCCCCTCATGTTTCACAAGTTTTGACATCACAGCAGAACAGAGTAGAGTTTAGTGTACTAGAGTACAGTACAATATACTGTAATGTACTACAGTCTACTTTTCTTTATTGTATTCTACTGTACTGTTGTATTTGGCTGTACTCTACTGTGCTTTACTCATTGTCCAGTACTGTATAGTAGTCTACTGTGCTCTACTCACTGTACTGTGCTATCCAAACTTGTGAAACATACGTCTATGCTAGGTTAACATCAAGGCCAGAGTGGACCAAATTTAAACTACTTTTCAACGTCCGTTGTCGGTCGGTGCTCAGTGGATGAGGATGCTGGTTACAGTAAATGGAAAAGAGAGAGAGAGGAGAGAGAGGGAGGTTGTTCAGACTGTTTTAACACACTTGGTTTGCCCAATAGAAAGCGGGAAAAAAATATATATAAGTTGAACGTAACAGTATGCCAGTGGAAGGGAGGATAGTAGCAGGTGACCTAACTGTGGTTTGTGATTATTATGATTTCCCATTGTAACCAATTCAGTTGCAGTAATTCCGTTACTGATTTTTTGGGGGGGGTAATTTCGTTACCAATTTAGTAGTGAAATGAGTTTTAATCACTTAATAATTCATAAACAAAATTGTTATCAGTAAAATCACTACAACTAATTGGTAGGTCTACCATTACTTGCTACTTCTGTGAACTATCATTATCCTCCCTCCTTATGAGTAAGAGAAATGAGAAAATATATAAAAAAATTGCGTTTTTGGTAACGGAATTACAAGGCAACATTTCTTAAACTTAGGGAAGATAAACKATTTCTCCAAAACGAAATATATTATATTGATATTAGTTGGCAGGAGTCATTACTTTGTTTTGATGTATTTTCTCGATACCTTTTAAGACTTTTTCTGGTAGATGTTTTTTAAGTCCCCTTTTTCCATCTGTTTATCGTCCAAAAATTTGAAGAAAAATTTATCTATGCTTTAATTTCCCAAAAATATGCAATCTTAGCTTTCATTTGACACCCAATATGATATGCTCTTATGAACTTCACATGTTGATGCTCATGGTTCCTTTTCGATGGAAATGCCCAAGAGGGAAAGCGAGTCGAGGGGAAAGAGACCGAGTCGAATGCAGCAAAATGCCTGGGGAGAATAGGAGCATATTCCGATATAGAAGAAGAAAGGGTTGTTACGTAACAGTATAACCCTCACGTGTAGATGCCACATCCCTAGTTCCTGTACAGTAATCCTTCACTGTGGAGTCTAGAGTGTCTGACTCTTCCCTCCAAGCAGTGGAATCAGTGAGCATACTCCTCGGAGCATTCGCGCTTGGGTGCCCTTCAATCAAGTGTGCTTAAATCGCTCATCACTTGCAGCAGGGGAAGGGAGAGAGAGAGGAGTGAGACATGTCAGTCACATCAGGCATAAAGGATCTTGACTGATTGATGCTTGCCATATCAGTTGCATTTTGAACACTAGAATTTCCTTCATCGCTGTTGTAATATAGACTACCATTGGATGTGATCATCGTTCGTCTCGGCCATTGGTTTCTTATCTGTATTGGCAAAACGCATATACACACACACACACGTCCGCATACATTGTTTTGTTCCTGGTCATTGTGTTTGTTTGCAACATTCATTATCCACTTACATTGAGGTATTGTATACTCTTGAATCTTGGGTGGTCCTTTTGTAGTTCAGTTGGTAGAGCGTGGTGCTTGTAACGTTATGATAGTGGGTTCGATTCCTGAGACCACATTGTGGAGAGGTTGGAGTCTGTTTGAGTGTGTGGACAGGTGTCTTTTATACAGGTAACGAGTTCAAACAGGTGCAGTTAATACAGGTAATGAGTGGAGAACAGAAGGGCTTCTTAAAGAAAAACTAACAGGTCTGTGAGAGCTGGAATTCTTACTGGTTGGTAGGTGATCAAATACTTATGTCATGCAATAAAATGCAAATTAATTACTTAAAAATCATACAATGTGATTTTCTGGATTTTTGTTTTAGATTCCGTCTCTCACAGTTGAAGTGTACCTATGATAAAAAATGACAGACCTCTACATGCTTTGTAAGTAGGAAAACCTGCAAAATCGACAGTGTATCAAATACTTGTTCTCCTCACTGTATGTAAAACGTATGCACGTGTGACTAAGTTGCTTTCGATAAAAGCGTCTGCAAAATGGCATATACATTTTACACTGAGTGTACAAAATATTAGGAGCACCTTCCTAATATTGAGTTGCACCCCCTTTTTCTCTCAGAACAGCTTCAATTCATTGGGGCATGAACTATAAGGTGTCGAAAGCGTTCCACAGGGATGCTGTTACATGTTGACTCCAATGCTTCCCACGGTTGTGTCAAGTTGTCTGGATGTCCTTTGGGTGGTGGACCATTCTTGATACACACGGGAAACTGTTGAGCGTGAAAAATAAATAATATATTATAATAATTCCTGATATTTCTTATCTCTCAGATAATAGGACAGACACTTTAGAACAAACTTCCTTCAGATTTTTTTGGGGGGGGTCTATCTGTTGTTCCATGTAGGGAATCTGTTATGCAATGCATTTGTGTGTGCTAATAGCAGTAAGGCCAATTCAAAATCAAATAGCTAAATTATTCTTGGTATGACCTTTAAAAATAAAATAAAAATCCATATAGTTTAGTAGAACCCCTCCGTCTTAGACAGGGCTTAGACTCTTATGGGTTTAAGTAGATAGGTTGGGGGTAAGGCCCTGCAATAGACTAGCATCCTGTCCAGGTGGTCCTGTCAAGCTGCCTCAAGCTACAGAAACAGGACATAGGCGCAGGGAGCCTATCAGCCGTTCCGGCTCGCACATGCCAAGGCTCGTGCAAGGCTACTTCTGGAAAGACCTCATATACTTTCTGTAGAACGGCTCACTCTGTATTCATTGGTAGGCTGGAAGAACGTTCTATCCATTGATCTGCTGCCTTCTGTAAGTTAATGCTCTAAATGGGCCCAAGTTATTTCAGGAAATCCTATCATTTTTGCTCGATTGAAGTCAGTGGCTTAATTACTTTTTTTTTTGACTCATTTTGAGGAGCGAACTCCACATTCCGGTAATATGACGCCAGCTAATGTATACTGCAGATGAGATTAGTTATCCAAGCGATGGGACCAACTCTGAGTCATGTTCCGCTTTCCCATTGGCTAAACGAGAAGTCCTGGGGCTCTGAGGACACGGAGAGACTGAAACTGCATCACTGAGGAAATAAGTGAGGTTGATAATCCACTTATGTTGCAGAAGTATTTCCTCTATGTCGACCAATGCCAGTCAATAAGGGTGGTGATGTAGCAACAAAGAGGAGCCTTGATGCATGCATGGCTCATCTGTTGACCAGAACGTGCGCCACATTAGCTTTTCCCTGCCTCTAAGAGTAGCCGTCCAACCTCGGGGCATCGATCAGTCTAACACTAATTTGGCCCATTTTGTGTCCCAAGTTGAATACATGTGCCATTTATATGTGCACAATGCAGCAAAAGCAAGGGTCTACAAGAGAAGCCAGAGAGGAAGGCACACTTTGAGACTTAGCTCGAGGAGCCTTGGTGTCTGCTGAAGCAAAAAAAGTTGTGCTTGCTCACCATCAATCACACGCTGTTTGTTTTGGACCTCGTCAAATAGGACATTAACTTTGGGGATCACTTTATAGCTGGGTTGTAATACGAAAATGTATTATGCATCAAGCTGATTGTTTCTCTCCTTTCTGGCAGACATTCGCCCAATATTTGCTCTCAATATTTATAGAATGCACTTCAGAGTCTGTCACATTCTCGGGTTTCATTTCTGAGAGAAGGGGAAATAATAATGGATGATTATTGATTTTATTTTTGAATTAAACTGGCACTTGATTTCATTATTGAAATGTATGATGTAAGCTGACTTTTGATTTTCATCCAATGGATGACAACGCATGGGGACTTCTACTATATGGGTCCTCTGTTTGATTATCGGACTAAACAAACTATAGAGGCTTTGACTGTTAAGTGCTGCTCCAAACTGGAATGGCTGAAGTAATTGAGAAGATGATAGGTTAACCATTTAATGTATCTGACATGTATTAAGTGCACCAGAACCCCTTTAGGCAGTTGGGCCTTATGACGACATGAAGCCTTGTATTCCAGCGCAAGCGATGCAAGATTATGTCCCAGGTCAAAGACGACATTAGTATGTCTGAATCACTGATGTTCTGCTCAACCAGATCCATCTTGCCTCCCAGCCCCTTCCCTTAGCCCCCACCTCTTCAGTGTTTCTTTTTTATTAGTCTCTTGCCAGGAGAGTTGAAAAGCTATATATTTTCTCAAGTATAATTCGATTTTTTTAGAGAGCTGGCAAAAGGAAAAGTGAGACACTATTTTAATGGATTTTTATATTTTATTTTTATTATTGGTCAAAAAGCAAAGTCTCACCTTGGCTTTGTAAGAGGATGAAATACAATATAGAAAATACAGCAGGAATGCTCAGCCAAATAACATTTTAAAGACTACCTTTCTAAGTTCTTTAGGTACCCTGTAGGCTTGTGGCGATTTTACGATAGCATTCTCTTAGCACACAATAATTGAAAGTCATCGTTGATGTCGACGACATCATGACGTGACAATTTGAGAAACGATGGTTTAACCTATTTGAACTTGACTGGCACCGCGCAGTACAGAACGGAGTCTCGCAGCACACAGCAGGACAGCGGACAGCAGGACAGCACTCGTGACATTCCAAGTAATTTGCCTATTCCTTTTTTCTATAGCCTATTTCAATAAATACGTTATACAGAACGCAAGAGGGGAATGTTGGCCAAACAGAGTGTAGAATTCCACCAAACCGGCGTAAAATGTCCAGTCTGAAAATATTTAGACATTTTTATAATGGACACTCCTTAACTATCTTGTGACTAGCAGTTTTAGAAAACATAGCCTATTCCTTTCTCTATGTATATGACTTTGGGCTATAGGCTACTTTTTCCTCGTTTTATGCTTGGTTTTCCTCTTAATCAAACAATGAATGTAATGGAGTTCCATCTCAAAGTTGTTTGAATAGCCTAAACCCATAAGATAGAGGACTAATAATGAAAGAGAACCAACAATATCAATAGCCGAATAGCCGTGTTGTCTTAAAGTTGCAACTTTCAAAAATAACAAGAAGGGCTATTCTCAATCATAGCTTTATTTGAGATAGAACAATTTTATTTATTTACTGTTATTTTACGAGGCAAATAAAGCAATTTTGATCCAGTTTTGAAGATGGTAGGCTGCTTCTATCCAGCCCATGATACAGTGCCTTTGGAAAGTATTCAGGCCCCTTGATTTTTTCCCCCACATTTTGTTAGGTTACAGACTTATTCTAAAATGTATTAAATAGCTTTTTTTTCTCATCAACCTACACATAATGACTAAGCAAAAACAGGTTTTTAGAAATATTTGCTAATTTATTTTAAAAAATACCAACAACAGCACATTTACATAAGTATTCAGACCCTTTACTCAGTACTTTGTTGAAGCACCTTTGGCAGCGATTACAGCCTCGAGTCTTCTTTGGTATGACACTACAAGCTTGGCACACCTGATCCATCCAGTTTTAGCATTCCATTTTTCACTATATCCCAATGATTATTTTCTAGATATTTCCCCATTCGATGCACAATGCCTATTTTGAACAATTAAAATGTTTCACTGGAAAAAGTGCAGGTGCAAAGTTTAGTAACAGAATGATGGTAAAATCGCCTTCAGTTTTATTCTATGACCAAACTTTGTATCGGCACAGTTCTTCCTGTAAATGGGTTGTAAAATGTTCTGTGGAAATTGTTAAAGGTAGTCCTTGTGCATATAGTTCTATGGTTTGTTCAACTTTTAAATCAAATATTTTTTGTTATGTATACATTTTAACTCAGCCTAATTGCGTTAACATGAAATTGCCCAGAATCAATACAGTACTCAGCTGGCATTCCACTGATTCCTTTTTATGATGGAAACACTTTCAACCGATGGACAAAATAAATATCAGAATCAATGCCACCACTACAGCATTTCATTATCGATTTGAGCATTTGCCAGGAATGGTGCACAACAGAGTTAGCGAATGTGCTAATTTACATCCCCAGGCAGGATACAAGGCAGGTACATGGCACATCTGCATGTCTCCAGCTTGAAACTACATGGCTCCTCTTTGAAGATATTTCTTTGTGTGAAATTATTTTCTTTCTCCCTTCAAACATTTACCCCATTTAGTCATTGCTCGTTTGCACTGGTGAACATCCTGTGAGGCCAGTGAACTGTTGTCTGAATGGAACACACCGAGCATGGGGCATACCGCAGGGATTGAGGGGAAGCAGATGGCGGATCTTCAGTAATGGAGAATGTAACGAGGTTGAAAAAACGTCATTACCTAAGACAATGACGCTCCTCTCTCTTGGGGGTCAGGGTGTGAGGTGTTGGGGTCTGAGTCTCCGATACGGGGTCAGCCTTGGGAGTTTCCAGAGTAGTGTAGTTTTTCCTCTTCCGTGTGGTCGAACGGCTCAATATTCCACAGAGGGCTGACACACGTGTTCCACTGGCACTAAGTGTTGTAGGCCATATACTGATATACAGGCCGTAGCTCAAACACTTAAGATCTGAACAAAGAAACAGATGTTTGTCGTGGTGGGACGCAAAGGTCCTTAAAGGCTCCGTTGGAAAGAGCATGGCTCCCACACATAATAAAACTGTACTGTAAGTCGCTTTGGGGAAAAAATGTTTACTAAGTGACATATAGGCTATTATAGCAACATCCAGGGATGCACCAATCATTTCAGTTGAAATCAATTGAATCCAAACGTTCATTGGTGACTGAGTTGGTGGGCTATCTGTCCTGTTTGAGAAACAGTACAGGGCACACTGAAACTGTCTGCAGATAATGTTGTCCCACTGTCCACACTATTCTAACTGTGCAGTGTATGACTCATTGACAGTGTCCTTCATAGGAAATAATCAACAAGATACCCGGGCTCTGTCTCTCATCGTGGCGTATGAAATTTCTTCAGGTGTTAAGTTACATGTGATTGTTTATGCACAACGGAAGTCTATTGTGCAATGAGCACCGTCTATGATGTGAACAAACATCATACTCAGAAAATGACAGTTGAGGAGAGATTCATGTTTCCTAATAGGCTTTCTATTCTCACTGTGTAATGGAAAACAAGAATGGAAATCCATTATGCCGTCTGTCAGATAAACAAACAATATTCACTTGGAATGGTTGCAATGGAAAGATTTTGCAGTTAGTCAATGGAAAGTTTGAATAGTCAGTGGAGCGAAGCTCATAAAATGGAGTCACAGAAGGAGTTCATTCTGTTTCAACTTAGGAATGACATCAATTCAGCAAATGGAATTCAGGCAATTGTACTCATAACTTCAAACTTTTAGTTTCTAACTTTGACCTTCATCTTTGCTTGCTCATGTAGGAGGGGCATACAAATATGTCTCCAGTGCTTTACTGAAAAGGCCAATGTTTGCCTTGTGACCCGCGCTTCCTGCTTGTGTTTGGTGTCCTGTCGCTGCATGTCCCTTCGCTTTCTCAGCTCTCAGCTATTGATGGAATGTCAGGGTGAGGAGAGCAGAACCACGGCTTGTGTCTGAGCACTTGAGTGTGCCCCTATGGGCTACAAGCCAGCTATAGGTAGGCCTATCTACAGTTTCTTTCACCAATTCTGTGGTGAAGTACAAACCCCTCTACATAGTAGTGTTACTCCTTCCATCCATGAAGGATTTTAGATTCAACTGGTTTCCATTGAAGATATTTTTTGTGTGGCCTTTTTTCTGCTAACTTAATTGGAAGTCTAGAAAATGTCTTAAAACACTGACTTTGAGGCATAGTTTTGTGTATAACAACATACTGTAGGATTAAGGTGTATAGCATGTTATTAACAAGGTCTACAGTCCCTTCAAAGTATTCGTGCCCCTTGACTTGTTCTACATTTTCTTGTGTTACAGCCTGAATTCAAAATGGATTAAATGTATTTCTTTTCTCACCAATCTACAAACAATACCCCATAATGACAAAGCGAAAACATGTTTTTAGAGAAATGTTTGCACATTTATTGAAAATGAAATACAGAAATATCTCATTTACATAAGTATTCACACCCCAAAGTCAATACATGTTAGAATCACCTTTGGCAACGATTTTGATACTTTATTGACTCGACACATTTCAGCTTTGTACAAATGTCAAAAAAATACTTCCACTTTGACATTATGAGGTACTGTGTCAGTACCATAAAAGGTCAGTGACATAAAATCTCACACAACAAAATTAGCACAACAAAATTAGGAAACAGTTAAGAGGTGTGAATACTTTCTGAAGTGGTATTAAAACTTTTTCAGCGGGACCCCATTTTCTCCTCATGAATTTCTCGCGACCCCACCCCAAATCTATTACATCAACAAATAAGCTTAAATTCATTAAATGTTCATATCTTATCAAAATGAAATGAAACCTATAAATACATTTACTCAATTGAATTGTAGATTTCAAATTATCTTTCTCAAAAATGTTTTTATATGTATGAAGGTACGTGTTTAGGAGCTCAATTCACACCGGATTTCTATTGGAGGCTCATCTAACTTATCTATCTCCTGACAGAAAATACCCGAGAAAAGCAAATTAAATTCCTCACTCAGTGAGTCTTCTCACCAACTTCCTTAAATAACCCTGGAATATAAATCTATTTTGCCCTCTTTCATTGAGCTTATTATTCCTCATTGTATAATTCTCCTTTCACAATAAGCTGAGCCGTTGCTACCGACTCTTTCTCTCTCCCTCGTAATTTTTTCCCTCCCGAATACTTGAAATTGCAAATCATCAGCGAGCTAATTTTAGGACCGAGTTGCTTTAAATAGACTGTAGAATCCACGTGATGCTGGAAAACGCTAGGGGATTGCCTCCCTGTTCTGATTACTTCATTTATATGCTAAGCGCTAAACAGAGCGCTGATTGATATTGATGCCGTGCTCAGAGTCTTAGCGCCTTTGCGTAGCCTCATCATCTGCATGCCGGTACTCATGTCTACTCTGCCTCGAGACAATTCATTTTTTATTAGGGTGAAGAAATGTTGAATTTTGATTGAGAGGCCACACAAGATTTGTCATAGATTGCGCTTGTGTGTCTGTGTTACTCCTATGGCCCCGGGGAGAGGAGGGAGAGAGCGATTCTTATTATCCCAGGCTTTGTAGTGGTTGCGCCTTTAGGGGATGATGCAGTCAGAGAACATTTTTAAACACGGCATGTTGTAGTTACCAGTACATTGATGAAAACTCCGATGTCAAGGAATACATTAATTCATGTAGGCCTATATTCCATACAGTGCTGCTGGTTACGCAATTCTTTCTGACCAAAATAGACTCAAATCACGAGATCTAAGATGAGCAGTAACTGCAGGAGAGGCTTTTAATGTCCAGGTTTTTCCTGATACATCTGCAACTTTGATGGCATGTCATTTTCACTAAGCTGATCCTAAAATYACATTGTTCTGTATGCTCCTCCACWGGCAGCCATTTTTAACATTTGACCCTCTGCACTGTATTGTTTTCCACGTGAGACACAGATAGACATCATTGTATTTTAAGACAATGGGGGTTTGAGAGTTGTTTTTCTCTGCGATGTTATTTTTGCATATTTCAAGCAATGTTGTTTACAAAGTGTCCAATGTGTGTCATTCCACAATGAACAGAACTTTGTTGTCTTTTCAAACAGGGAGAGGCTATACGGACACGCCTGGTGCCACAATTGATGTCGCGCAGCTGAGAGTCAAATTGAGACTATTGGATTCAGTTCAGGCAGTCGTCCTGATGAGCCCTTCCCAGCTATCTAGTTAATGCTTACGGCAAACTTCAGCAAGAATGTGAAAGTTGTCTGCCGAAGTTGGAATCATTCCGTTTTATTTGATGTAGTTGTTAAAGGTCTAGTTGTACATTTCCAGTGAAAATCACTAGCTACCCTGGCCTGGTATTATATCACCCTTATTTTGGCTACATTAGTTGTACATTTCCAGTGAAAATCACTAGRTACCCTGTCCTGGTATTATATCACCCTTATTTTGGCTACATTAGTTGTACATTTCCAGTGAAAATCACTAGCTACCCTGGCCTGGTATTATATCACCCTTATTTTGGCTACATTAGTTGTACATTTCCAGTGAAAATCACTAGCTACCCTGGCCTGGTATTATATCACCCTTATTTTGGCTACATTAGCTAGCTACGTCCCCTCTCTTTACTGAACAGTAGTGCTCAGCAAAGCTGTGCCCTCTACCCATTGAGCAGTAGACGGTATCACAGTGACATCCAGATGGTTACTACCAATATTACAAACTTTAGGTGGGATGGAACAAATTGTCGACCACCGGCGCCATGTGATACAGCTGCCTCGTGGGAAGCAGGGCAATTCCACGGTAATAGAGTGAGGCTGAGACTAACTTTTTCACCTTCGAATGTAATGCCAAACAAAAACCATTACATGCAAAGTTTCATCAACCGTACACCTATAAGCAGATGACTATATTTACACGAGGAACGGTGCAGATGCAAAGTTTGGTAACAGAATTCGTTTTTTTTTATGTGACCACATTTTCCAAAAACTCTGTTAAATATCTACTCCAAATTGGGATTCAAAGAATAGGGTGTCAGCTGTGATATGACACCTTGAGTTTGAAAACTATTCTATTTTGGTGATCAACACCCTGTAACAGAATTACATGGATACTTCATCTGTACTATACAGGAATGCATAATCACGAATGTCATTCTCTTCATGGTGATGTATCCTGAATAGGTTCACAAAGGTATAAATATGTAATATCCTCCTCTGCATGTTTGGGTATTATTCTACACACTGGCTCAGTGTTTCTGCTGCAGTAATTTAACTGTGGCAGTGCGCCACGGAAAAATCATTGCCGTCACGCCAACAAAAACATGGTACATGAATCATGCGGAGGCGGACTTTGAAGATACTGGAGCAGTCCACATTTACTTTTCCTCTGCTAACAAAATGAGTAATGAATAGAAAAATCTGACAATAGTTTATCTATTCACCTAGTCGGCTTGATGTTGTGTGTTCTATACGAGATACATGTTACTCTCGAGGCGCATTCATGTTACTAGTGCCATAGGGAGGGAATTCCCAGAATCGAATATAGGTCGGAAAAATAGGCTACATTTATTTAGAAGGCTATTCAAACTTTTACCAGCCGCACCTGTTTACACTTTATATGGCATGCGTATGATCTAATCAACAAAAGCCTGAATTAATGTAATAATTAACTGAATTATCAAAAACAAATAGGCCTACCTGCTTGCACGTTGTGCAGGCTATGTGTCCATCGACTGTGTTGTCCTTCCAAACTGGGAATTTCACTTGCACAGCACCTGTTTCCAAGATGGTGTTGTATCCTATTCCCTTATCATAACCTTTCTTTTTAATGTCTCCAATTAGGCCTACATTATCCATTTTAGGGAAAGCGGACTTGTCAGTCCGTCTTATTCTCACGTGGGTAGAGTGAACATAATCTCTGAGCGTGGACAAATGTCAAATGTTTTAGCGTCACACCAATAAGGGACAGTTCCTGCCTCCACACACTCTCACTGCCTCACTGCGTGCGTGTCTGGTAGCCGTATATCTGCCTCACCGCTCACATAATGGTATTCGCAACACAACAACCTCATGGATTTCTCAAAAGTGTATCATCTTGATTCAACATTTTTACGACCTGCAATGTAAATGTTCTGAACCACGAGCTAGCCATTTTATTAATATGTTATTTGGCTAATTTCTGAACCTGGAAATTATGTTTTAGATCAGTGATCACCAACCTTTTCTGAGTCAAAATGCAAGCCAAGATCTACCGCTAAGATACATGACTTAAAAAGGTAATCGTATGCAACAGTAACCTGTTAAAAACAGTACTCTATCCAATGAGGTTTGCGCAGTAGGCCATACATTATCACCGCAGATTGGCTTTGCTTGAATTGCCTTATCAATGCATTGTTGTTTGGACTATTTAAAAATGATCACACCGGTAATATATCAGTTGTTGTATTACTTGTGAGACACAGCTGAGTGAACATACAGTACCAGTCAAAAGTTAGGGCACACCTACTCATTTAACGTTATTTTCTTAATTTTTTTTACTATTGTCTAAATTGTAGAATAATAGTGAAGACATCAAAAGTGATGGAGTGCTGCATCAGATGACCTGGCCTCCACAATCACCCAACCTCAACCCAATTGAGATGGTTTGGGATGAGTTGGACCACAGAGTGAAGGAAAAGCAGCCAACAGTTGCTCAGCATYCAGTTGAAGTCGGAAGTTGACATAGACTTTCGCCAAATACATTTAAACTGTTTTTCACAATTCCTGACATTTAATCCAAGTAAAAATTCCCTGTCTTAGGTCAGTTAGGATCACCATTTTATTTTAAGAATGTGAAATGTCAGAATAATAGTACAGCGAATGATTTATTTCAGCTTTAATTTCTTTCATCACATTCCCAGTGGGTTAGAAGTTTACATACACTCAATTAGTATTTGGTAGCATTGCRTTTAAATTGTTTAACTTGGGTCAAACGTTTCAGGTAGCCTTCCACAAGCTTTCCAGAATAAGTTGGGTGAATTTTGGCCCATTCCTCCTGACACAGCTGGTGAAACCGAGTCAGGTTTGTAGGCCTCCTTGCTCGCACACTCTTTTTCAGTTCTGCCCACACATTTTCTATGGGATTAAGGCCAGAGCTTTGTGATGGCAACTCCAATACCTTGACTTTGTTGTCCTTAAGCCATTTTGCCACAATTTTGGAAGTATGCTTGGGGTCATTGTCCATTTGGAAGACTCATTTGCGACCAAGCTTTAATGTCCTGACTGATGTCTTGAGATGTTGCTTCAGTATATCCACATAATTGTCCATCCTCATGATGCCATCTATTTTGTGAAGTGCACAAGTTCCTCCTGCAGCAAAGCACCCCCACAACATGATGCTGCCACCCCCGTGCTTCACGGTTGGGATGGTGTTCTTCGGCTTCAAGCCTCCCCTTTTTCCTCCAAACATAACAATGGTCATTATGGCCAAACAGCTCTATTTTTGTTTCATCAGAGCAAAGGACATTTCTCCAAAAAGTACAATCTTTGTCCCCATGTGCAGTTGCAAACCGTAATCTGGCTTTTTTATGGCGGTTTTGGAGCAGTGGCTTCTTCCTTGCTGAGCGGCCTTTCAGGTTATGTCGAAACAGGACTTGTTTTACTGTGGATATAGATACTTTTGTACCCGTTTCCTCCAGGATCTTCACAAGGTCCATTGCTGTTGTTCTGGTATTGATTTGCACCAAAGTACGTTAACCTCTAGGAGACAGAACGCGTCTCCTTCCTGAGCTGTTTGACCGCTGCGTGGTCCCATGGTATTTATACTTGCATACTATTGTTTGTACAAATGAATGTGGTACCTTCAGGCGTTTGGAAATTGCTCCCAAGGATGAACCAGTGGAGGGCTGCAATTTTTTTTCTGAGGTCTTGGCTGATTTCTTTTGATTTTCCCATGATGTCAAGCAAAGAGGCACTGAGTTTGAAGGTAGGCCTTGAAATACATCCACAGGTACACCTCCAATTGACACAAATTATGTCAATTTGCCTATCAGAAGCTTCTAAAGCAGTCTGTTACTTTATCTGAGACCTTCGGAGTAAGTTAGCTCCCACAGCCAATGCTGGCTAACATGGCCTTAGGTCATGCCACACTCTCTGGTAGGTTACGTCTGCAAAGAGGGTGGTATTTTCTTCCGTATGCATTTTAATATCATCTATATTGATAGGAACCATGGGTGGATTGGCCATCTGGCAATTCTGGCAAATGCCAGATGGGCTGGATCATTTTTTTATTGGGTGGGCTGGGGACTATGGCCGGCGGCCCATGGGCCTGTTAAGATTTTTTTTAATGATTTTTACGCATTTCTTTGTTATAATATATTTGAGCATTTGCCTGATCAGTAGGCAACGGCCGGCCACCCTACCAAGATGGGCCGGCCCGGTCCGGTCTTCTGATTGGCTGAACTGAGGTCGCAAAGAGACCTGCTCTGACTGTCATCAGTTTGCCCAGATCATGGAACATAAAAAAATGGAAAGATGGTGCTGAAAAAGATAGAGAGACCCAAAAAATGGCTAGACTAGAGGCTGACGATGCTAAATGTGTGAAAGTAACCAACTTATCTTCTAAAAGTTCTGGCTCTGCTGGTCCGAGTGCTGTGACTGTGTCTGTGCTGAGAGATGATGCTCAACACCGACTTATCAGCTGCTGCTGCAGAAGACAGTGCAGTCGACGTAGCGAGAAACAGTTAAATCAGTTACAATTTTGCCTGTATATCGTATGAAATACTAGGCTAATTAACACTTAGGCCTAATTAGGGAAGGACGGATTCAGGTGGACACATATGACAGCCACTAACTTGCAATAGCCTAAAAAGTCTTAGATTGCCCTTTATAACACAAAAGCCAATAGCCATCTATAAGACTTTTAAATACAGTTCTACTGCTTTTTATTAAATACAAGTCATCATATACTACAATGAAACGCTAAATAATCCTCTGTTAAAGGTCAATTTGGGGAATGACTCTATTTTAATTGTTTTGTCAAAGTTTATTCCCTTCTGAATCACTCTTCAGCCAGCGAGTGAGTCTTAGTTTATGAGCCGTAGTAACGAGTGACTCTGGTGTCAGATTACATTACATAGCCACCGCTACTGAAGGCTGGAAAATCTATTTTCTTCACTGAAAGTCCATCACTTCTTGGCAAAGATACACATACGGGCCACTGTCAAACGAAGCACAAAGCTGGAAATCTATCCCCATCTACATAAAATATGCCATTATTTTATAGTACTATTATTATAAATAATAATTTATTCTTGACTGACTTGTCTAGTTAAATAAATCAACAACATTTGCGTAGAAGTAGCTTATTTTATAAAAGTGTACACTGTCTCTTTAACCAGTAATGACATCAATCACAAAGCAAGAGAGGGGCGGCCGTCAGAGCCCTGTTTGCTGAGGCAATAGATCATCTTTGGGAGAGGTCTGAGAGAGAGACCGCAAATGAATAAAGTTTTGGTGGCAATGCAATCAGCTTTGAAATCAGCATATTTTTGCGTGAATAGTTTGCATAATATCGCAAACAAAGTACGAGGATAGTGAGGGAGACATCTGCTATAAGGGGGACATCTGCTGCACTGGTAGACAGACTTGATCTGTGAGACACATTTGACAGAAGTACCGAAAGTATACCGTGCAACTCTATTTTGAACCGGTGGGACAGGGACGTTAGCCTCCCCCAATGAAGGGTTTGTCCAACAATTGTTGTTTTCTTGTGGAATTCACCTAACACACTTAGGGGCTGTTTCCGGGACTCAGATTAAACCTAGTCCTGGACTAAGAAGCATGTTCAATGGAGATTCTCCATTCAAAAGTGCTTTTTAGTTCAGGACTGGGCTTAATCTGTATCTGGGAAACTGGCCTTTAAATCTGTACTACACCAGTGTTGAGCCAGTGATACGACCTTGGCTGGGGTCAAGCCCACTCTGGGCTGCAGTGTGTATGAGCTATGACTCAGTGTTTTACGGCCCTAGACAGACCTCGTTCGCTCCATTTCATTAGTCCTGCTTTACACTCTTTGCTGGAAGTGCGCTCTCTCATAACCCCCACCGTGCATATTTCATGAGATGACACCCAGGCCTACACTCTGTAAATATAATCAATTGGGGATATCTGTTGCTGTTACTTTTTAAATGGGAACCAACGATTGGTGTGAAATAGGAATCTGGAGTTGCCGCTCTTGAGGACTCGGAGTGAAGGCATCATGGTGCAAGCTATAATACCTTTTTAATTATGCATGGCCCTAACATGATACTGGTTTGATGTAATATGATGTCAATTGCTCTTTGACGAGAGAGTTACGACCATTTCAGTATTGTCCTTATTAGGAATGCTTGATATGACAAACTGTAATATATTGTTCATGCATGATAGAGCATGCTCCCCTCTTTTGGGTTAGGAAAAAAACAACGTGAAGTAGTCGCAGTATTTTTTCCCACACAAAAGCCTACAACTGAAATGATATGATTGCTAAAAGCCCCAGCACTGAAATGATTGTAATTTTGCCCTTACTTATCCTCATGGCCATAGCGAAGAGGCTCTGCCCTGTCAGAACAGCAGCTATTGCACTAATCCAGCATGCAATGGTGTTAAGTGCTAGTCAAGCATAGGGGAATTAGGCTCTTCTCTTTCCTCACTTCTAACCTTTCTCTCTTTCCTCATCCTATCCAAAGCACTCATTTTGTAGCTGTTTCTCATTGGAAAAACTCCTATTCAAATAACACCTGATACACAGGTGACATTCAGCTAATGGGTCAGTCATGTCATTGGAAAAAGTTTACTCAAGTACAGTGAGCTAAGTCGCCATGTAATGTGTCAGCTTTTCATTCCCCATAACTGGACCTATAATGGAACCGTTACAGTGCTAACCAAATAACAATTACATGAAAGGGAATTGGCACTCTTTTTCTCCTGGTATTATTACTCCTGCTGTGTTCTTAACAAACCTAACTGATAAAACATGACAACCAGAGAGATGCAATCATTTGATCTGTTCTGAATTCCTCACTTTGATCTAGTGTTGCACTGTACACCGAAACTAAGGTCATTTTCCGATACTACAACATGAAAAACTGTTGGATACTAAAATGTTGTTACTTTTGGGTTCTGCTATCAAATGTCTCACTGTTGGAAATCAACTAAATGTTTTGAACTTACTGGAACGTATATTAATTAGCCCGTGTTTATCATAAGACCTGAACAGAATGCATCAGTGATTAGATTTTTAAACATTTTTATTCGGATCCTCATTAGCCAACGCCAATGGTGACAGCTAGTCATACTAGTGTGTGTGCTTCTATCAGTTACACATACAGTGCCTTGCAAAAGTATTCATCCCCCTTGGGGTTTTTCCTATTTTGTTGCATTATAACCTGTCATTTAAATAGATTTTATTTAGATTTCATGTAATGGACATATACAAAGTCCAAATTGGTGAAGTGAAAGGAAAAAAATCTGCAACACCACCAAGCATGCGGCACCATGAAGACCAAGGAACTCTCCAAACAGGTCAGGGACAAAGTTGTGGAGAAGTACAGATCAGGGTTGGGTTATAAAAAAGTATCCGATACTTTGAACATCCCACGGAGCACCATTAAATACATTATTAAAAAATGGAAAGAATATGGCACCACAACAAACCTGCCAATAGAGGGCCGCCCACCAGAACTCCCGGACCAGGCAAGGAGGGCATTAATCAGAGAGGCAACAAAGAGACCAAAGATAACCCTGAAGGAGCTGCAAACCTCCACAGCGGAGATTGGAGTATCTGTCCATAGGACAACTTTAAGCCGTACACTCCACAGAGCTGGGCTTTACAGAAGAGTAGCCAGAAAAAAAACATTGTTTAAAGAAAAAAAATAAGCAAATATGTTTGGTGTTCGTCAAAAGGCATTTGGGAGACTCCCCAAATATATGGGAAAAGGTACTCTGGTCAGATGAGACTAAAATGTAGCTTTTTGGCCATCAAAGAAAACGCTATGTCTGGCGCAAACCCAACACCTCGCATCACCCGAGAACATCATCCCCACAGTGAAGGATGGTGGTGGCAGCATCATGCTGTGGGGATGTTTTTCATCGGCAGGGACTGGGAAACTGGTCAGAATTGAAGGAATGATGGATGGCACTAAATACAGGGAAATTCTTTCAGTCTTCCAGAGATTTGAGACAGGGACAGAGGTTCACCTTCCAGCAGGACAATGACCCTAAGCATACTGCTAAAGCAACACTCGAGTGGTTTAAGGGGACACATTTAAATGTGTAAAATATCCAATTGAGAATCTGTGTTATGACTTAAGGATTGCTGTACACCAGCGGAACCCATCCAACTTGAAGGAGCTGGAGCAGTTTGAAGGAGCTGGAGCAATCCCAGTGGCAAGATGTGCCAAGCTTATAGAGACATACCCCAAGAGACTTGCAGCTTTAATTGCTGCAAAAGGTGGCTCTACAAAGTATTGACTTTGGGAGGGGGGGTGAATAGTTATGCACCGTCAAGTTCAGTTTTTTTGTCTTATTTCTTGTTTGTTCACAACAACAAAAAATTGCATCTTCAAAGTGGTAGGCAGGTTGTAAGGCAAAAAAATTGTAAAAATGCCAAGGGGGTGAATACTTTTGCAAGCCACTGTACATGTCAGTACATACACACAAGGTGGTCACATGGGGAGAGGTGTTGTGCCATGAGGAGTTGCTTTATTTGTTTTTTTTAATCCAGGTTTGCTATTCACTTGCGTTATATGAGATGGAAGGGAATTCCATGCAATCATGGCTCTGTATAATACAGTACATTTCCTTTAGCTGGGGACTGTGAAAAGATCCCTGGTGGCATGTCTGGTGGAATAAGTGTATCAGTAGTGCTGTCTTTAAGTTGACTATGCAAACTATTTGGAATTTCTAACACATGAATGTTTCTTATAAAAACAAGAAGTGATGCAGTCAGTCTTTCCTCAACTCCTAGCCAAGAGAGACTGGCTGGCATAGGTGTTGATATTAGCCCTCTGATTACAATGAAGAGCAAAACGTGCTGCTCTGTTCTGGGCCAGCAACAGCTTAACTAGGTCCTTCCGTGCAGTACTTGACCATATGAATGGACATTAATCAAGAAAAGATTCAACGAGAGCCTGCAGGACTTGCTTTGTGGAGTGTGGTGTCAAAAAAGCAGATCATTTTTTTAAATCACAGACAGACCTTGCGCCATCTGTACAACCATTGAATCTATATGTTTTGACCATGACAGTTTACAATATAATGTAACATCAAGTAAATTAGTCTCTTCAACTTGTTCAACAGCCACATCATTCATTACCAGATTCTGCTGAGGTAAGGAACTTAGGGAAGTATTTGTACCAAATGCAATGCTCTTAATTTTAGAGATGTTCAGGATCAGTTTATTACTGGCCACCTGTTCCAAAACTTACTGCAACTCTTTGTTATGGATTTCAGTGACTTCAATAGCTGTAGTTTCTAATGTGTATAGGGTTGAATCATCAGTATACATGGGCACAAAGGCTTTGTTTATTAATGGCAGTGGCAGGTCATTGGTAAAAATAGCATAGAGTAGAGGGCCTAGAGAGCTGCCCTGTAGTACACCAGACTTTACATGTTTCACATTAGAGAAGCTTCCATTAAAGAAAACCGAGTTCTATTAGATAGCTTTGAATGCACTAGGTTGAAAAGCCATAACATACGTTTTCTCAACAACCGGTTATGGTGCTTCTACATCTGCATTGCTTGCTGTTTGGGGTTTTAGGCTGGGTTTCTGTATAGCACTTTGTGACATCTCCTGATGTAAAAAGGGCTTTATAAATACATTTGATTGATTGGTCAATAATATCACAGGCTGCACTGAAATCTAACAGTACAGCTCCCCCAATCTTCTTATTATCAATTTATTTCAACCAATCATGAGTTGTTCCTGCTTTCATTTTTCGCCGTGCATTCATTTTGGTATACATGTAGAGTATCGTGATACTAAACCTGGTATTGGTATCAAAGTCAGAATTGTGGTATTGTGATCAATAAGAGAGACTTACATTTCCTTTTCATACTGCTCCTGTGGGTCGCTTCACTTGGTTGGGTGTTGCACGTGTGGATAACTCCATTGAATGAATGTCCATTGAGTGTGTGTATAGCTTAATAGCCCTTCGAATGGCTTTTCTTACTGCTCAGAGGGCTGAATTTCTCACTGTGGAGCGAGCGGAGGACAGTCAACAAAGGAAGCGCTGAGTTCAGGTGCTTTCATTAATGCCAGTAATCTTGCTCGGCTCCGCCACCTAATGTAGCAAGAGCTGACACTGACTTCAAAAGCGCCAATGGAATTCCTGAAACCATTCGGTTAGGCTATCATGTCCTTGTTGATTGTTTAGAAGCGGTTGGTTTGTCATTGAGTCAATGCCTTTCCCCCTGCCTCACTCACAACCACACTCTGCTATAAAGCCTCACAGGAGGTAACATTTCATCTTGTGTTCTACAGCGTTGTACAAATTGAATGAGAGGTCATCTTCCAGGCTGAGTGCATCTCTCACCCTGTACTACATGGCCTACTGATGTATGTGCGGACCAACGGTTTGTTGTGGTGTCAACCTTTTTTTGTTTGATTACAAGTCCATGCACGTATGGACACACACGCACTGGCACTGAACTTCCAGACACAGGAAGAAAGGTGTAGAATTTGCCAGGTACTCTAGGGTCGATGTGTGGTGCAGTGGGAGCACACTGGCGCATTCAACGAGGGGAATGTGACAGTGGCCAGAGAACCCTGACCTGAACCTTAAATGTGCTGGACCACTGACAGCTGGTGTCCCATTTCTCTGAGTAGACGGACATTCTTCCATATGCCCACTGTTTTGCTACAGTACTGAATGCATTCAAAGGCTCCAGCCAGTATCACTCAGAAATGCGGTATAACTTTCTATGAACCCCTTTGTGTAATGCATTATGAATGCATATCTTAATTTATATAGGCCTTATGGATTTATAAAAGCCTCAAGCTATGGCCATGGTAAAAGTCTTACAATACGTTACAGGCATTCATAATTCATAATGCATTCATAATGCATTATACACCGGTGGTAAAGAAAGTGTTAGATAAGCTATTCTTACTTGAAGAAGTTCCATGGGTATGGTACTATTTATAGGTTGCTGTCTAGGCTGTTTTTAGCATCTTCCCTCCCCCTTTTGAGTGGCTGAGGTGAAATGCTTGCTTATGATCCCTTTCCAATAATGAGGAGTAAAAAAATATTTAAAAAAATAGTAACACTAGGAATAAAATACACAATAATTAACCATATACAGGGACCATATGAGGTAGATATGTACATAAAGGCAGGGTAAAGTGACTAGGCATCAGAATAGATAATAGGAGTAAGAATCGACCATGGAGAGCGAGATCACACAGTCATCCAGAACAACAGGGGCTTTCATGCAGGACTCGTGTTGTTTTCCTTGAAGCAATCATGAAAGGCATTTAGCTGGCTTGGAAGTGCTTTGTAATCCGTTATTGTCTGCACGCCCTGCCACATCCAACGAGAGCCGGTGTAACAGGATGACCACCTTCCTCCTATATATTGTCCTTTTCCATGTTTTATGTCTTATTGGAGGTCGTAGCGGTGAGTCAGGGATTGGACGGTGGTATCAGAAAGACAATTATGAGGATAACGCCACTGTAATTGACCTGATGTGCACTCCTCCGTGGCGCTTTTCACACCAGGGGATTAGTAGTCCTTCTGCTGACTCAATCACCGCGCAGGCTTGTCATCTTTCCATGTATATACCCCCCCCCCCCCCCCGCACAGATCATGCACAGTCTCATTTACCATGTGAAGTCAGGCTTGCTGAAGCAGATCTCTAACATGTGGACAGCCTAGGTATTACTAATGAGCCTGGATGCACCAAGGATTGATACACAGACCCTGTTATAGGTTAATGTCTCCGCCTCCATGCATCACTCGTTCTCGTAGCAGCAGGTTGTAAACAACAAAGAGCTGTAGTACTATCTGTGCCAACCAGCCGCTCTACTCGCTCCCCAGTGCGCTACTGAAGCTTTTTCATATGTTTTGATCCTGTTAATAGTGATTTGCCACGAGGCAGCAGCCTATAAGGAGGGCAGATTTTCAGGGCCATGAATGCTGATAGCAGTGCAGAGGGGGATAGCAGACGAGGAGAATGCCTTGTGGAAGTCACGAGGGCCCTGTACAAGCTGTATCTCAACCATACAGACGTTTCTCAGAGAAGAAAAGCCTAAACAGCCTCATGGCCACATTTAAATTCTTAGAGCCTGGCAAAAGCCCCACAGATCCACTCAAGTTGAACAATACAAACTGAATCGAAAGATGGCTTCTTTTTTTTTAAAGTCTGTCCAAAAAAACAGGGGCTCTTATTTGGGCAAGAATACACTGACGCATACAGATGAGGGTCCTCCAAAGGATTRTTTGGTCAAGGAACTTGGACTGGACCACTTGAGCAAAGACTTCCAAGCTGTGCTTCCTATTGACCATTCTTATCTTTTCTCGCCGTCCGGCTCTGGTTGACAGAATTAGGCTTTCCCCCCACACGTTCTGGCTTCAGTGCCTTATCTGGCGGTGGCTTTATATGGGCTCAGAACAGTCTTTACCGCTCTGGCGTCAGGGCTGAAAGAGAGGAGCATCTAGCTATGCTAGATCTAGTCATGAGCCTGAGCAGCCTCTTCATATTCCCAGCCGGGTTTGAAGACCAATTGATAGGACATTTTGTCATTTCTCCAAAGATGTCAAGCTTATTATTGGTCTGTTGTAATGTCATGCATACTGAGAGCATGTACAGAGAGTCAAAACCTGCTTCCTCTCTCTGGTATGTGTGAAGAAAACCCTTTGATGAGGAAATAGCTGGGATAAATCAACAAGAGAAATGGCCAAAGGGAAAGCACGTTGAGCGCTGGTATCTGCTCAAGCCATGGCATTGAAGCTCAGTGTTTTTCCCACCCTGTAGACTTCAGACGGCCCCCCGACAGTTTAGATAGGGTATTAATGTAACAGGAAACGGCAATACATCAGCAATACAACAGCTCACACCCTGTGGGTTCTGGAACTATTCGTAAAGTCCGGGCAAAGACGCACTGGATTAGAGAGAGAGAGCGAGAGAGCTTCAGTTAAGTGGTGCTGGAGAGGGGTTAAGATAGTAATTTCTAGGCAGGAGGCAAGACACTCATCCAGGTGTATGTGAAGGGGTCATCTAAAGTGGTGCCTCTCCTCCAAAAACTCTCCCAACAAAAACCATTGTGAAACTAAATGACAAGTTGTCAAAGAGCGCACTCTTTAACCATTGTAATTTTCTTGGCCGGAGTCTGGCATTAAGTTTGGTAATTAACAGTCTTCTCAGCTGACTCAAAGCAGGGCAACTACAATACACTCTGTACTAAAGAAAATATTGGGGTTTTTTCATCAAAAACCCTATTGTGATGTTGTGTTTTAGGGTGCTCTAGATTCCCATAACCATCTGGAGAGTTATTAGCTACGGGGACCACTCATATGCATTTTTATTGACCATTGCAGTAAACAGACTACTGTGTTCATCCCCATTCTCATGATCTATCTGCCAGCTCAGAGGCCACATGTTCTTCTTACGTACAATGTTTCTCTACCCTGTTCTGTGTCTATATACAATTCACATATGGCATTGTTTAGGAAAGCACAGCCTCCGTTCCAAGCACTGGCCATTTTCTTCTTTTTCCTTTTTACATATTCACATTTTGGGATTACTGTTTCAGAAAATGCTCCTGAGTATTGCTCAAAGCTCTGCTAAATAAAGACTTCAGCTTATTTCCCATCATCTGTAGAGGACCGGATACTGTGAGTTTATTATTTCACAAGCTCTCTACTCTATGCCTTGTGTGCTGGGAGATCAGTCTTGTCAGTGAGCCCACCATCTGATCCCAGGACAGATAGTGTCAGGGACTACAAAGGCTCTCGTGCTATTGTAATGTCTCTCAGGGGACCTGCGATGTTGTAGCCTCTATCTCTCCCCGCTTGTGAGGGCACGTGGATGGCTAATTACCGGCAACACCAGACACAACCTACCCCCTCCTCCTCCTTCTCCCTTTCCCTCATTCTCTCTTTCATCATCCTACCTACTTTCTCCTTCCTTCCCTCTCCTTCAGTGTTCTATGCTTCTTCTCCAGAGAGAACACGTGTGTGTGAAGATTTCTCTTGCCTTTTGTGTATACCCTCTGAATTTGTTAGGAATGTATAGCAAGGGGTAAGCAATTGCTTGAGCGGATGTTGTACATCCTGTTGATGAATGAATATGTAATTCACAGATCCTCTTTGCAAAAGGATACGGTTCACCCAACAGTATCCTGTTAATAAAAGATCTCGTATGAACACTTTCTGGTAATATATCCTTTTTCAGTCTCTGTTCTGGGGAGTGGGTAGTTTTGTTTTATCTGAAATCCTTATCACACACTGATTAACTTGTCATATAGCAGATTCAAATGTTTTAAGATTAATACTGGTATCTTTAGAAATGAGCTATGACATACAGGGCATTCGGAAAGTATTCAGACCCCTTGACTTTTTCCACATTTTGTTACGTTACAGCCTTAATCTAAAATTGAATAAATCGTTTTCCCCCCTCAATCTACACACAATACCCCAAAATGACAAAGCAAAAACTATTTTATTTTTAATTTGTGCAATAAATAAAAAAAATAAAAAAACATCACATTTACATAAGCATTCAGGTTACAGACTTATTCTAAAATGTATTAAATAGCTTTTTTTTTCTCATCAACCTACACATAATGACTGAGCAAAAACAGGTTTTTAGAAATATTTGCCATTTTTTTTATTTTTAAATCAACCCTACATTTACATAWGTATTCAGACTCTTTACTCTGTACTTTGTTGAAGCACCTTTGGCAGCGATTGCAGCCTGGAGTCTTCTTGCATATGACGCCATAAGCTTGGCACACCTGTATTTGGGGAGTTTCTCCCATTCTTCCCTGCAGATCCTCTCAGGCTGCACAGCTATTTTCAGGTCTCTCCAGAGATGTTTGATCAGGTTCAAGTCCGGGCTTTGGCTGGGCCACTCAAGGACATTCAGAGACTTATCACGAAGCCACTCCTGCGTTGTCTTGGCTGTGTGCTTAGGATCTTTGTCTTGTTGGAAGGTGAACCTTTGCCRCAGTCTGAGGTTCTGACCGCTCTGAATCAGGTTTTCATCAAGAATCTCTCTGTACTTTGCTCCGTTCATCTTTCCCTCGATCCTGACTAGTTTCCCAGCCCCTGCCACTGAAAAACATCCTCACAGCATGATGCTGCCACCACCATGCTTCACCGTAGGGATGGTGCCAGGTTTCCTCCAGATGTGACGCTTGGCATTCAGGCCAAAGGGTTCAATCTTGGTTTCATCAGACAAGAGAATCTTTTTTCTCATGGTCTGAGAGTCCTTTAGTTTCCTTTTGGCAAACTCTAAGCATGCTGTCATGTGCCTTTTACTGAGAAGTGGCTTCCGTCTGGCCACTCTACCATAATGGCCTGATTGGTGGAGTGCTGCAGAGATGGTTGTTCTTCTTGAAGGTTCTCCCATCTCCACAGAGGAACTGTGGAGCTCTGTCAGATTTACCATCAGGTTCTTGGTCACCTSCCTGACCAAGGCCCTTCTCCCCCGATTGCTCAGTTTGGCCCGGCGGCCAGCTCTAGGAAGAGTTTTGGTGTTTCCAAACTTATTCCATTTAAGAATGATGGAGGCCACTGTCTTCTTTGGYGACCTTCAATGCTGCAGAAATGTTTTGGTACCCTTCCCCAGAACTGTGCCTRGACACAATCCTGTCTCGGAGCTCTARGGACAATTCCTTCAATCTCATGGCTGTGGGACCTCTTATAGACAGGTGTGTGCCTTATCAATCAATTGAATTTACCAAAGGCAGACTCCAATCAAGTTGTAGAAACATCTTAAGAATGATCAATGGAAACAGGATGTACCTGAGCTCAATTTATAGTATTATAGCAAAGGGTCTGAATACTTATGTAATTTATTTATGTAATTTATGTATTTGTTTCATTATGGGGTACTGTGTGTAGATTGAGGATTTTTTTTATACAATACATTTTAGAATAAGAATAATTTGYAAAAAGTCAAGGGTCTGAATACTTTCCGAATGCACTGTAACAGCTTTGGATTTCACCGTCTAAAAAGTGAATGGTTTTGACCATTTGTAACTTCATGGAGGAGAGCTGCTCTCTTCTCCAGTTCCGACCATTGTGGCTCGCAAAAATGATTGCTGTCCTTGTTATGAAATTACACCTTTACCCTGTTCATGTAAAAATAACCGAATGCACTGACTGTTTAAAGCAGTACCACCAAAAATGATTTGTATGGTGAACTTGGCAATCAAAAAGCCCCAATCAGCAAGATGTAAGTTGTGTCCACTCCGGTAGTAAATTATATTGGTTGTCCCTCAATTAATAAAGCCTGTGATCTAATATTGCGTAAGCCATTTTACAAACATCTGAATGCTGAAGGTGCAGCTCCTACCTATATTAGGACAGGGATAGGGTTGGCCTACCACACGTTGGCGCGAGCGAGCGAGCAGCTGCATCTCCCGCACTGAGTGCACAGTTGTTATCTGACGTGTAGGTCAATGTCACGCAGATACATGAATAGCAGTTTGATAGGCTGAAGGAGATGACCCATCAATTCAGTCAGATTTAAAGCTATTTTCAGAATAAGTCAAACGTCTTTGTGAACCGGCATTTCGTAACCTTTGAATCAGTTTTCTAACACATCGCTTCTTAAAGGGATGTAAATGCCTTTAATAAAGTGTTTATAACCCTTGACTTTTTCCATGTTTTGTTACAGCCTGATTTTAAAATTGATTTAAATMTAGATTTTTTTGTCACTGGCCTACACACAATACCCCACGATGTCAAAGGGGAATTATGTTCCTCAACATTTTTACAAATAAATGTTAAATAAAGAGTAAGTATTCAACCCCTTTGTTATGGCAAGCCAAAATAAGTTCAGGAGTAACAAGTCACATAAGTTGTATGCACTCGCTCTGTGTGCAATAATGGTGTACAACATTATTTTTTAATGACTACCTCAACTCTGTACCCCACACATACAATTATCTGTAAGTTCCCTCAGTTGAGCAGTGCATTTCAAACACAGATTCAACCACAAAGACCAGGGAGGATTTCGAATGCCTTGCAAAGAAGGGCACCTATTAGTACTGTAGATGTGAAAAAATTAAATAAAAAACAGACTGAATACCTGTTTGAGCATGGTGAAGTTATTTAATGGATGTGATAGGAGAAAACTGAGGATGGATCAACAACAATGTAGTTACTCCACAATACGAACCTAATTGAAAAGAAGGAAGCCTGTACAGAATAAAAATATTAAAAAACAATCCTGTTTGCAAATGGAACTAAGGTACTACTGCAAAAAATGTTGCAAAGCAATTCACTTTTTGTACTGAATACAAAGTGTTATGTTTGGGGCAAATCGAATACAACACATTACTGAGTACCACTCTCCATATTTTCAAGCATGGTGTTGGCTGCACCGTGTTATGGGTATGCTTGGAATCGTTAAGGACTGGGGAGTTTTTTGGAATAAAAAAAGAAAAAGGAATGGAGCTAATCACAGGCAAAATTCTAGAGGAAAACCTGGTTCAGTCTGCTTTCACTAGACTCAGATGAATTCACCTTTCAGCAGGGCAATAACTTAAAACACAACAACAAATATACACTGGAGTTGCTTACCAAGAAGACAGTGAATGTTCCTGAGTGGCRGAGTTACAGTTTTGACTTAAATATACTTGAAAATCTATGGCAAGACCTGAAAATGTTTGTGTAGCAATGATCAACCAACAATTTGCAGAACTTTAATAATTTAGAAAATAATAATGGTCAAATCTTGTACAATCCAGGTGTGGAAAGCTCTTGAGACTTACCTAGAAAGACTCACAGCTGTAATCACTGCCAAAGGTGCTTCTACAAAGTATTGACTCAGGGGTGTGCATACTTATATAAATTAGATATTCCTGTATTTAATTTTCCCAAAAAACATGTATTCACTTTATCATTATAGGGTATTGTATGTAGATGGGTGAGAAAAAATATATATTTAATACATTTTTAAATCAGAATGTAACACAAATGTGGAATAAGGGGTATGAATACTTTCTAAAGAAATGTATTAAATCACATTGTATTTGTCACATGCGCCGAATACAACAGGTTTAGACCTGTGAAATGCTTACTTACAAGCCCTTAACCAACAATGCAGTAAAGAAAATTACAATAATAGTTAGATAATTAAATAGCAGCAGTAAAATATCAATAGTAGGCTATATACAGGGTGTCGATACCGATACAGAGTCAATGTGCGCGGCACCGGATAGTCGAAGTAATATGTACATGTAGGTAGAGTTATTAAAGTGACTATGCATAATAACAAACAGAGAGTAGCAGCAGCGTGGGAGGGGGGGCAATGCAAATAGTCTGGGTAGCCATTTGATTAGATGTTCAGGAGTCTTATGGCTTGGGGTAGAAGCTGTTTAGAAGCCTCTTGGACCTATATTTGGATCTCCGTACCGCTTGCCGTGCGGTAGCAGAGAGAACAGTCTATGACTAGGGGGCTGGAGTCTGACAATTTTTAGGGGCCTTCCTCTGACACCGCCTGGTATAGAGGTCCTGGATGGCAGGGAGCTTGGCCCCAGTGATATACTGGGCCGTACGCACTATTCCTTTGTAGTGCCTTGCGGTCGGAGGCCGAGCAGTTGCCATACCAGGCAGTGATGCAACCAGTCAGGATGCTCTCGATGGTGCAGCTGTAGAACCTTTTTAGGATCTGAGGACCCATGCCAAACCTTTTCAGTCTCCTGCGGGGAATAGGTTTTTGTTGTGCCCTCTTCACGACTGTCTTGGACCATGTTAGTTTGTTGGTGATGTGGACACCAAGGAACTTGAAACTCTAAACCTGTTCCACTACAGCCCCATAAATGAGAATGGGGGTGTGCTCGGTCCTCCTTTTCCTATAGTTCACAATCATCTCCTTTGTCTTATCATGTTGAGGGAGATGTTGTTGTCCTGGCACCACACGGCCAAGTCTCTGACCTCCCTATAGGCTGTCTTGTTGTTGTTCGGTGATCAGGCCTACCACTGTTGTGTCATCGCAAACTTAATGATGGTGTTGGAGTCGTGCCTGGCCATGCAGTCATGAATGAACAGGGAGTACAGGAGGGACTGAGCACGCACCTCTGAGGGGCCCCCGTGTTGAGGATCAGCGTGGCGGATGTGGTTGTTACCTACCCTTACCACCTGGGGGCGGCCCGTCAGGAAGTCCAGGATCAGTTGCGAGAGGGTTTAGTCCCAGGGTCCTTAGTTTATTGATGAGCTTTGAGGGCACTATGGTGTTGAATGCTGAGCTGTAGTCAATGAAAAGCATTCTCACATAGGTGTTCCTTTTGTRCAGGTGGGAAAGGGCAGTGTGGAGTGCAATAGAGATTGCATCATCTGTGGATCTGTTGGAGCGGTATGCAAATTGGACTCGGTCTAGGGTTTCTGGGATAACGGTGTTGATGTGAGCCACGACCAGCCTTTCAAACACTTCATGGCTACAGACGTGAGTGCTACGGGTCGGTAGTCATTTAGGCAGATTACATTAGTGTTCTTGGGTATAGGGACTATGGTGGTCTGCTTGAAACATGTAGGTATTACAGACTCAGACAGGGAGAGGTTGAAAATGTCAATGAAGACACTTGCCAGTTGGTCAGCGCATGCTCGGAGTACACGTCCTGGTAATCCGTCTGGCCCTGCGGCCTTGTGACTGTTGACGTGTTTAAAGGTCTTACTCACATCGGCTATGGAGAGWGTGATCACACAGTRGTTCAGATCAGCTGATGCTCTCATGCATGTTTCAGTGTTAATTGCCTCGAAGCGAGTCTGTAATAGTTTGCAAGCCCTGACACATCTGATGAGTCGGACCTGGTGTAGTATGATTCGATCTTAGTCCTGTACTGATGCTTTGCCAGTTTGATGGTTCATCGGAGGGCATAGCGGGATTTCTTTCCGGGTTAGAGTCCTGCTCCTTGAAAGTGGAAATTCTACCCTTTAGCTCAGTGTGGATGTTGTCTGTAATTCATGGCTTCTGGTTGGGGTATGTACGTACAGTCACTGTACGTGACTGATGTGGTGTACTCCTCAATGCCATTGGAGGAGTAAAGGTGGTCTAGAGTTTTTTRCCCCCTCTGGTCGCACATTTAACATGCTGGTAGAAATTAGGTAAAACAGATTTAAGTTTCCCTGCATTAAATTCCCCGCACAGTAGGAGTACCGCCTCTGGATGAGCGGTTTACTGTCAGCTTATGGCCGTATACAGCCCATTGAGTGTGTGTCTTAGTGCCAGTATCGGTTTGTGGTGGTAAATAGACAGCTACGATTTAAAAAAAATAAACTCTTGGTAAATAGTGTGGTCTACAGCTTATCATGAGATACTCTACCTCAGATGAGCAAAACCTCGAGACCTCCGTAGATATCGTGCACCAGCTGTTTGCAAATATATATATACCACCACCCCTTGTCCTACCAGAGGCTGTTGTTCTATCCTGCCGATACAGCTGGCAGGTTACACAATGTATGTTATTCATGTAGTCGTTCAGCCACGACTCMGTGAAACAAAAMATATTACAGTTTTTAATGTCCCGTTGGTAGGATAGTTTGTCCACTCATCGCTGGATCCTTACAAGGCACCCCGATCTCCTTCCGCGAAATCTCAGTTTCTTTCTCCTACGAATGACGAGGATGAGGGCCTCGTCAGGTGTCTGGAGTAAATCCCTCTCGTCCGACTCATTAAATAAAAATTATTCGTCCAGTTCAAGGTGAGTAATRGCTGTTCTGATGTCCAGAAGCTCTTTTCGAGACGGTAGCAGCACCATTATGTACAAAATATGTTACAAACAATGCGAAGAATAGCTGTCTCTTATACACATCTAGATGTGTATAAGAGACAGGAGAAATATTTTCGACTAAAGTCTTGTAGCCAAACATTGACTATAAAACCTGTCTCTTATACACATCTAGATGTGTATAAGAGACAGGTGTCTTGCCATTAACACTAAACACTGTAAAGAGATGCTCGATTATTGGCCATAGGGTTGGTGCACATACGCATGCACACACACAGTGTCCCATAAAGCTTGACAGTATAAAACAAAACATTTGCAAGAGGAGGACTATTTCACAGGGGGACTTATTCAAATTCATGTGGCCGGTAAACCCCAAGTCAAATAAAGTGGGCATATTGCAGTCTGAGAAATATTTTCGACTAAAGTCTTGTAGCCAAACATTGACTATAAAACAGAGCGTGTGAGTACTGTAAGTAGGGAGGCAACCAGGAAATGTTACAGTAGCTGTGGAAACCAAACAGAACTAGCTTACTTAATTGTTGCTATGTTTGAGCGATGCTAGCTAGTAAAAACTATTGTCTGCCTTTCATCTCTGTACATATGACGCGTACGGAAAAGTATGTTCAAGAAATATGTATCAAATATGGTGGTCACAGTTCATAAGCATGGCAGACAACATTGTTTTCCTCATAGCTCACGTTGGAGTGGATCCGCGCATTTCCATTTAAACGTCGACTGCGCAAACAGATTGGATACATTTCTTGGATTCCATTTTTGGAAAACCCACAGCTGGCTTCTTCCCAGGTCTGTTCTCTGTAGTGTTGCTCTCACACCTACCTTGCCAATCAGAACACTTTTTGATTGAGACTTGGAAGGGAGCTTGGCTACATGTGTAATAGCATGAAGATGACTTTGATACAGTAAAGCGGAAAAGTTAGAAAAGTGTAACCTGATAGGAAAAATAATATGATGAACAGTCAGAAGAACAGAGTGGAGGCTGTTATAGCAGCAAGGGGGGACCAACTTCATATTCATGCCCATGATTTTGGAATGAGATGTTCGACGAGCAGGTGTCCACATACTTTTGGTCATGTAGTGTATTTATTGTATAAAATTGTTGCCTAAAATAGCCTACATAGGAATAGAAATTAATAGGCTAATTGWTGGCCAACAGATGCAACTTTGTCATTGTCAGTTTCACTGTCGACTTTTCCCCGATAACAGAAGCACACGAGGGAGTTCCATAACTTCCATTTCAAAATGTCCACTCTCGCAGCGCTCAACACCCAAAAACTGAGCATGCGTAAACATGCTGACCAGACCGCTCATGTTGATTTTGTCCACCCACACCAGACYCCATCAGGACACGCAGGTTGAAATATCAAAACTCTGAACCAACTATATTCATTTGGGGACAGGTCGAAAAGCATGAAACATATATGGCAATTTAGCTAGCTAGCTTGCTGTTGCTAGCTAATWTGTCCTGGGATATAAACATTGGGTTGTTATTTCACCTGAAATGCACAAGGTCCTCTACTCCGACAGTTAATCCACAGATAAAAGAGTAAACCGAGTTAGTTTCTAGTAATCTCTCCTCCTTCAGGCTTCTTCTTTGGACTTTATATGGCGGTTGGCAACCAACTTTAAGGTGCATTACCACCACCAACTGGACTGGAGTGTGGACCTCAGTTCATCTTTAAATCACCTACGTGGGTATATGCTCCTAAAACCCAATGAGGAGATGGGAGCGGTGGGACTTGCAGCGCATGAAGCTTCATAAATAGAATCAAGTTCTATTTTAGCTCCTGGCTACGCAGATGCTTGTTGGTGTGCAATGATTGAATAACATGTATGTGTACATTTATTTTGRGACAGAGTTATGTGGTCAGCATGTAAAACACTTCGCTTGATATGGTTTTTCCTAAGCAAAGTCAACATTATAATGCAGTTTAAACCACCTCTGAGCAAATTTATCCAATGGTCTAAAGAGCGCCTAAAGTCSTTTTCCTGTGATTTGTCACCTTTATTTTTTGATGCACATCAGTTCTAGCGTGTTAATATGTTTTATGGAAAAGGGGTTGGAAATAGGTGTCTCCATAATGACAATCAATATAGCCTACCTACAACTGATACAAAGTTGTCACGACGTGTGCGCGTACTGCTCTCGTTTCTCTCACGTGATTCTGCTCCCTGCTGCAGCGCTCATCTGAACAAACAAACACACACACACCTCTTCGCAACCACTCACTGACACACTCAGAAACAGGCTGCCTCATTGCCTGATAGTCAGCAGCAGGTCACTGTGAAATATAGATTTTTAAGAAATTGCCATGGCAGCCGCGGTGCAATTTAGAAGTAGCCCAAAAACCCGCGARATCGTTTTCAAAGTAGCAACATTTTCTGGAAAACTGCGAACATGGCAACCCAGCTCACACTAAGCAGTGGACAGCTGCTGGGCTCAGGCCCCGCAAAGTGCTTGATTAGGAGMCATTGATCAGATGATATGCCTCCCTGAGAATTCACTCTCCCTGCGGGTCAGATCGTTCGCTCTTTGGAATCTTCCGTTTTCTCGTTTTCCTTACTCCCTCTTGATTTTGACGCCCCTTTTTGTTGGTACTTTCCACTCTCTCTGCCACTCCTCTCTTTATCTCCAATTCATATTCTCCTTTGCCTTTCGTGTCAATCTCTCACCTTCCCTGGCMCCCCCCTCCCCCACATCGGTCTCTCTCTGTGTGTACGTACTCCTGTTCTTCTCTATGTGGAGTCTGTCTGTAATGGGCTCTTAGCCGTGYCTACATTATTGATGTGGCGGATCGGGTGACAGACAGACAGACAGGGGGCTGAGCCTGTATGGGTGCCGCTAAAGAGTGAGGGGAGAGGCCAAGTCCAGTGCTCTCCCTCTCTCTCCCACTCCCTTTTCCTTTCTCTTTGGGTTCGCTCTCCCTCACTTTATCCCCTGCACTCTCTCTCTGTGTTGCTCTCTCACGCGTTATCCCTCATTCGCCAGCTCTCTCCTCGTCTGAATGCATTTGTCATGTGGCTCTTCCCCATGCCCAGGCTCCGATCGGATTCACAGAATCGCTCCGTAAGTTGGGCTCTCCTCTATTTTTTTTTTTAAATCTCAAATTCTCCTCTATGCTTGCTTTAGGCAACTGTTGCTGGTGGCAGCTCGCTTTGCCAGTGGGTTTTGGCATAATGTCTTAAGGGGCAGACAAACCGATGGACCGATATAGACACAGACAGACTGATAGACAGAAACAGACAGACGGATAAAGACTGTGAGAGAGGGGGAGGGAGTGACGGAGACAGGGGAGTGTGCAGCGTCACTGACACATTCGGGTCTGTGTATGAAGTGTGTGCGTGAAGTTGCAATGGGACTTTCGACACCAGGGGTGCTCTGTTATTAGACAGGATGTAGGGCTTTGAACGCGCTGACTGGCAAGTTAACGAGGCGCTTGTTCACGTTCGGGAGCAGCGGGTATGTCTTAGTCACGGTGTTGCTCTATGTTTTGGTGACTACACACGATTACATATGAACACACAACGACACCCTTGTTGTGTTTTTGTTGATAAAATGGTTGCTCAATTGAATAATGAACATGATTGTTGATGACCCAAATACATTAAGGTCTGCTATTTAAGGGAAGTAAAAAAATATGTTTGAGTGGGGATAGGTCATATTTTCAAGATTTTTACTGCACTTTGAGTTCAGCACCTTTTGGAACCAGTACATGCATTACTATGCTTTAAAAAAAATCTTGGATGCAACGTAATATATATCATAATAATATTATGTGCCATTTAGCAGACACTTTTATCCAAAGCGACTTAGTCATGCGTGCATGCATTTTACGTACTGGTGGACCCGGGAATCGAACCCACTATATGGGCCGCGCTCTACCAACTGAGCCGTTTCCGTCATCTCCAGTTGTTAGCCATTTCACCATTCAGACGTCTTCTTCACTTGCGGTGAAACTGCTAGCCAGAAGTAATGGTTTATCTTATTTTAGCCACCATTGCTGGGTCCTTTCTCAACTCCTGTAGCCAAATGTGCACATACAATTGATGGAACCTGCACTGAGAACTCCTGGTATAATAAAGGGATTTTCTCAGGAGATTGGAACTGCCTAAGCTTCCAAAGGCAGGGAGGGAGAGAACGTTGCCTGGAGCTAGATTATAGCTGAAAGCCGGCCGTATCAGGGGGAGATGATTCATTTGTTAGAGTTTTTCAGCATCCGGTTGATTGAAATCCCATGGATTGGTATTATCTTGGCTTTGTTCGAGCACCACTAGCACAGCTGAGCAGTCACGAAATGAAGCGCTAACTTCTTTTTTTGTGTTGGTGCAATTTTACTGTGCCGATCCACTAGATGCTTGATTTTCAGTTATTTCTATGCAGGTTTGGGGTCAATTATGTTTCAGGAGTTTGCTTTTAATGTTTGGATTAAAATGAAGAGGTCAGGTCCTGTATTCATAAAGCGTGTCATGCCCCAAAACAGTGCACAGATGCCAGCCAACCATTTGAGTGATGCCATCTCTGGTCTGGCTTGATGAATGGAAGGTGTAACTATGGAGCAGTAAACCTGGAGAATTTTGTCGAATGATGGCATCACTTGTCCTCGTTGAGGAATGATGAGTCATGAAAGGGCTGGTGGCTACTCTGATGCTGGCTGGAATATTACCTGACCAGTCGCTGCATGGGCACCATTGCTTTATAGATTGATTTTGATTGATTGTGTAATTAACTGTGTGATTTGTCACAGCAGAGAATTGGAGCGTGAATTGAAGAGTGKCCAAAGGCACTTCTATTAAAACACTTGCACTGACTCTATTGCATTTAACATTTACATTTAAGTCATTTAGCAGACGCTCTTATCCAGAGCGACTTACAAATTGGAAAGTTCATACATATTCATCCTGGTCCCCCCGTGGGGAATGAACCCACAACCCTGGCGTTGCAAGCGCCATGCTCTACCAACTGAGCCACACGGGATTGCTTTGGCTCTGTGCACACTCACTGGACTCTCCTCACAAATGACACTCCTATATACACACACATGCATATTGATGCCACACCAACTCACACTCTTCACATACAGTGATGCTGTTTATTATCTATCCTGATTGCCTAGACACTTTTGRCACTAACTACACTACCGTTCAAAAGTTTGGGGTCACTTAGAAATGTCTTTGTTTTTGAAAGAAAAGCAAAAGAATGTCTCCATTTAAAATAACATCAAATTGATCAGAAATGTTAATATTGTTAATATTGTTGTTAATATTGTAAATGACTATTGTAGCTGGAAACGGCAGATTTTTTTAATGGATTATCTATATAGGCGTACAGAGGCCCATTATCAGCAACCATCACTCCTGTGTTCCAATGGCACGTTGTGTTAGCTAATCCAAGTTTATAATTTTAAAAGGCCAWTTCATCATTTGAAAACCCTTTTGCAATTATGTTAGGGCAGCTGAAAACTGTTGTTTCTGATTAAAGAAGCAATAAAACTGGCCTTTAGACTAGTTGAGTATCTGGAGCATCAGCATTTGTGGGTTCGATTACAGGCTCGAAATGGCCAGAAACAAATAACTTTTTTCTGAAACGCATCAGTCTATTCGAAGGCTATTCCATGTGAGAAATTGCCAAGAAACTGAAGATCTGGTACAAAGCTGTGTACCACTCCCTAAACAGAACAGCGCAAACTGGCTCTAACCAGAATAGTAAGAGTGGGAGGCCACGGTGCACAACTGAGCAAGAGGACAAGTACTTTAGAGTGTCTAGTTTGAGAAACGGACGCCTCAAAAGTCCTCAACTGGCAGCTTCATTAAATAGTACCTGCAAAACACCAGTCTCAACGTCAACAGTGAAGAGGCGACTCCGGGATGCTGTCCTTCTAGACAGAGTTGCAAAGAAAAAGCCATATCTCAGACTGGCCGATAAAAATAAAAGATTAAAATTGGCAAAAGAACACAGACACTGGACAGAGGAAATTCGYCAAAGTTATAAAATGATTGCTGTCTGTTCCTAAAATAATCCTGAATAGCTTTATGCACCATTAGTAGGCCTATAATTTCAAAATCAAAAACAATTTTATTAGTCACATGRGCCGAATACAACAGGTGTAAACCTTAGAGTGAAATGCTTACTTACGAGCCCCTAACCAACAATGCAGTTAAAAAAAGATAAAAATAAGTAATTAATAAAATAATAATAAATAATTAAAGAGCAGCAGTAAAATAACAATAGCAAGACAATATACAGTGGGGTACCGATACAGAGTCAATGTGCGGGGGCACCGGTTAGTTGAGGTAGTATGTACATGTAAGTAGAGTTATTAAAGTGACTATGCATAGATGATGATAGCAGATGGTAGCAGTGGTGTAAAATAGACATGGTGTTCAGGAGTCTTATGGCTTCGGGGTAGAAGCTGTTTACAAGCCTCTTGGACCTAGACTTTGTGCTCCGGTACTGCTTGCCGTGCAGTAGCAGAGACCAGTCTATGACTAGGGTGGCTGTAGTCTTTGACAATTTTTAGGGCCTTCCTCTGACACCACCTGGTATAGAGGTCTTGGGTGGCAGGGAGCTTGTCCCAAGTGATMTACTGGGCCTTTCGCACTACCTCTGTAGTGCCTTGCGGTRGGAGACCAAGCAGTTGCCATACCAGGCAGTGATGCAACCTGTCAGGATGCTCTCGATGGTGCAGCTCTAGAACCTTTTGAGGATCTGAGGACCCATGCCAAATCTTTTCAGTCTCCTGAGGGGGAATAGGTTTTGTTGTGCCCTCTTCACSACTGTCTTGGTGTGCTTGGACCATGTTAGTTTGTTGGTGATGTGGACAGCAAGGAACTTGAAGCTCTCAACCTGCTCRACTACAGCCTRGTCGATGAGATTGGGGACGTGCTCGGTCCTCTTTTTCTTGTAGTCCACAATCATCTCACGTTGAGGGARAGGTTGTTGTCCTGGCACCASACGGCCAGGTCTCTGACCTCCTCCCTATAGGCTGGCTTGTCATCGTCGGGGATCAGGCCTACCACTGTTGTGTCATCGGCAAACTTAATGATGGTGTTGGAGTTGTYCCTAGCCGTGCAGTCTTGAGTGAACAGGGAGTACAAGAGGGAGCTGAGCACGCACCCCTGAGGGGCTCCTGTGTTGAGGATCAGTGTGGCAGATGTGTTGTTACCTACCCTTACTACCTGGGGGCGGCCCATCAGGAAGTCCAGGATCCAGTTGCAGAGGGAGGTGTTTAGTCCCAGGGTCCTTAGTTTATTGATGAGCTTTGAGGGCACTATGGTGTTGAAAGCTGAGCTGTAGTAAATGAATAGCATTCTCACATAGGTGTTCCTTTTGTCCAGGTGGGAAAGGGCAGTGTGAAGTGCAATAGAGATTGCATCATCTGTGGATCTGTTGGGGCGGTATGCAAATTGGGGTGGGTCTGGTGTTTCTGGGATAATGGTGTTGATGTGAGCCATGACCAGCCTTTCAAAGCACTTCATGGCTACAGACGTGAGTGCTACGGGACGGTTGTGGATTGCTGTGGATTGTGTGTAGCCCAATAACAATGATAAAGCTACAGTCGGGAATGTGCGACAAATCTGCAYTGATCAGCATGCAGACAAAACAGGCCTTTTGCCATATTACAAATATAATCGTTGGAAGACACAGGTTGTAAAGCAAAGGGCTTCTACTCTAATCTGTCTGGTGTCGGCTACCAAAATATTTCAGCACCGAATAGGCCTATTGAYCGAACATTGTTTTACAAAGTAAAACTAGAGAGTTAGGCTTTTGGTACAAGCGCATTGGCCATCGCCAGCAGGTGAGCTGCTCATGATTGGGTGACTCAGTGAAACTGGAAAGCCCTTTTTTGGACTGTAATTTCCTCCTCATGTTGTACAGTGCGTGTCGCCGCACACCGAGGCTATTGATGGATTCCAGATGAGGTTGTTTTCTCAAATCTCAGATTTCAGTGTCAAAGTAAACTGTGATTTCCAAAAAATTGTGCTGCTATTAAAAAYGATTCTGCCAAAGTCTCCAGTCATGTAAAATGAATTACAATTGCATGACCAGGACCCTAGGTTATTAGAAATGGTCCCCAGGTGTGCAACTTCTGTTACCATCTCTACACTACTGCTCTATGCCACTACACAACAGCGATTATATGCATGCAATTAAAACAATTATTAATCATACGTTCTGGTATCTCAGAGCTCCCCTGGTCATCATCTCATGCTCACATTTTGTTCCGGCACCTCGATTTACAAATTTAAGCACTGAACACATGTAGTCTAGACTCTAGCTAACCAACGAATACTAAAATATCCACACAAGCCACTAGCCAGCCAGCCATATACTGTATCATGAGTTAGAAGGTTATTGATATTAGGCTATATTAAGAAGGTATTATTTAAGATGAATCACAATCGGTAAAAAAAAATTGAGCTAGCTAACTAGCAGATTTACAACAATCATCATAAATGATCAACTAATAGCCTACCCTAGTTCCCCAATGATTGACATGTCTTTAGGAGGCACTGTAACTAGCTTTATAACAATTTGTGATGAGTGAGTGTGTTGAAGAAATAAATATGCTTATGCAAAACTTTTTTTTTTTTATTGCTGCAGAGGCAGTGTGTTACTAATTTCAAGATAAACTCAGCAAAAAAAGAAACGTCCCATTTTCAGGACCCTGCCTTTCAAAGATAATTTGTAACAATCCAAATAACTTCACAGATCTTCATTGTAAAGGGTTTAAATACTGTTTCCCATGTTCAATGGACCATAAACAATTAATGAACATGCACCTGTGTGGAGCGGTCATTAAGACACTAACAGCTTACAGACGGTAGGCAATTAAGGTCACAACTTAGGACACTAAAGAGGCCTTTCTACAGACTCTGAAAAACACAAAGAAAGATGTCCAGGGTTCCTGATCATCTGTGTGAACGTGCCTTAGGCATGCTGCAAGGAGGCATGAGGACTGCAGATGTGMCCAGGGCAATAAATTGCAATGTCCGTACTGTGAGATTCCTAAGACAGCGCTACAGGGAGACAGGGCGGACACCTGATTGTCCTCGCAGTGGCAGACCACGTGTAACAACACCTGCACAGGATCGGTACATCCGAACATCACACCTGCGGCACAGGTACAGGATGGCAACAACAACTGCCCGAGTTACACCAGGAACGCACAATCCTCCATCAGTGCTCAGACTGTACGAAATAGGCTGAGAGAGGCTGGACTGAGGGCTTGCAGGCCTGTTGTAAGGCAGGTCCTCACCAGACATCACTGCCAAACGTCTGATATTGGCACAAACCCACCGTTGCTGACCAGACAGGACTGCAAAAATGCTCTGCATCTGACGAGATCGCGGTTTTGTCTCACCAGGGGTGATGGTCGGATTCGCGTTTATCGTCAAAGGAATGAGCGTTACAACCGAAGGCCTGTACTCTGGAGCGGGATTAATTTGGAGGTGGAGGGTCCGTCATGGTCTGGGGCGGTGTGTCAACAAGCATCATCGGACTGAGCTTGTTGTCATTGCAGGCAACTCAACGCTGTGCGTTAAAGGAAGACATCCTCCTCCCTCATGTGGTACCCTTCCTGCAGGCTCATCCTGACATGACCCTCCAGCATGACAATGACACTGCTTGTTCTGTGTGTGATTCCCTGCAAGACAGGAATGTCAGTTCTGCCATGGCCAGCGAAGAGCCCAGATCTCAATCCCATTGAGCAGTCTGGACCTGTTGAATCGGAGGGTGAGAGCTAGGGCCGTTCCTCCAGAAATGTATGGGAAACTTGCAGGTGCTTTTGGTGGAAGAGTGGGGTAACATCTCACAGCAAGAACTGGCAAATTGGTGCAAGTCCAGGAGGAGGAGATGCACTGCAGTACTTAATGCAAGCTGGTGGCCAACCCAGATACTGACTGTTACTATTTGATTTAACCCCCACCCCCTCCCTTTGTTCAGGACACATTATTCAATTTCTTAGTCACATGCCTTTGTGGGACTTTTTTTCAGTTTATGTCTCAGTTGTTGAATCTTGTTATGTTCATACAAATATTTACACATGTAAAGTTTGCAGAAAATATAGGCAGTTGACAGTGAGAGGACGTTTCTTTTTTTTTTGCTCAGTTCATTAATTATGAACGTTTATTTTCAGGGGGGGGATATGGTGTGATTCAAGTTGACATCGGCTCTACAGGTCTCTATGAGCAAACCCTGGATATTGACCACTTGCAGTCCTCAGAAATACTCATGTCCCCACAAACCATCATGACCCCGCWAACAACCTAAACAAACCACAACGATTAACCAGACAACCTCTTATCTTACACAATTTTGTATTTAAAAAATAACTTTAATCACATTTGTTTGGCCAAAGGCATGTCCAAATCTTTTTACAACTTACTCCTGCTCCCGTATAGTTGATGGCAGTTCCACTATAGCTGAAATTAAGTGTAGGTCGACTTTGATATTGAGTCCTTTTTCCAACAGCTTTCCAGCTAAGAGAAACACTAAGCTGTCTGCCAGTCTGTGGGAGTGTTAAATATCTCCCAGGGCCACCCACACTGTGGACAATCACTGAAGGGTTTCACTTCAACACCACTTTCCTATTCCTCTGCCATTAAACACCCAGACTGACCACACAGACAGGCAGACACACACACACACATCATTGGCACCATCTCCCTGCTGTTTCACACCCTTGCTGTTGGTGCTACCAAAAGGACTGTGGGTGGCAATCCCTTGACTTGAAACAAGGACTGACCACGTGTCTAAAACCCACACACACACACTCMCATACACTTTCATTCACACTGTACACTATGCATGTGCCCATCTGGACTTTTCTATCATTTGGTTACCTCGGTTAAAGCTTGACACGTGAGATGGTGCTTGACACTTCAGAACGTGCATGGTTGTTATGGTGATACGTTATGGGAGAGGAAGAGACCGATGACACAACATTCCACAATAAAGGCTCTGTAAAGGGAGGGTGATTAGTAGGAGCGTACCAAACAGTCAATCTGAGGACTGACACTGAAAGGCCTACACAGTTTTCACAATAGAACCCATTGACGTGATCGACTCCGTTATGCGTTGACCAGGTTTGGAGCTATTGATTGCACAGTCATTTAAGTAACATGTCATTTTCTCATCGTTTAGTCTATTTCAGTGGGCTTAATTGTTGCGTAGTCTTTTGGAGGACTGAAACACATCTGGATAATTTATAAGTAATTCTAATTTAGACTGATGTCAACAACCGCGGTGCTATAACATGCCAACCTAATACTACTGATGTACAGTAAGCATTTGAAGGATTCTATATGTAGTCTAAATCAATGTGTTACGCACTTATCACATGGTCTCTTGTAGTGGCTTTGTAAATGAGTTGTTGCTTGCCATTATGTGTTCCCATCCAAGGTTGCAATATGTTACTCTGTTAACCATGCGGCTCCATCCTCCTCATCCCTCTCTCCATCCCTCCTCTGTTGGCCTAGCACTGCTTTGTCTCGTGTGATGGATCTGAACTTAKCACGTGGTGACATTTCGAGTCTTGTTCTTTGGTTAGCCTCTCTCCCAGTCCTGTTAATGAGACTGAGAAACATCTAGGGCAGCATTCCAAATGGCACCCTATTCCCTACTTAGTGCACTTGATAAGGAGTAGGGTGTGTCGCTCAGGGGAGACGATTCGCTAACTTGTAAGACACCATCTCCTCGTAGCTCTAATTGATACCAACCTAACCCAACACGGACTTGGTAGCAACTTTCTTCAGCACACAAACAAATGTGCATGTTTGCATTGTTTTTAAGTTTGACTTTGTAGAAAGAGGGCTTTTCAAGAGAGCSAGAACTTCTAGAGCGCAACCTTTCAATAAACAAATCAGTGGCTTTCATGCTGCGAAGCCATGGGCAATTCCTTTTCTGTAATCAACATTACATTTCACAGTTGGGCATTTCCATGTAAAAGGACCCATTAGCAGGAATATGTGAGGTTCCCCCCTGGACTCTGTGCAAACTGTAAACCYCATATCCTAAGGCAACATTTATTGTAGCTGGGGACTTAGTAAAGGACATCTGAGGAAAACGCTACTGAAGTTCTATCAACACATCTCATGTGCTAATCGTGCAGGACTCTGGACCATTGCTACTCCCCCCTCTGGGACGGCTACAAGGCTCTCGCCCATCTTCCCTTAGGCAAATCAAATCACACCTCCAAACTTAACTTTTTAGGGCTGCAATCCTGTTAACTGGATCGATATGACAACAGCCAGTGAAAGTGCAGTGCGCCAAATTCAAACAACAGAAATCTCATAATTAAAATTCCTCAAACATACATGTATCTTATACCCTTTTAGAGGTAATCTTGTTGTTAATCCCACCACAGTGTCTGATTTCAAAAAGGCTTTACAGCGAAAGCARCACAAACGATTATGTTAGGTCACCGCAAAATCACAGAAAAACACAGCCATTTTTCCAGCCAAAGACAGGAGTCACAAAAAGCAGAAAYAMATAAAATMAATCACTAACCTTTGATCTTCATCAGATGACACTCATAGGACTTCATGTTACACAAATACAGATATTTTTTGTTCGGTAAAGTTCATATTATATCAAAAAATCTCTGTATACATTGGCGCGGTATGTTCAGTAGTTCCAAAAACATCCGGTGATTTTGCAGAGAGCCACATCATTCCAAATAATACTCAATAAACGTTGATCAAAGATCAAGTGTTATACATGGAATTTTAGATCCACTTCTCCTTAATGCAACCGCTGTGTCAGATTTTAAAAAAGCTTACGGAAAAAGCAAAAACCAAGCAATAATCTGAGGTCGGCGCTCAGAGCCCAATCAAGCCATACAGGTACCCGCCATATTGTGCAGTCAACAGATGTCAGAAATAACATTATAAATATTCACTTACCCTTGATGATCTTCATCAGAATGCACTCCCTGGAGTCCCAGTTCCACAATAAATGTTTTATTTGTTCGGTAATGTCCATCATTTATGTCCAAATAGCTACTTTTGTTAGTGCGTTTGGTAAACAAATCCAAAGTTACGAAGCTCGTTCACTAAAAGCAGACGAAATGTCAAAAAGTTCCATAACAGTCAGTAGAAACATGTCAAATGATGTATTGAATCAATCTTTAGGATGTTTTTAACATAAATCTTCAATAATGTTCCAACCAGAATTCCTTTGTCTTCAGAAATGCGAATAGACAGAGCTCGCTCTCACATGAACGCGCATGGTCAGGTCTAGGTAGACCTACTCAATCCCCTCTGCTTCGGCCCCACTTCACAGTAGAAGCATCAATAAGGTTCTAAAGACTGTTGACATCTAGTGGAAGCCGTAGGAAGTGCAAAATGACCCATATCCCACTGTGTATTAGATAGGCGATGAGTTGAATCCTCAGATTTCCCACTTCCTGGTTGGATTTTTTTTCTCAGGTTTTTGCCTGCCATATGATGTTCTGTTACACTCACAGACATCATTCAAACAGTTTTAGAAACTTCAGAGCGTTTTCTATCCAAATAGACTAATAATATGCATATATTAGCAACTGGGACTGAGGAGCAGGCAGTTTACTCTGGGCACCTCTGGGCACCTTTTCATCCAAGCTACTCAATACTGCCCCTGCAGCCATAAGAGTTAAACAGGAAGTACCGTGTGGTAAGGACTGTTCAACGTTGGTCTGACCAAATGGAAAATAGCTTGAATATGTTTTGATCATGTGGACAGGGGATATGTTCCGGGTTGCCTCTGAGAATAGCATACACTGACTCGGTGACAGAGTTCATCAGGAAGTGCATGAAATTTATCTAAACCAAAAACCGTGGATAGATGACAGCATTTGCGCAAAACTGAATGCGCAAACCACTGCTTTTAACCACGACAAGGTGGCTGGGAACAGTGTTTCCAACTAATTTTCAGGGTAAGMTGCTAGAGGCAGGTTGATTTGTTGCTAAAAGTTGKTAAATMATGTTGTGATGTCATTGRGTGATAACGTAAAACTGCGTCATTACGTAGAATACAGAATAACGTTTCTCAAATTGACTGGCCATCTTGGCAAAAAATATGATTTGACATTTGTTCAGATACAGACTCCCACTCTTTTCTGTACTTCTGGCTGTACAATTTTGATTGAGACATGTTGATTGATGTTGTAAGTTCTGTTCAAGATCAAACATTCGTGAGCAACTATATTCATTGGGTTTGGCTCGTCGAACCCGTACTACTGCTGCTGCAGTCAGCCAACAATGATTTGCAATTTACTGAAATTGCTGCTGGCCTGATACTGCCTGTGCACGAGCTGAGCACCTGCTGCTGACGTCACTCACAATGCACTTCTGCAGCCAGGCACGTGTGTTGTGACTGAGTGTGTGACAGAGAAAATCGTTTTTGTGTCATTTAGATGGAAAATGAGTGCATTTTAGCATTTGAGTCACTTTTTCAAGGTGGTTAAAAGTTCCAAATACATTTTTTTAATTAGCTAAATTTGTTGCTGTTTGGGAAAAAAGTTGCCAGGGTAGTCTGAAAAGTTGCTAAATCTAGAAACAAAATTGCTAAGTTGGCATCACTGGCTGGGAACATGGACGTGTGCAAACAGACCAGCTTTGCCCTCCGGAAGGCAATCAAAGAGGAAAAACGACAGTACAGGGACAAATCKCAAACCATAAAGGGAAAGCCAGCCAAAGTGCAGACAAGCTTAAACGCTACCTTAGTCTGCTTTGAGGAAAACACAAGAGCTGCTGGCGCGGGCCTCCACCCTCCGCCGATCACGAGGACTGTGAGCTCTCATTCTCCGTGGCCGACGAGAGTAACSCTCGAGAGGCTGCCGGCCCAGACGGCATCCCAAGAGCAGGTTTACGGACATATTCAGTCTCTCCCTATCCCAGTCTGTTGAGCCCAATAATACCCAAAGAAAGCAACGGTAACTTAACTAAATGAATATCGCCCCATAACACTCTCTTCTGTCATCGTGAAGTGCTTTGTGAGGCTATTTAAGGATTATATCACGTCCACCGTACCAAACACCCTAGACCCATACGAATTTGCATACCACCCCAACAGATTCACGGATGTTGCAATCACCATCGCAATGCACTCTGCCCTATCTCGTCTGGACGAGAGGAATACTTATGTAAGAATGCTTTTCATGGACTACAGTTCAGCCGTCAACACCATAATGCTATCCTAGCGCATCACTAAGCTTGGGGCCCTGGGTCTGAACCCTGTGCAATTGGGTCTGACAGGCCAACCCCAGGTGGTGAAGGCAACACCTCCGCCACGCTGATCCTCAACATGGGGGGCCCCACAAGGGTGGGTGCTTAACCCCCTCCTGTACTCCCTGTTCACCCATGAGGGCGTAGCCACACACGTCTCCATCTCAATCATCAAGTTTGCAGACGAGACAACAGTGGTAAGCCTGATTACCAACAACGACGAGACATCCTACAGGGAGGAGTAATACCAGGAAAATAAACTCTCCCACAACATCAACAAAACAAAGGAGCTAATCGTGGACTTCAGAAGACCGCAGCAAGGTCACACCCCCCATCTACATCGACTGGAGAGGGTGAAAGCTTCAASCTCCTCGGCGTGCACATGTTACTAGCTGTTGTTAGGTATACTGCACTGTTACTAGCTGGCTACCACCCGGTACTCCACCCTGTACCTTGTCATTGAACACTGGTCACTTTACTGTCCACAACACTGTTTTACCCATTTCATATGTTATCGCAGGTTCAGCGAAGTGATAATGATTCTAGCTCCAACATTACAGTATACTGTGTGTGTGTGTGTGTGTGTGTGTGTGTGTGTGTATGTATTATGTGTATATATATATTACAGGTGGGAGAACAAGTATTTGATACACTGCCGATTTTGCAGGTTTTCCTACTTACAAAGCATGTAGAGGTCTGTAATTTTTATCATAGGTACACTTCAACTGTGAGAGACGGAATCTAAAAAAAATCCAGAAAATCACATTGTTATGATTTTTAAAATAATTAATTAGCCATTTATTGCATGACATAAGTATTTGATCACCTACCAACCAGTAAGAATTCCGGCTCTCACAGACCTGTTAGTTTTTCTTTAAGAAGCCTCCTGTTCTCTCACTCATTACCTGTATTAACTGCACCTGTTGAACTCGTTACCTGTATAAAAGACAACCTGTCCACACACAATCAAATCAGACTCCAACCTCTCCACAATGGCCAAGACCAGAGAGCTGTGTAAGGACATCAGGGATAAAATTGTAGACCTGCACAGGCTGGGATGGGCTACAGGACAATAGGCAAGCAGCTTGGTGAGAAGGAAACAACTGTTGGCGCATTATTAGAAATGGAAAGAAGTTCAAGATGACGGTCATCACCCTCGTCTGGGGCTCCATGCAGATTTCACCTCGTGGGGCATCAAGATCATGAGGAAGGCAAGGGATCAGCCCAGCAACTACACGGCAGGACCTGGTCAATGACCTGAAGAGGCTGGGACCACAGTCTCAAAGAAAAACATTAGTAACACTACGCCGTCATGGATAAAATCCTGCAGCGCACGCAAGTCCCCCTGCTTAAGCATGGCATGTCCAGGCCTGTCTGAAGTTGCAATGACCATTCTGGATGATCCAGAGGAGAATGGGAGAAGGTCATGTGGTCTGATGAGACAAAAATAGAGCTTTTTGGTCTAACTCCACTCGCCGTTTTTGGAGGAAAAGAAGTATGAGTACAACCCCAAGAACACCATCCCAACGTGAAGCATGGAGTGTGGAAACATCATTCTTTGGGGATGCTTTTCTGCCAAACGGGGACAGACGACTGCACGTATTGAGGGAGTGGATGGGGCCATGTATCGCGAGATCTTGGACCACAACCTCCTTCCCTCAGTAAGAGCATTGAAGATGGTCGTGGCTGGGTCTTCCAGCATGACAACGACACGAAGCACACAGCCATGGCAACTAAGGAGTGGCTCCGTAAGAAGCATCTCAAGGTCCTGGAGTGGCCTAGCCAGTTCAGACTGAACCCAATAGAAAATCTTTGGAGGGAGCTGAAAGTCCGTTATGCCCAGCGACAGCCCGAAACCTGAAGGATCTGGAAGATCTGTAGGGAGGAGTGGCCAAAATCCCTGCTGCAGTGTGTGCAAACCTAGTCAAGAACTACAGAAACGAGTATACTCTGTAATTGCAAACAAAGGTTTCTGTACCAAATATTAAGTTCTGCTTTTCTGATGTATCAATACTTATGTCATGCAATAAAATGCAAATTAATTACTAAAAATCATACAATGTGATTTTCTGGATTTTTGTTTTAGATTCCGTTCTCATAGTTGAAGTGTACCTATATAATAATTACAGACCTCTACATGCTTTGTAAGTAGGAAAACCTGCAAAATCGGCAGTGTATCAAATACTTGTTCTCCCACTGTATACATATATATAGTTTTGAAGTCAGAAGTTTACATACATCTTAGCAAATACATTTAAACTCAGTTTCACAATTCCTGACATTTATCCTAGAAAAATTCCCTGTCTTAGGTCAGTGGAATCACCACTTTATTTTAAGAATGTGAAATGTCAGAATAATAGTACAGCGAATGATTTATTTGAGCTTTAATTTCTTTCATCACATTCCCAGTGGGTCAGAAGTTTACATAACTCAATTAGTATTTGTTAGCATTGCCTTTAAAGTGTTTAACTTGGGTCAATCGTTTCGGGTAGCCTTCCACTAGCTTCCCACAATAAGTTAGGGGAATGGGTCAAAATTCAGAGTCAGGTTTGTAGGCCTTCTTGCTCCCCAGGCTTTTTCAGTTCAGCCCACAAATTTTCCATAGGATTGGGTCAGGGCTTTGTGATGGCCACTCCACATACCTTGACTTTGTTATCTTTAAGCCATTTTGCCACAACTTTGGAAGTATGCTTGGGGTCATTGTCCATTTGGAACACCCTTTTGCGACCAAGTTTTAACTTCCTGACTGATGTCTTGAGAGTGTTGCTTCAATATATCCACATAATTTTCCTGTCTCATGATGCCATCTATTTTGTGAAGTACACCAGTCCCTCCTGCAGCAAAGCACCCACACAAAATGATACTGCCACCCCCGTGCTTCACAAGTGGGAATGGTGTTCCTCGGCTTGCAAGCGTCCCCCTTTTTCCTCCAAACATAACGATGGTCATTATGGCCAAACAGTTCTATTTTTGTTTCATCAGAGCAGAGGACATTTCTCCAAAAAGTACGATCTTTGCCCCATGGCAGTTGCAAACGTAGTCTGGCTTTTTTAAATGGCGGTTTGGAGCAGTGGCTTCTTCCTTGCTAGGCGGCCTTCTTATGTTGATATAGGACTCGTTTTGCTGTGGCTATAGATACTTTGTACCCGTTTCCTCCAGCATCTTCACAAGGTCCTTTGCTGTTGTTCTGGGATTGATTTGCACTTTTCTCATGTACGTTATCTCTAGGAGACAGAACGAGTCTCCTTCCTGAGCTGTGTGATGGCTGTGTGGTCCCATGGTGTTTTATACTTGCGTACTATTGTTTGTACACATGAAATGTGGTACCTTCAGGCATTTGGAATTTGCTCCCAAGGATGAACTAGACTTGTGGAGGTCTACAATTTTTTTCTGAGGTCTTGGCTGATTTCTTTTGATTTTCCCATGATGTCAAGCAAAGAGGCACTGAGTTGGAAGGTAGGCCTTGAAATACATCCACAGGTACACCTCCAATTGTCTCAAATGATGTCAATAGCCTATCAGAAGGTTCTAAAGCCATGACATCATTTTCTGGAATTTTCCAAGCTGTTTAATGGCACGGTCAACTTAGTGTATGTAAACTTCTGTCGTGCTAATGCACGGAAAACCCAGCCAACTGTATCTTATCCGTGTCGTTGTTCAGCCACGACTCTGTGAAACATAAGTTATTACAGTTGTTAATGTCCAGTTGGTAGGATATTCTCAAATGGAGATCATCCAGTTTGTTTTCCAMTGATTGCACGTTGGCTAATAGAACGGATGGTAGAGGCAGTTTACACACTCGCCAACAAATTCTCACAAGGCACCCTGCTCTCCGCCCCCTYTATTTCCTTATTTTCTTCATGCGAATTACAGAGATTTGGGCCTTGTCTTGGAGCAACATTATATCCTTCGCGTCCGACTCATTAAAGAAAAAATCTTTGTCCAGTTCGAGGTGAGTAATCGCAGTTCAGATATCCAGAAGCTCTTTTCAGTCATAAGAGACGGCCGCATCAACATTATGTCCAAAATAAGTTACAAACAATGCGGAAAAACACACAAAATATCAAAGTTGGTTAGGAACCCATAAAACAGTAGCCATCCCCTCCGGCGCCATTCAATAACAAAAACCTATATTTTTTAAAGTCAAGGTGTCATGTCATAGCTGCCGCCCAATTTTTTCTGCAGACATATTTGAATCTTAATTCAGAGCATATGTTTAAGAGTTTTGGGAAAATTTGGTAACATAAAAAAACTGAGGGAATTTGTACCTACATTCTGGTGCTAAACTTTTCATCACAGCTACAACACCAGTGTGGTAGTGTCTGACCCGTCCTTCAGGTAACTGAGTGAACAGCATGTTAACTCTGAGTCATATTTTTATGAGTCAACTCAGCATATAGGCTGACCTTTGTTTGGAGCTTTTGGTAATGAAGCTATGTATGACTTGGGGAGTGAGTGATATGGRATGTGGTCTTCACTGGAATTTCGCATTTAAATGTAGCATTTTTTTGTGATTACTCGTTAACTCTGGGCAAGATAGACCACTGCATCACTCGGGAGGCCCTAAGGCAGTGCTAGCTGTGCCACTAGAGATTCTTGGTTCGAGTCCAGGCTCTGTCGCAGCCGACCAAGAGACCCATGGGGCGGCGCACAATTGGCCCAGCGTCGTCCGGGTTAGGGGAGGGTTTGGCCGGCAGGGTTGTCCTTGTCCCATCTCGCACTAGCGACTCCTGTGGCCGGCTGGACGCAGTGCATGCTGACACGGTTGCCAGATGTACTGTGTTTCCTCRGACACATGGGTGTGGCTGACTTCTGGGTTAAATGGGCATTGTGTCAAGAAGCAATGCGGCTTGGTTGGATTGTMTTTCGGAGGACGCACGGCTCTCGACCTTCGCTTCTTGATGGCTCTCGACCTCCGAGTCCGTGCGGGAGTTGCAGTGAAAGGACAAGACTGTAARTACCAATTGGATACCACGAAATTGGGGAGAAAAAGGGGTAAAAATATATATATATAGAAACTCCGGGCAAGATATGGACAGAAATCTCTTTGGCCGAAGGCTTAAGAATTCCCACAGGTTTTTTTCCCCTCGTAACGTGTTCAGCTTTACAGCAGCAATTGGAACATTAAAGTGGAGCTTCAACCAAAATCCACAGTTAGTGAGTCTTGCTCTTTACCTGAAATATTGCTATATGTTTTATCATTGTTTCTAGGCCTTAAAGACGGATTAGCTTTACGAAAACGATGCACACGCTTCAATGGGGCAGAAGGCTGTGTGTTGCTGTGATTCTGGATGGCCAGATGGCAACAATGACAATAACCTGCCATGTGGGGAATCGTAGGTGGCTRGTTTCAGCACGACGTCACTTGTTCTTTACACTAGTTTTGCTCAAATGTGGCTAAAATTCACTAGCTAGCTAACCAACAACTGTAACGATGTATTTTGAGAGACAAGAAGTGCACATTGTGCAAATTTATTAGTGTTTTCAATAAACGTTGGAGACGAAATATAGTTGACATGTTGTCAACAATCTAAGCCAACCCTGTCTGTTTAGCCCCATAGTTGCGCACGCAWCCGTTTTGTTGCTAAACATCAAAACACTTCTATCGWAGCTTCTAAAACGGTCTCTCAGCCGCTCTCTTTTCACTCCGCTGCCTTTTTATGGCCAGTCTCTGAAATCCCAGCAGGCCTCACCTGTAGGTTCATGGCCAACGGTGGTCCCCTAGCTGTCTGTCCACATAAATCAGCCTGCTGACACTCTGGAAAGGGCTCTCTGCAGTCGGCCCACAACCAATAAACAGRGTTACWCACACACACACAAGCAGGCACATGCATAATGCACATACACACACACATTCTTGTACAGCTAACCTTGTGGGGACATTCAGTCCCATTCAAAATCCTATTTTGCCTAAACCGAACTAACCCGTACTCTTACCCTAACCTTAATCTTAACCCTAAAACTAACCCTTAAATGTTATTCTAACCCTAACACTAATTCTAACCTTAACCCTATACCCCTTAGAAATAGCATTTGACCTCGTGGGGACGAACAAAATGTCCCCAGTTCATCAAATTTTAGTTTGTTTACTGTTCTTGTGGGGACTTCTGGTCCCCACAAGAACAGTTAAACACATCCACACACAATTCCAAACTGGTGATGTTATGCTAATGCCGCTCTGCCTACGGCTCCTAACCTTCCCACTCTACTACTTTTATGAGAAAGAAAGAAATAACTCTCTGCTGAAAAGGACTTGTCTCTTTCCTTTATAGTGCATTACACTCACGTATCCAAAGCTATATATACAGTGCATTCGGAAAGTATTCAGACCCCTTGACTTTCTCCACATTTTGTTACGTTACAGCCTTATTCTAAAATGGATTAAATTAAATTTTTTCCTCATCAATCTGCACACAATACCTCATAATGACAGTGCAAAAACAGGTTTATAGAAAAGTATTCACATTTATTTAAAATAAAAAACCGATACCTTATTTACAAAAGTATTCACACCCTTTGCTATGAGACTCGAAATGGAGCTTCGGTGCAGTTTCCATTAAATCCTTGATGTTTCTACAACTTGGAGTCCACCTGTGGTAAATTCAATTMATTGGACATGATTTGGAAAGGCACACGTGTCTATATAAGGTCCCACAGTTGACAGTGCATGTCAGAGCAAAAACCAAGCCATGAGGTTGAAGGAATTTTCCAAAGAGCTCCGAGACAGGATTGTGTCGAGGCACAGATCTGGGGAAGGGTACCAAAAAATGTATGCAGCATTGAAGGTCCCCAAGAACACAGTGGCCTCGCATCATTCTTAAATGGAAGAAGTTTGGAACCACCAAGACTTCCTAGAGCTGGCCGCCCGGCCAAACTGAGTAATCGGGGGAGAAGGGCCTTGGTCAGGGAGGTGACCAAGGACCCAATGGTCACTCTGACAGAGCTCCAGAGTTCCTRTGTGGAGATGGGAGAACCTTCCAGAACGACAATAATCTCTGCAGCACTCCACCAATCAGGCCTTCATGGTAGAGTGGCCAGAAGGAAGCCACTCCTCAGTAAAAAGGCACATGACAGCCTGCTTGGAGTTTGTCAAAAGGCACCTCAAGGACTCAGACCATGAGAAACCAAGATTGAACTCTTTGGCCTGAATGCCAAGCGTCACGTCTGGAGGAAACTTGGCACCATCCCTACGGTGAAACGTGGTGGTGGCAGCATTATGCTCTAGTGATGTCTTTCAGCGGCAGGGACTGGGAGACTAGTCAGGATTTAGGGAAATACTATTTTGATCTTGTCTCATCGCTGCAACTCCCCAAATGGCTCGGTCATTTGGGTGAAGCTCGAGTCATGCTTCCTCCAAAGCATGACCCGCCAAACCGCGCTTCTTAACACCTGCCCGCTTAACCTGGAAGCCAGCCGCATCAATGTGTCGGAGGAAACCCCTTTCACCTGACGACRGAGGTCAGCCTGCAGGCGCCCGGCCCGCCACAAGGAGTCTCTGGAGCGTGATGAGCCAAGTAAAGCACCCCCGGCCAAACCATCCCTTAAGCCGGACGGCGCTGGGCCAATTGTGTGCCACCCTATGGGACTCCCAATCACAGCCGGTTGTGATACAGCCCGGGATCGAACTCGGGTCCGTAGTGCGATGCAGTGCCTTAGACCGCTGCGCCACTCGGGAGCCCCGACTTATAGAGAAATCCTTGATGAAAACCTGCTCCAGAGCACTCTGGACCTCAGACTGGGGTCCTTCCAACAGGACAACGACCCTAAGCACACAGCCAAGACAACGCAGGAGTGGCTTCTGAACAAGTCTCTGAATGCCCTTGTGTGGCCCAGCCAGAGCCTGGAATTGAACCAGATCGAACATCTCTGGAGAGACCATTGGGACTGGTGTGTGCGTACATGTAGGAGGTGTATAATGTAATCTGTGTTCTTATCTGTGTTCACTCACCCTGTGTGTCTGAATGAGTGACATGGTTATCATCTCAAGCAAGCAAATAACAATAGATCTCTCTCTCCCGCTCTCTTTCCTGCTCTCTCTTTGTCCTCCCTCCCTATCTCTCTCTCTCTACCTCTCCCTCCCCATCTCTTGCAATATGTCTTTTTCTTCTCTCCCTACCTCTTCCCCTCTGTTTCTCCCTTTCTCTTTCTCCCTTTCGATTCCCTGTCCCTCTTCCTCGCTCCCTCACAGACTCCAGCAGTGATAGCGTTGGTCCGACCACCGTTTGCTGGGAGCCGCTGGGAGTCCATGGCTGCTGCGTGACTCATTACACTGTAAGTTGTCTCCGCTCACTCTTCTTCTGTGCTGTAATATGTGTATGTGTGACGGCAATACGGTCACTGGTCCTCCGTCTCTCCCTCTAGCCTCACGTTAGTTATAGAGTGAAGTGTTGCATGGAGTACAAGTGTGGCCAGACAACCAAGATATATTTTAGAATACTAGAACAATACTGGAATATTCCTGCACTCTATGCCTTGAGGAAATGAGCAGTGTACTCACCTCCGATGACAAATCTTAGTTTCTCGAGAAAATAAACGACCATTACAATAGGGCAGGACAAAATCACACCCCAGAAATTCCCCAGCTTTTACATTRTTATCTACAGTTGTTTGCCACCATGCTTGTTGTTTTCGGGATTTATCTCTTCGCCTTAATACCCTGCAGCTAACAAACTGCTTGTCCATATGTCCCGGGGCCCGTTTGCTGGAGACTCTAAAGAGCAGCCGTGTGTGTTACATCCAAGGCTGTGTTTGTGCAGCACTCTGTACCTCTGCTTCTCTTGTCACAGATGCTACTGTTTGTTTGTGCCAGCGGGGAAACTTCCCTTTAGTTACTGTATTATCCCTGAATACCTTTCTCCCATGGCTGCCCTTCACATTTTGTGAGTGACTCTGGTTGAGTGTCACACACACACACACACACACACACACACACACACACACACACACACACACACACACATATATACAGACATCCTGTACACATATATGCATGCACTCTCATATAAATACCAAACAGACACTCTCATATAAACACACACACACACACACACCCAAGAGCTCTGACATAACCAGAGAGTTGCAGTCAGCCTGGCAAGCTGAGAGGGTATGAGACAGGAGGTTGAATGTGAGCCCTCCTTTCTGCTGTGCCTCCTTCAGTCGGAGACATAGACTTGTCTCCTGGGTCTCGTGTCTAGGCCGGCWTCCCGACWTCCCTCAGATGGGACTGTGTGCTCRGCTTTTGTCTGGGTAGGAGGGCAAAGCGTTCCTGCTTTGTTTGGATCGTTTGGACTTCGCCTCCAGATGCAATGTGATTCCTCCCCGATGTCTGTAATCCAAAGAGCATAGAGTGCATTTCCATTGAAAATGCAACGTGTCCAATGCAACAACCTGAGTTAGAAGGACTTGGAAATTGAAACGGTATCCACCTCACAACTCCATGGGTGCTTTGTTCTCTAGAAGTYGGTGGGTAAGTTATTGAATTATTAGTGCTTTGTAATGTAGAATTAAAGTAAATGGGTACGTTTCTTATGTTTTTTCCCCCAGCAATGATGATATGAGGGAAGCTATAGTATAGTGGACGTCCAAATTTGCCCGCAGCCAAAACATGCTCCTCAAGACTGCCAAGTGTGAATTAACAGCCTGGGAATTAACATGTTAAACCTTAACTGCTGGCAAACTGCTCGTCTTGAGACGAGTGTGAGATATTTTAATGATACCTGTCTGGATGCATTTCATACATGCGTTGTGACACGTAGATTGTAATATGTGCAGAGAATGGGAAGCCTGCCAGGTCAAAGTGATACGCTGCTGTATACAGGATGTGTGAAGCTCTCTATTCAAATGTAAATGATCATATTTCAATGATTAACCCTCTGTGTGTTTTTGTTGCTTAATATAATAGTATTGCACTGGCACATCACAAAATGTAGTATACGACTTTGCTTATTATCATTTTGTAAAGTTGCACCCTCCTGAGTAAGCCCATTTGCTATGCATCAGGTCCGGTCCTTGACTAGTTGAATCAGGTGTGGGCTGGAACAAAATCCTGTATACCCAGGAGTCCCTTGTCCTAGCGTAGCTTTATGGCAGCCAGAGCCATAGCCAAAACCTGTATACCCAGGAGTCCCCTGACCTAGCGTAGCTCTATGGTAGCCAGAGCCATAGCCAAAGTGGGTAAGTCATTACTGAAATAACTCTGGGTCTGTACTGAAAAGAACGGTGGCCCATTTTCACATTATCCTCATCAGTATGGGTCTTGGCAGTGCCACGGGAAAGAGCTGAATTTCACCCATCTCGGCTCCTCTCTGCCTCTCATGCCTTATTTGAGTTGTTACTGACTACTTGCTCTCCATCCTGCCATTTAAACATAACTCCTATAGTGAAATCTAATCATTGCCCACCGCCCCCGTCACACACACACACACACACATACACACACTTCAGCCATGGCATTGGAGTAACCTCAGCCTGCAATCGTGCATAGATCCTCTGATTTCTGCCCTCAGTCTGTTGCTCTCCCCAGAGAGATGCAAAAGAGGGGGAAGACCACACACTGTCTTTCACTCACTCACCCATGCTCCTTCCTCATATAGGAATACAGTTAGGCACTGATGATGCTCCAAGGCTATAGAAAGTCACACGTTTGAACTCATCCCCGATTTAGAGCAAATGGAGAGGATGGGCAATTGAAACAAGTGGACAATTTGACGCTGGCATTAAGGGCCCGGGCTCGAATCGGTAGTGAAAACTTGACATTTTGAATGTCAAGTTCTGGGAGAAAATATAGCACATACTTAGTTAGGCTCAAGGTTAGAAATGACGCTTTTTGCACACCACTGTGAAACGTGTCCTTGGTCTCGAATTCTTCAGTGAGTGTTTTTAGACCTAAAGCTGAAATTCACTCTGATCCTGGCCTCGTTTCCCAGAGCCTTTTGTAAAAGGTAGACTCAGCAATATGACATTGTCAGTCTTTGATTCTCTTCTTCTCCTTACATTCCATAGAACTGTGTTAACTTTATGTGCGCGTTGACGTAGAGTAGGGTATAAATGTTAATCCCGAGAAAAAATGCATATTATCCCAGGTAAACCTGTATTTCCCACCAAAACCAGAAGTGTCATTCTWAAGCATATAAAACGATGGGACAGAATCATTATAAAAGCCAATTTATGCTTGATCCGAAAATATGTTTGGAGGCTCCATATGGAGGGTGTGACGCAATTGTGGAGCACCTGGAGGCACGCAGAGGCAAAATTTAAGGGTCTCTTTTCCAAGCTTAAAATTATAAACATTCAACATTGGCCATGCTGTCAATCCAGCATGACTTCTGCAGCGCTCAAAACAACTATAAACTCGGAACTGGGTAATCTCAGTCTTCAGTGAGTTCAAGACAACTGGGAACTCTGGGGGGAAAAACGAGCTCTGACTGGGGAAAATACATTTTGAACGGTCATCCAACTAGGAATTGCAAGTCGGGAACTTGGGTCTCTTTCTAGAGCTCCGACCTAAAGATCACTGGCGTCATAATGATTCAACTTTGTTTTTTTCAGAGTTCCCAGTTGTCTTGAAAGCACCATAAATCCAGAGAATGCCAGACTTTATTATTATTATTTTTAACCTTTATTCAACTAGGCAAGTCAATTTTCCCCTCATAATTTAGCCTACTGTTCTGACTTAGTGGTGCACATATAGCCTATAGCCAGTTTTATAGCCAGCTTTGATTGTCTGCTTATATTCTCCCTTTTATTTATCCTACCGTTCTGACTTGGTGTACTGTAAGAATGGCCCATGTTCTGAATTCTTTTGCAGTACATTTCAAAAGTGCCTCCCGAGTGGTGCAGCTGTCTAAGGCAGTGCATCGTAGTGATAGAGGCGTCACTACAGACCCGGGTTCGATCCCGGGCTGTATTTCAACCGGCCGTGATCGGGAGCCGAATAGGSCGGCACACAATTGGCCCAGCATCGTCCAGGRTAGGGGAGGGTTTGACCGGGGTAGACCGTTATTGTAAATAAGAAGTTGTCTTAACTGACTTGCCTAGTTAAAGATAGATTAAATACAACATTTAAAAAGTGCTGAACAAATAGTTATTGACTACGTTTGTCCTAGCTTTCTTCTTACCTGCTCGTCATTCCCTTATGCCATAGTTGTACATCTCAATTGTCAGTAGAAACCACATTTGTTTAAGCAAGTCAGCCATATCAGCRATCTTTTTTTTWAAATGSCAGTAAATGAGGCTGAATGAACTGTTTCTCTGCCAGACAAGGCTCCGCTGATAGCCAGGTGTAGCAGTGGTAAGGTGTTGGGACTCTGCTGTTGGGACAGCTTTATGTAGGCCCTAACAGTTTGTGGGCACCATCTGTCACCGCTATATGTCTTGTTTAGTGTTGTTTTGTGTAGTGGCTTTACTGGCATGCATCCCCCCAAATGCTTTTGTTTTGCCCCACCAAGATTTACATGCTAAAATCGCCACTGTCCCGCCACCTTGTGTTTCCATCTCCTTTATTCCTTTCTTGAGCACGCAGACAGGCGGTCAACTGTTTAGTGAAATATGTTTTGTTGTGTAAGCATGTTACTATCAATGTTCCCGACTAGATTTCACTRGGTTTCCCAAATGAAGCACTGGGTAGCTGCAGGAACAAGGTTGGAGATCCCATGGCATACAGAGTTTGGGTGAAATAAGTGTTCTTATATTTATTCCTTAGCTACTCATATCATCCATTTTAMAATAAGGCTGTAACGTAACAAAATGTGGGAAAAGTCAAAGGGTCTGAATACTTTCAGACTGCACTGTATGATTTGACTTCAATGACATTCTGAGGTTTGTGTCATTCACAACTAAAGTTGCCAAAAAAAACGGATCACTTTTACGCTCAACATTTGCCACTTCGTATGCGCACTCGCTCGTATAATGGGAAAAATATCCTTTCTATTTTATTCAGCTGAGTTCAATTATATTCTTCTTACTATAATATATATATATATATATAGAGAGAGAGAGTTGAAGTCGGAAGTTTACATACACTTAGGTTGGAGTCATTAAAACCCGTTTTTCAACCACTCCACAAATTTCTTCTTAACAAACTATAGTTCTGGCATGTCGGGTTTGGACATCTACTTTGTGCATGACACAAGTCATTTTTTCAACAGTTGTTTACAGACAGATCTTGTGAAGATGCTGGTGGAAACAGGTACAAATGTATCTATATCCACAGTATATCCATGGCCTTAAAACCTGTCTCACTCCCCCGTTCCGCTAGCGGAATCCTCCCACATTCCACTGAAAGCAGAGCGCGAAATTCAAAAAAAATGTTTTTTAGAAATATATTAACTTTCACACCATTAACAAGTCCAATACAGCATTGAAAGGTACAACATCTTGTGAATCAAGCCAACATGTCCGATTTTTAAAAGTTTACAGGGAAGACAAAATATGTAAAATCTATTAGCTAACCACGTCAGCAAAAGAGGGACTTTTCTAACTCCATCAGTTTTTACTCCGTCATAGCTATCACTAATTCGACCAAATAAAGATATATAGCCACTAACCAAGAGAAACAACTTCATAAGATGACAGTCTGATAACATATTTATTGTATAGCATATGTTTTTTTTGAAAAAATGTGCATATTTTGGTTAAACTATAAATTACATTTCAGCTACCTCAGAAATTGCACCGAAAGCAGCATAACATTTACAGACACCAACGTCAAATAACTAATTACTCATCATAAAACATATCTGAGAAATACATACTGTGCAGCAATTGAAAGACAGGATTTTTGTGATTCCAGACAATATTTCAGATTTATTAAATTTTTATACGAAAACAAAATGTCAGCGCTAAATAGCTAGCCACGCCAGCCAGAACCAGCTGGGCGCCACGACCAGTTCACAGCGCAGACCGATATATGAATAACATTATAAATTGGGCCTTACTTTGGCTATCTTTATCAGAATGTTGATCAAGATGTTCCTTAGTCCAGATGAGCGTTCATTCCAATTCAGAATGGTACCTTTCCCCACTTCAGGTACTAGTCGAGTGGCACGGATCTCTCCCAGTAAACAAAGTCACACAACGGAACACGTCACACTCCGAAAAATTCAAATAATCTGATTAAACTATATTGAAAAACATACATTACGATGATATGGTCTCTTTATCAATACAATCGCGAGCGGAGATATTGTACATCCGAAACGGCAGCAAACAAAACACATCTCTCTTCAAGGCCGCACTTCAGACTTACCGGAAATGGACGGTCACGTCAAAGAAATAGGTCTTATTTCACGTCAGAACAAGTAACACAAATTTCTCTCTGACGTGCCGTCATTGACAACAGAGGAAGGCGTATGAGGTGTGTTTCGGGTCATAGGTGGCATGACCATGTATAGGCAGAGCGTTGAAGCGAGCATAGACATCTTGCATTCTACTTCCTGGTCAGGGAAAGTGCTGCCAAATGACTTCTGTTGGACTCAGAGAAAAAATTCAAACGTTTTTAGAAACTAGAGGTTGTTTTCTATCCAATGGTACTAAAAATATGCATATTGTACTAGCAAGAATTGAGTACGAGGCCGTTTAAAAATCATACGATTTTCACCAAAAGTGAAAATAGCACCCCTGGTCCTCATCAGGTTTTAAGGACATCAAGGTCAAGGTATTGGAGTGGCCATCACAAAGCCCTGACTTCAATCCCATGTCACATGTGCAACCAGAGAAAAACAATCCTAGACCACCTTTACTCCACACACAGAGATGCATACAAAGCTCTCCTCCGCCCTCCATTTGGCAGATCGGACAATAATTATATCCCCCTGATTCCTGCTTACAAGCAGAAACTAAAGCAGGAAGTACCAGTGACTCACTCAATACGGAAGTGGTCAGATGACGCGGATGCTACACTACAGGACTTTTGCTAGCACAGACTGGAATATGTTCCGGGATTCATCCAATGGCATTGAGGAGTACACCACCTCAGTCATCGGCTTCATCAATAAGTGCATTGACGACGTCGTCCCCACAGTGACTGTGTGTACATATCCCAACCAGAAGCCATGGATTACAGGCAACATCCGCATCGAGCTAAAGGCTAGAGCTGCCGCTTTCAAGMATCGGGACACTAATCCGGACGCTGATAAAAAATCCTGCTATGCCCTCAGACGAACAATCAAACAAACAAAGCGTCAATACAGAATTAAGATTGAATCCTACTACACCGGCTCTGACGCTCGTTGGATGTGGCAGGGCTAGAAAACTATTACGGACTACAAAGGGAAACCCAGACGTGAGCTGCCCAGTGACGCGAGCCTACCAGATGAGCTAAATGCCTTTTATGCTCGCTTCGAGGCAAGCAACACTGAAGCATGCACGAGAGCACCAGCTGTTCTGGATGACTGTGTGATAATGCTCTCGGTAGCCGATGTGAACAAAACCTTTAAACAGATCAACATTCACAAAGTCGCCGGGCCAGACGGATTACCAGGATGTGTCCTCAAAGCATACGCGGACCAACTGTCAAGTGTCTTCACTGACATTTTCAACCTCTCCCTGACCGAGTCTAATACCTYCATGTTTCAAGCAGACCACCATAGTCCCTGTGCCCAAGGAAGCGAAGGTAACCTGCCTAAATTATTACCGCCCCATCAGAAAAATATTTMATTTAATACATTTTAGAATAACGCTGCAACGTAATAAATGTGAAAAAAATCGAGGGGTTGAATACTTTCTGAATGCACTGTATACTACTATGCGGTTGTCTGATCTTTCTAGTCATTAATCATTTTGTTTGCAAAGGAAAAGTAAATGTCGACTGTTTTAGCATCTTCAATGTGCGCCTCGGCAGAAACATTTGTTCATGTCCCATATGCTTTTGGCGTGGCGACAATCATTTTCTCTCAAAGTTCACACAAACACCAGTAAGTACCTACACGTGCACATATACATACATACATACACACACACACTTGCGCTTTTTGCCCTTGGTTCTGAAGACTGAAGCCTGGCGTCAGTGAAGATCTCTCAGGGTGTCATCTTAAGGACACAACTAGAGCCGCTCTGAAAGCCTCTGTCGACATCTGTTGCTATTGGAGAGGTATTCAGCGCTGGTTAAGAAAGACAGTTCATGTGGAAGTCTTGCCCTTCATTGTGCATAAAACTCAAAGTTGTTGGAGACTATAATAATATGTGGATGTTTTTATGCGTTCTGAAACCACTGGGTGGTTTGGGGGTGGTCTCCCCTGGTTTATATGTTGTTGTTGTGCTCAGTGGATTAAGAAATGAAAGGGAAAGGTGTTTGAGTGAGTCATGAGGACCGAACTTGAAGACATTTGTCTGAATATTTCGGTCATTTTTTCCCTACTTGTTCTTGGTACTGATGTTACTCATTTTCCGTTGAAGTATTTAAGTGTCTTTTTGTTTACAGAAAAATGTGTGTGCTTTGAATTTGTGCGTGTGTGTGTGTGTGTGTGTGTGTGTGTGTGTGTGTGTGTGTGTGTGTGTGTAAGCTTGGTCTGTGTGTACTACGCACACACATCTCTGTGCTGCCTGTTCTCTGTTTGCTCTCTGACTGCCGGTTGGTGTCGTGCCCCCGGGGCAGCATGCATCTCCCCCCTGGGACTCTGCCGAGTCTTTCCCATGGTATAACTCCCAGACCTTCCGCAACAGCACACAGCCCTGGAATGCACTTTCTTTCCTTCTCTCTCGCTCTCGGCAAGACAAAATGCCTCAGAATTTGAAGAATGCAGGGCTGCTCTGTTTCTCATTGAGTGGCAGAGAGGCCAGGGGGAGAGGGGAGGAAAACAGGCCTAGGAGGCTCATTAACCCTTCCAGGGGTACGGACCGTACCCGAAAAACAATCTGTTACCTCAAYTTGCTTGTACTTTAGTGGGGACATTTGAAGAAAGTTCATATGTAAAGTTTTCAGAATGTTCCCTGAACGTTTGGGACTTTGTTGGAATGTTACTTAACGTTGTAGGAGCGTTTATTTACTAATTTGTATTGGATGGATGGATGGATGACAAACAAAAGGAAACAATAGTAGAAATGAGTGTTTATGTGATTCTATGTATCTCTAAGCACGTCTCCATCCAACCATTTCATGTGGATGAAATACCTGACGCATGAGAAAAGGCACGACCAAGCTAATGGAAACATGAAATTCCCGGTATTTTTTTTTTTTAATGCCGACAGACAATTTGTTTGCTCGACATGGTTGGGTCTTTTTGTGTCGGTAAAATGTATGAAATTAGTTATGAACTTCACAGGGTGGTGAATGTGCAAGGTGATGAGCTTGATGCTCTTTTCCATGATGCTTTGCTGATGTTTGACAAATACAAATAATATCGCTCTTCTCCATAATAATCTCATAATGTAGGTAGCCTACCCCCACTGTATCTGCAAGCTGTTGGCTAGAGTGCATGTSCTAAGACCAGAGTGGGAACATGTGCTAAGTAACCCAACAGTTTTTGTGACAAAACCATCAGTAGAATTGAAAATGAGATGGAAAGACCATTTAACTTGTATTTTTCATTCGGTACATTGGAATTTAACGGTCAAAGTCATTTTTATGTGCATCACGCACAGGCTATTATCCGCATAATGTCAGTTTGATGGAAACAAATCTCTGGTTGGAAAATGTGCATATTGTTTTATGCAGATTTTAGAATATTTGCATGAAAATCTGTTGCAAATTGGAAACCTAGCTACTGGTTGTTTATTTTTGCCACAGCAAGCCTTGTGTTGAATCCCCTCAGCATCTTGCATTGTAAATCTGTTTAGAGAAAATCCAGCATGAATAAGCACCCTCGGGGAACACATCTGAGGAACCTTCACAGTGTTCCTGCTCCAAAGTGTCCACACAGTGACAAAAATGAATTTCCACAGCAAATGTCTTTTGTAAGACGAGCAGCAGTGCTACATGCCAATTGTCCTTCAGTTTGCGGTATTAGACCAACACGGATTTGTGTAGGTAGTACACACACACACACACACACACACACACACACACACACACACACACACAGAGCGAGAGAGAACCGGCCAGCCCTGCACTATAGTACATCACACATGGACACAATCTGTTACAGCGCTTAATGTTGTGGATCATCAATAATATGCGTTATTGCCCAGCAAGCCAATAAAGATTATATGGTGGGACATTTAGTGCATCGATTGAGGAGTTAAGCCTGGCACTTTTATCTCGGCCCTATAGACGACTGAGGAGTTCTCAGTACATCCAGCCACCCTCTGTCTGCGGTCAATAGTGTTCACTGTGGAACAAAACCACCGTTTTCTTAGTTTGCCTATTTCTCTCTCTCTCTTTTTGTCATTTAAGTGGCTTGTTTTAGCATGAAAGCAGACTCTCATTAGGGATGGACATTGCTGTCCTACAATACTGTGTAATTCTCTGATAATACCTATTTTATGAATCTACTAACAGTGATTGCCACTTGTTTTTGTTTGTTGGTATTACACAACGGTGTATCTGTTCTGTACCTTGCAATGTATCTTACAAATATTAGGTGACATAGTTATATTGGACTGTGTACTATGCTGTCCGTAACGCTGGTATGCTGTTTTAAGTGGTTTTCATCCAATATACTGTCCTTTATCCTCCACCTTGCATAATGATTTGAACTAAAACCTCTATTATAGAGGCTTGGTGACTGGATGTCTCCTGTGATGGCCATTACCCATTCCCTGATGCTGCACTAAAATGTTAGTTCCCTAGACAGCAGCCCCTCGATGATAATTGGAAAATAAATGTATTTCAGAGAGTGAAATATTACATGTTGTAARTAGATGTTATTGTTGGACAGATGTTTTTCTCAATGTTATTTTGTAAAAAGGAATCAGAAAATTGACTGAAGGAGCATWATTTGGCAGTGAAACGGCTCGTAGAACGGGGATGCTAGTTGTCATGGTTGGATTTACAGTATCATCTGCAATTCATCTTAGTGTCCATATTTACTACTCAGATGTGTTTACCTCTGCCCCTCAGATTGGTCAGCAGTGAACGTCCTTCATCAGACACAAAATGGCTACTATGCCAGGATCTCTTATTTGCCCTATGAGCGTCTTCTACAGTGCTTTCAGAAAGTATTCACGCCCCTTGACTTTTTCCAAATYTMGTTGTGTTACAGCCTGAATTTAAAATGTATTAAATTGAGATGTTGTGTCACTGGTCTACTCAATTCCCCATAATGTCAGTGTAATTATGTTTTTAGGAATGTACACAAATCATTTAAAAATTAAAAGCTGAAATGTCTTGAGTCAATAAGTATTCAACCCCTTTGTTATAGCAAGCCTAAATATGTTCAGGAGTAAAAATGTGCTTAAGTCACATAATAAGTTGCATGGACTCTGTGTGCAATAATAGTGTTTAAATGAGTTTTGAGTGACTATCTCCGACAAAGCAGCAGTGAAAAAGCAGTGAAAAATATATCATAATACTTTTAGCAAACAAATGTAACTTTAATCTACAATCTGTAGAAACTATGAGAATGGGAAGTTTGACCTTTTGTGAAGCATCACAGCACAGTTGATGAATATATGGGAAATAGAAATCCAATATGGATGGTGTTAAGAGAAAGATGGGAGGAGTTGAATGGAGCTGAAGGGTGGGACTAATAACAAGATAACAAATGTAAAATATACTGTATGTGTATAGGTTCAGAACCTTTGTGAAACAGCACAGTTAAAATAGATGGAAAATAGAAATCAAACTGGATGGACATCAGAAAAAGATGGGAGAGGTTGAGGGTAGATTTAACTATTATAAAATAGATTGTGTCTGTAAAATGTATGTAGTGTACATAAGCTGGAAGTAGAAGCCTAAGTGCTGTTGTTCATTAATTTACTCCAATTAGGGGAGGGATGGTAGGGTTAGTGAGAAGAAAAAAAATACTTCACAGATCTTGAATCATTTTTAAAATAATATTGTGCAAATATTGTACAATCCAGGTGTGCAAAACTCTTTGAGACTTGCCCAGAAAGACTGTGAACTTGCCCAGAAAGCTGTGATTGCTTCCAAAGGGGATTCTAACATGGTATTCATACCCCGTGACTTATTCCACATTTTGTTGCGTTACAGCCTGAATTCAAAATGAATTAAATATAATTTCTCACCCATCTACACACAATACCCAATAATGACAAAGTGAAAACATGTTTTTAGAAATGTTTGCACATTTATTGAAAATGAAATACAGAAAAATCTAATTTACATAAGTATTCACACCCCCAAGTCAATACTTTGTAGAAGCACATTTAGTGGCGATTACAACTTTGAGTCTATATGGGTATGTCTGTATCAGCTTTYCACATTTGGATTTTCTCCCATCCTTCCTGGCAGATTTTCTCAAGTTCTGTTAAGTTAGATGGGGAGCGGCAGTTAACAACAATGTTCAGGTCTTTCCACAGATTGGTTGAGCTACTCAAGAACTTTCATATTCTTGTTCTGAAGCCATTCCAGCGTTGCTTTGGCTGTATGCCTGGGGTCATTGTCCTGTTTGAATGTAAATCTTTGCCATAGCCTAAGGTCGTTTGGACTCTGAAACAGGTTCTCATCGAGGACTTGCCAGTTTTTGGCTCCATTTATTGTTCACTCTATCCTTGCCAGTCTCCAAGTCGCTTCCGCTGAAAAGCATCCCCATAGCATGTTGCTGCCACCACCATGCTTCACTCTCTTGCGCCCTTCAAACCTCACCAGGGAGTGGCCTGCTTTAAAATAATTATTAACAACTCAGTCCACACCCCTGGTGCCACACTCTAAGCTCCCCTCTTCCTGCCACTGTAGCCATCACATAGTGAATCCACAAGCTACATTTTGAATGCCTTCAGGGACCAGCGCCTGCAGGGTCCCTCACACAATGTTGAGCATCCCTCAATACTTACACCATTTTCTGCCTGTGCATCCAACATTGTAATAGCTCCTCAGTTGGTCGAGATGGTCAACACCGCCCATTTTCTTGTTGTAATACAAGCCCTGGAACAGATATACTYTAAATTCGTTCTGCCTGAACTTGGACACTGGTTTCAGGATGTTCTTCCCTGAGCTGTTTGTGGACAGAAAATGCATCTCTTTTCGGTCCTCCAGCGACATGCCATTACATTAACTGCAGGCCATTTCACACTCTGACATTTTGTGTAGCTTTCCCTCCATAATGGCATCATTGCAGTTCTTACGATTGGGCCTTATTGTGGCACKGTAATAGGTGTCGGCATTAACCAAGTCTCTCACCTGAGGAGTGGATGAAAAAAGTTACGCGTAAAGTTGGTGGTGTAACAATAGGTAGCCTCTCATGAGCTCCATTACAACTCTGTAGGCTAAGCTGAGCTCAGTTGCTTCACCCCCCCCTCACTCAATGAGTCACACAGACACCATACTTGAATCCCKCTCTTCACTGGTTTCTCCGCTTCGGCATGTACTGTATCCACAAAAGTCTACCGTCAGTTGTGATCATTGTCTCATTCACAGAAAAGGCTTGCCAGGGGTGAAATCATTTGGGGAAGTTGTGTTGCAAGATTTGGATGAAAAGCTTTACGTTGTGCAAATTGTCTGTCTCATTTGTTGAATTTATATCTGAAAAGAGRATGTACCAACTTACTTGCTCAAAGCGGTTGTGTGGCATTTTGCTAGCTAGTGTGTGGTACCCTGAGGGCGGCYTCAGTAGACCTGTAGTCGATGAGAGAGGGTAAGTGGTGGATYCCCATGAGAATATTGATGCCTATTAAGCATTTAATCTCCTCTTCAAACWTGCCAAATCATGATAGGGAGGTATTGGATGTGGTGGTGGACAGGTTGGTGTTAAAAAAACAAACAGACTCCTAACTCTTTTAAATACAACTCCAAAACATCTGCCACTTTCACTTCAGGCCCAGGCAGTGTGGTACAAGGGTGTGTGGTGGGACTTAGGGCAGACGTACAGTCATGGCCAAAASTTTTGAGAATGACACAAATATTAATATTCACAAAGTTTGCTGCTTCAGTGTCTTTAGATATTTTTGTCAGATATTACTATGGAATACTGAATTTCATAAGTGTCAAAGGCTTTTATTGACAATTACATGAAGTTGATGCAAAGAGTCAATATTTGCAGTGTTGACCCTTCTTTTTCAAGACCTCTGCAATCCGCCCTGGCATGCTGTCAATTATCTTCTGGGCCACATCCTGACTGATGGCAGCCCATTCTTACATAATCAATGTTTGGAGTTTGTCAGAATGTGTGGGTTTTTGTTTGTCCACCCGCCTCTTGAGGATTGACCACAAGTTCTCAATGGGATTAAGGTCTGGGGAGTTTCCTGGCCATGGACCCAAAATATCGATGTTATGTTCCCCGAGCCACTTAGTTATCAGTTTTGCCTTATGGCAAGGTGCTCTATCATGCTGGAAAAGGCATTGTTCATCACCAAACTCTTCCTGGATGGTTGGGAGAAGTTGCCCTCGGAGGATGCGTTGGTACCATTCTTTATTCATGGCTGTGTTCTTAGGCAAAATTGTGAGTGAGCCCACTCCCTTGGCTGAGAAGCAACCCCACACATGAATGGTCTCAGGATSCTTTACTGTTYGCATGKCACAGGACTGATGGTAGCACTCACCTTGTCTTCTCCAGACAAGCTTTTTTCCGGATGCCCCAAACAATCGGAAAGGGGATTCATCAGAGAAAATGACTTTACCCCAGTCCTCAGCAGTCCAATCCCTGTACCTTTTTCAGAATATCAGTCTGTCCCTGATGATTTTCCTGAAGAGAAGTGGCTTCTTTGCTGCCCTTCTTCACACCAGGCCATCCTCCAAAAGTCTGCGCCTCACTGTGTGTGCAGATGCAGTCATACCTGCCTGCTGCCATTCCTGAGCAAGCTCTGTACTGGTGGTGCCCCGTTCCCGCAGCTGAATCAACTTTAGGAGACGGTCCTGGCGCTTTCTGGACTTTCTTGGGTGCCCTGAAGCCTTCTTCACAACAATTGAACTGCTCTCCTTGAAGTTCTTGATGATCTGATAAATGGTTGATTTAGGTACAATCTTACTGCCAGCAATATCCTTTCCTGTGAAGCCCTTTTTGTGCAAAGCAATGATGACGGCACGTGTTTCCTTGCAGGTAACGATGGTTGACAGAGGAAGAACAATGATTCCAAGCACCACCTTCCTTTTGAAGCTTCCAGTCTGTTATTCAAACTCAATCAGCATGACAGAGTGATCTCCAGCCTTGTCCTCATCAACACTCACACCTGTGTTAATGAGAGAATCACTGACATGATGTCAGCTGGTCCTTTTGTGGCAGGGCTGAAATGCAGTGGAAATGTTTTTTGGGGATTCAGTTAATTTGCATGGCAAAGAGGGACAATTCATCTGATCACTKTTCATAACATTCTGGAGTATATGSAAATTGCCATCATACAAACTGAGGCAGTAGACTTTGAAAATGAATATTTGTGTCATTCTCAAAACTTTTGGCCACGACTGTACTCCGTGGAATGTAGGCTCCCCTTTCTGGTGTACTCTCCCTCTGCTTTCTCCCCTCCATCTGCTTCTTCCTCCTCCTCATGTTCCTCTCCCTCCACTCTCCCTCTCTCCCTCCACTCTTCTCTCCCCTCTCCTCTCCCTCTTTCCCTTCACTCTCCCTCTTTACTCTCCTCTCACTCCACTCCACTCCACCCTACTCTCCACATCACTTCCCTCATTTTCACTGACCTAGGAGGAACAGAGTAACAGAGGGAGGCGAGAGATGTATAGGTACAGAGGAGCAAATAGGATATGATTGTGTTCAGGATCATAATCTCTTTCTCTCTCCTTTCTGCTCTTTTTCCTTTTTCTCAGCAATACACATACTCTGATAATCAGCTCTTAGGGGTTTCCATAATAAGTTGTTAGTTACAACACGCCTCCCATTACGTACACACGCAGGCACACACACACACACACACACATTTGCATTGATGCCAGAGTGATTAGAGGGACCATAGATTGCAGGGTACCAGACAGGTTTGGTAGACAGCATCAGAGCTTGGAGAAGCKTAATTACTGTGACTAAACGGTCACATGGAATTTGACTGCCTTCATGACTCGTGACCGCCGGTGTGGCGGTATTACGGTCACCGTAACAGCCCGAAGTGTAACTCAATATCAGTGGAGCTCCACTGCGCAGGCTTCTACCATAACYCGACAGCTAATCAAGCTGTCAAATTAAAAACAAGGCAAGGTGTAGCCTGTGAATATCTGTAACTAGCAAACATGACAAACCATAACCTAAGTCCAACAAATAAACACACATGACTCTATTTTGTGACTAATTAGGTGGTTGTCATTTACAGCCACAACTTTTTGAGCTAGTGTGACAGACACACCTGACAGTTGGCTAGCTAGTTATAGCTACYGCAAGCAGCTTGGGTCYTTTCCATATGAATTGCTTGGGTAGAAACAAGACAAAACAACCAACCAGTTAGCTGACTATATAGGGCCGACAGCTAAACARTGCCCCACCGCTGATGTGCTTGCCTGTGTCAACCCGGTGATCGTGACAGGACTTGCTAATCGGAGAGATGTTTCGCAGCATCAAACATCAACAACACCACACATACAGTATATCGGCTGTTTACTTATTCCACGCACCTCTACGTCGTCGCTTTCAAAGTGCAAGGACTTTTCCGAATCACCAACCAACTGTAGATACAGCATCTTSCATCGTGAGATGTCCTGGCCGCGTCGGCGGCTTCATTTAGAGTAATGAAGTTGGGCGAAAAAAGTTATGACAGCCTGTTTTTTTTTTCTGACTAGGCTGTTTAGGAACCATGGGCAGAACTCAATTGACATCCAATATACCAGAGGAGAACCTGACCACAAGAAGTTAGCATTGGATCCTAAAGTGATATTGAAAGTGTCATTTGAATTGCCATCTAAACCTCCCTTTTGATGTAAAATTCTGAGTTCTGCGCACACATTTCGAGTTAGGATGAAACTTTTAGCGATATCACCAACAACTCCAATATATCTTTACCATAACACGTAAACATGTTTTCAGATTTAGAGTGTTTAATACTCACATGTACAGGTTTGCTGGTGTGATTGTAGGGTACAGTTAAWTTCTTAGGCTCCGAGCTCCAARATGCAGTACTCGTGAAATAAAATAAAACATAGAAATGGCACTAAATACATCGTAACTGTAGCAGTGATTAATTAATAAACGTCCATGGGGTGGAAGCAGAGTAAAGACTGTTGAGGGGAAAATGTCCATAGGGGGAAAAGTATGTAAGGTAAGTGACTGTTGAGGGYGGAGCAGGTAGCTGACTAGTGGTGGATATTCAGCATGATGATCTGAGGGTAGAAACTATTCGTATCACCCTCTAAAGCACCCGCGACGGTGAAGTTGCCGTACCYGGCTGRGATGCAGCCTGACCGTATGCTCTCGATGGTGCTCCTGTAGAACACTGTGAGGGACCTCGGGGACAGGCCACATTTCCTCAGCGTCCTGAGGTCGAAGAGTCGCTGTCATGCCTTCTTCACCACGGTGTCTCTGAGATGTGTATGCAGAGGAATTTGAAGTTATCGACCGTCTCCATGGCGGKACCYTTGATGAGGATGGGGGCCCGTRCAGCCTGGTTCCTCCTGAATTCCACAATCTGCTTGCATGCTTCCGCACACACATACACATAACATTGTTGCTTTTGGCTACTAAACACATTTTACACATGTAAACACACACACACACCCCATTATCGATTTTGCCTTCCCCCCCCACCGAGGTGGCCAGGCGAGGCTAACACTAGCTCCCAAAGTCGGGGATCAATTTATCCAGGTGGAAGGAAAAAGAGGGGGGCTGGGGCTGCCTCATATTATCTCTAGCCACAGACAGCCRCTGGATGGAATTTACTGGCTGGTAAATGCAACATGACGTCCAGACAGTCCACCACTGACGGCGCAAATGCTTTATCTCCCAGCGAGTGAGTATTCCTCTGTCATGTCGATTCAGCCAGCCGTAAAGGAGAGAGGGATTGGATATGTGGGGAAAAGGAGTGAGGACAGAGCGAGGAAAAAGAGAGATGGGGGAGAGAGGGAAATGGAGAATGAAAGGATCCCTTGATTTAAATGAATGGTAGAAGTTGGAGGWGAATGAATGAGAGACAAAAGAGATTCACACTTGCTTTGCCATCGGGAATATCCACCCTGTGCCAACACCTTTTGAATCGCTCGGAAACATAATCTCATTGGTAGCCCGACCTATCATGTATTTTAGTGTATGATTCCTCAAACTGGCATTGCCATAWCTAATAACTTAACATACAGCGTTTGTAATAAACCCTTAGTAATTCTAAATCTTCATCGCCACCAGTAATCGGAGTGGCAGTCTTGGCTGGGTGGAGGGAAGCAGCAGGTGTGTGAGATGTCGCCTGGCACAAACATAGAGAACCAAGTATTATGAAATCACCAGCAGATGGGCACTATTTATGTCAAAGACGTCTCCCTTTTCATTGGGAATTTCTTCCCAAAACAAGCTGCACATTTTCTSCCCGTGAATTGTGGAGCATCATATGGGATATCAACAGAGAGAGGGAGAYACCTCTCAAACTTCCCTACAGAAAACGTCTGAGTTCTAATGAGGTAAACCTCCCAAGTATTTTRTCTCACACTGTGTATCTTTGTGTTTATTGGCTTGTGTATGTAACCCTTTAATTATGTGGAATTAGCCGCGAGGACTGCCACACMATAGCTTGTCCTGTTACTCAGAGGAGATGTATGCTGATACCCTGGATGTAGACAGCATTGGTTTAGCAAGTATTGGTTTAGCACTGCAGTCTTCACACAACTGTAGCATTCTTGTGTCTGCCTGTGGGCTGCCCACAAACCAAACCCTGACAGTCAGACACAAAGACACACACAGACACACAGAGTGAGGGGTGACTGAGGTCGACTCTATAACTCTACCCCTCTGCAACCCCTCGGGTACCTTCCTAAGTTTCCAATGCACCTRTTTTCACAAACCATCCAGTCACCACAATCAAATGGTCCCGAATGGACAGTTGTGATTCATATGCATGGAGTGCACTGTAACATTCACATTTGTTTACTGCCAATAACGTAAAAGAATAGCCTAAAACAACCGTATATGTTAGGGTTAGATAGACAGTTGAATGAAGTTGAGGCATTAGTAAGAGATTTTTCAAGAATCAATGGGTAGGTTATCATTCATTTAAAGCTACATACATTTTTTTTGACTTAAAGTAWATGGAGTTGTTTTAAGGTCATACCAAGGATCATGTAGCTATTTGATTTTGAATTTTTAGACCCCTTTAAGACGGATATTTGATGAACAATTATTGTTGGTCTTACTGCCAGTAGCCCACACATTAACAGATTCCCTAAATGGAACATATGTGTTTTGTTTTGAAGTGTCTCATATCTGAGAGAGATAAGAAAACATCTGTAAATATTCGTTTTACATGTATTAAACCACATATTTTTGGCATTAAAGAATATCATTTATTAGCTCAGTTCAAACGTCCTACCCATCAGGACCCCAAATATAAGCGTGTTTGTAAACATTGTAAACAAACACTGTAAAGCCTCAAAACATGGTTAAAAACAAGCTCTGTCCATTKATTTGAGAGCCGGTTGCATTTCTCCAGCCCCGTCCATTTAGCTTTTTTTTACCAAAACAGTAYCAGGATGACTGTTATATCACAGAGTGGGCCTTCAACAGTTAGGCTGCAGGGGGAGGGGAGCGATGGCAGCCAGACAGACAGGAGGGAAAACAGTGATTTCAGTGGCTGCCATTTGTATTAATCAGTTCTCTCTCTCAGGTGCTGTCTGAGCTGTGGATAATGAGTGTGGCCCACTCAAGGGCGCATCTGTCACCTGGACGTGCCCTTTCACAGCCTGCCAGTAGGATTGTGTGCATGCATGCGTGCCTGCACATACACACACACACTTCCTATCCCTACCTTGTTCCCTATCCAGCTCTTGTGTGTAAAGCAGGTCAGTGTCTGTGAGCAGAATGCTATTATCTGTGGTRCCTCTTTTCCTCTGATAACCAGGACTTTCCACATGCCAGAGGGAATTACCCTCACCCAGTGCTGATTCATTTCACAGACCCACAGGCCGTGGCCAATATAGTCACATAAGGAAGGTAAAACATATAGGGCTGTGACGGTCATGGAATTTTGGATGACGGTTATTGGCCAGACAAATGGTCACCGTAATAACCGGTCGAATATCAATTTTTGTATCTGTGCGTCAATTTTTTTTACATTTTCTCCTTTACTCCACGCCTGACTGCATGTGCTGCCATAGGAATAGAATGAATAGAACAGGCGTCCGCATTCAAGTCAATGATGGCACAATGGGTGGACTGGCGGCCATCGSGAGTTTACCCYGAGAGACAATAAGGACACATCTGACGCTTAAACCAACTAGAAAAAAAACTAAAACTGACCCATACCTTAACCTAGCCCTAACCTAATTTTTACAAATTCTGAAACGACAAATCGGTTTGGCCTGTTCTTATAGCCMTTTCCAGTGTACCCACAGGAGCAAAGCAGGACATACATTTAGAAAGTGAAAGCAGGATATGTGATTTGTTGATTCAACTCAACTGACACCACAAAAAKAATTGTTGTATGAGCCACATCAGTTAACCTTATTTGAATGGACATTCTACATGCCAATGGAAATGATTGTATCACAGCCATTACAGGTAGCCATTGCGAGTGTACCCATGGGTTTACCAGTCAAATTGCCAGGGTTAGAGGTTCCAAACCGTTAATGTATTCTATTGCTGCAGGGAGGGGGGGGCGTTGCCTAGACAACCGAAGACTCGTTTGCTACAACACCTTGCTTGTTTCAGCGACGAGCAACAAAGTTTTATCACGTTGTCAGGAGTCCATGTTTTAAAGAAACTGACTCGACCACAAGAAGGGCCGACCGTCCCGTCTTCAGTCAGCTGTTTGTTAAAAATATGACCGGTATTTTATTTTCACGACTGTCGACATCCATAACCGTCGGTGACAAGGCTATACAGTAATTTTGCCAGCCTTAAGAACATATTCATTGGCAATGCGAAACACCTTCATAAGCTCTTCATTGACATTTATGAATGTTTGTCACTCAAGGTTCAGGTTGTCACCCTGTGCTAACCTTCATACAGTAAAATGATTATGGGTATTTTCCTTTAATTAATTAAGATATTGACAACGTATAGCATATTTCTTATTTAGRCCTTATACAATGTCTTCATTTTTGGCGTAGGCCTAAGTTCTGATTCCCACTCTTGATGTTAGATTTCCAAGATTTATGATTCTGGTCGCTTATCGCTTCAATGCAGATATTGTTTAATGTCAAGAAGTCAGTGATTGAGTGCCTAATGAAAATGTAGACTTTCTGGAAATAAACGCCTCCCTAGACGGCAGTTCTACAGACATTCTTGGGCAGTCAGGCTTTGTTTACTCTCCACTTCCAATTCAAACTTAACTTTGAATTTGATTTCTGATATTTCTATGCTGAGGCACCATAGTCTTTCTCGGGGATGTTAAAATCATTGAGTCGTAYACAGTCTGAAGGAGCCGAAGTTCACATTAGGTCATAATAATTCAACTACGAGTCCCATGAGGTATTGCTTTATGACATTTCCCCTAAAGGATGAAGGGTAATATGGCGGGCCCGTCAGAGCTGGGCAATTCTCAGATAGACTAAATTAGATTTCTCTTTTTATCTTCTCTTCACTCATTCCTGCCCCCCGAAATGCAATAGCTGTTAACCCATTAAAGCCCTCTTAACTATATTTACACTGAAAAAAATGTATTAGCGCAGTGTTCGTTCCATGTTTCATGAGCTGAAATAACAGATCCCATAAATATTGCATACACACAAGCTTTTCTCTCAAATTGTACACGTGTGTTTACATCCCTGTTAGTGAGATTTAGTCCTTTGCCAAGATAATCCATTCACTTGACAGGTGTCCTATCAAGAAGCTGATTAAACACATTCTCATTACACAGGTGCACCTTGTGCTGGGGCCAATAAAAGGCCACTATAAAATGTGCAGTTTTGTCACAACACAKWGTCACAGATGTCTCAAGTTTTGAAAGAGCTTGCAACTGGCATGCTGACTACAGGAATGTCCCCCAGAGCTGTTGCCAAATAATTAATGTTCATTTCTCCACCATAAGCCGCCTCCAACCTTGTTTTAGAGAATTTGGCTGTACGTCCAAACGGCCTCACAACCGCAGATCACGTGTAAGGCGCTGAGTGGTTTGCTGATGTCAACYTTGTGAACAGAGTGCCCCATGGTGGCCGTGGGGTTATGGTATGGGCAGGCATAAGCTACGGTCAACAGACAAAATGTTATTTTATCGATGGCAATTTGAATGCACAGATACCGTGACGAGATCCTGAGGCCCATGGTRGTGCCATTCATCCGCTGCCATCACCTCATGTTTCAGCATGATAATACACAATATTCACCAGACATGTCACCCATTGAGCGRGTTTGGGATGCTCTGGATCGACTTGTACGACAGCGTGTTCCAGTTCCCGCCAATATCCATCAACTTTGCACAGCCGTTGATGAAGATAACAACTCCAGGGTCAATCAAAGTTGGATTTTTTTGAAAATAATTTAAACGTTGGGTGTATTTTCATAACAATGTTTACTTTATTAATTTTAAAATATATAATTTGTAAAAGCATATAAATGTTCTATGACTTATCCAGATTTGGATTTTGAATATGTCAAACTATAGCAGTATGTGAACTACAGCCACATTTCTCCTTATTTTACTATATTTAGTTCTTGGATATAACAGCTATCAAAATTCTACAAAATGCAATATATTGAAAAAAAATACAATGTGTGTAGCGCGCCTGTGTGTGTGTGTATTTAAAAATATATATTACCGTTTGTAGATATTGGGCCATTAAAATCTGTATTAGGCTTGGGCTGTATCCAGATTGTCATACGTTCATACCGACCTTGTTCCATACCGGGATATTCGGTAATACCGGAACTGAGCACAAGTGGCGCTGTTTTCAAACCCCACTGAGGCTTTATAATCCGAAGGCTTGCAGTACTAACAAGTATATGTAAAATCCCATAGAGAATGCTAACAAATGCATTGCGAACATTTTATAGCTCTGACCTAAACTATACAAGTATACAAGTAACTCAAAAATGCTGCTCACAGTTTGTTGCGCACACAAAACTAATATTAGACAGCAAGGCTCTTGATCCAGAAGAGGATTCTCTGCTGTTACCAAGCGAAGCTTGATTTTGGATAGCTAACTAGCTACTAAATTAGCAAAACAAATGCACAACTGCAGAGCATTTAGCACATTTTAGACAATGAACTTAATAGCTAAGATTATCTAGCTGGCAAACATTTTGTTTTGAATTCCATACTGTAGCTATATCACCTGGCACGTGTGCGGCACAACAGTGAGTGACTCACAAGGGCACCCGTCTCTCATCGTGTGCTTGTAAACAAACACCACGTGACTGTGGACTACCATTCAGCTTCATCATGAAAAATMATGTGACATTTGAAATAAAGAACGTAATGTACTTTATCTCCTAATGTATAGCACAAGTTGACTGCAGGTATTTACTTTAAAAGTACTTAAATTATAGTATTTGTATTTKAAAACTTCAAAGAAATTATTTCAATGGCTTTTTCCAAACAACAACCATTAAGATCTGATCACCCGAACATGCCTTTTCATGACATTGAGAAGAAAAAAAATACATTTTTGATAGGTGTTGTGTCTAAGAACTGAACATAGTACTATATGGAGATATCTGTAATTCACAATTGACCTTTTTTGTAATTGACCTTTTTTTTGTGGGGGGGGGGGGGGGGTATTTGGTATTTTATTAGGATCCCCATTAGTTGTTGCAAAAGCAGCAGCTACTCTTCCTGGTGTCCACACAAAACATAATACAGATGTAATGAACACGAGGGGAGACAGAGAGCTGGTTTCAAGCACAGGGAGCAGCAGGTGTTTATTGCAAAGGACCACAGGAAGAGGCAGGTAGTTGGGTCCAGGGCCAGGCAGAAGGTCATACACATGGGGTCCAAAAAGGGCAACAGTACAGGCAGGGAACAGGCTAGTAACATCGTCCGGGAGATCAGGTAATAGGTTGATAACAGGAAATCCGATAGGCTAAAATACAGGCAGGGGATAGGCAACAGGCGTCGTTAGTTTTTGCCTGCCTCGCTATCATACACGGGAGGAGTAAATTATGGGGAAACCAGAGCTCCGAATAGAAGTGTGTCACAAAACAAACAATACCTCCCAGTGATGGGGTGCAAAGAACTGAACTAAATAGTGTGTAATAATGACATACAGGTGTGTGAACAGGTGATCATAATTCAGGTGATTGGGATCTGGAGAGAGAGCTGCGTTCAGGGGATCTAGGTGTTTGAGAGTGTGAGCTGGAAAGTGGGCTGGAAAGTGAGCTCTGTACAGGGGATCTACGCATTTGAGAGTTGGAAGCAGACGTTACAACATAATGAAATAATACAGAACCTCAATAGACAAGAACAGCTCAATGACAGAACTACATGCAATTTTTAAAAGGCACACGCAGCCTCCATATCAATGCATATACACAAATCTAGGTCAAATAGGGGAGAGGTGTTGTGAGGTGCCGTTTATCTGTTTCTTGAAACCAGGTCTGCTGTTTATTTGAGCAATATGAGATGGAAGGAAGTTCCATGCAATAAGGGCTCTATATAATACTARATGCTTTCTTGAATTTGTTCTGGATTTGAGGACTGTGAAAAGACCCCTGGTGGCATGTCTGGTGGGATAAGTGGTGGGATAAGTGTGTGTGTCAGAGCTGTATGTAAGTTGAATATGAAAACAACATGGGATTTTCAACATATTACTGTTTCTTATAAAAAGAAGTGATGCAGTCAGTCTCTCCTCAACTCTTAGCCAGGAGAGACTGGCTGGCATGCATAGTATTTATATCAGCCCTCTGATTATAATTAAGAGCAAAATGTGCCGCTCTGTTCTGGGCCAGCTGCTACTTAAKTAGATCTTTCCTTGCAGCACTGGACCACACGACTGGACAATAATCAAGATTAGGCAAAACTAGAGCCTGCATAACTTGCTTTTTGGAGTGTGGTGTCAAAAAAGCAGAGCATCTCTTTAACTTCTTATGGCTGAAGGGGCACTATTGAGTAGCTTGGATGAAAGGTGCCCATATCAAACGGCCTGCTCCTCAGTCATAGTTCCTAATATTTGCATATTATTAGTAGTATTGGATAGAAAACACTCTAAAGTTTCTAAAACTGTTTGAATTATGTCTGTGAGATTAACAGAACTTATATTGGCAGGCAAAATCCTGAGTTGAAATCAAAACAGGAAGTTAGAAATCTGAGCCTGTGTGTATTCACCAGAGTGCCTAAAGAAATCCACTTGAGCTATTAATGATGTTGCACTGCCTAGGGGTTCCACTAGATGTCAACCACCAATAGACATTTCAATGAGACTTCTATGATGTTMTGGGAGAGAATGAGAGCAGAACCAGTCAGGTGTCCATCAAGCAGCCATTTCCTGATCATGCTTTTTCTTCATGGAAGCCACTGACGTTCCATTGCTCACGAAGAGAACAAAGAATACTCCGGTTGGAACTTTATTGAAGCTATATGTTAAAAACATCCTAACGATTGATTCASTACTTAGTTTGAAATGTTTCTTCGACCGGTAATATCACATTTTGAAGTTTTTGTCCGATATAAAGCTGACCAGAATTAGCGTTTGGACATGTTTACCAAACGCGCTAACAATTGGACATAAATAACGGATTTTTTTWAACAAAACAAACATTTATTGTGGACCTGGGATTCCTGGTGTGCTTTCTGATGTAGATCATCAAAGGTAATGGAATATGTATGTATTTTTGTGTTTATGGTGACGCCATCTTTGCAGCTGTGGTATGCTATTTTTGAGCGCCGTCTCAGATTATAGTGTGCATTTCTTTTTACGTAATTTTTTTTWYAAATCTGACATAGCGGTTGCATTAAGGAGAGGTATATCTATAATTCAATGTGTATAACTTGTATTATCATCTATATTTATGATGAGTATTTCTGTTGAAACGATGGACTATGCAAAGTCACTTGATGATTTTGCATTTAGTGAATCTAGTCGCCTCAATGTAAACTCAGATTCTTTGATATAAATATGAATTTAATCAAACAAAACATGCATATATTGTGTAACATGAAGTCCTATGAGTGTCATCTGATGAAAATAATCGAAGGTTAGTGATTAATTTTATCTCTATTCTGGTTTTTGTGAAGCTATCTTTAGCTGGAAAAAATGGCTGTGATTATTGTGGTTTTGTGGTGACCTAACATAATCATTTGTAGTGCTTTCGCTGAAAAGCCTATTTGAAATCGGACACTTTGGTGGGATTAACAACAAGATTACCTTTAAAATGATATAAGACACATGAATGTCTGAGGAATTTTAATTATGAGATTTCTGTTGTTTTGAATTTGGCGCCCTGCACTTGGACTGGCTGTTGTCATATCGGTCCCGTTACCGGGACTGCAGCCATAATTAAGGACAGACCTCTCCCCATTTTTACAACCATTGAATATATATGTTTTGACCATGACAGTTTACAATCTAAGGTAACGCCAAGTAATTTAGTATCCTCAACTTGTTCAACAGCCACACCATTCATTACCAGATTCAGCTGAGGTCTAGAACTTAAGGAGTGATTTGTACCAAATACAATGTTCTTAGTTTTAGAGATGTTCAGGACAAGTTTATTACTGGCCACCCATTCAAAAACAGGCTGTAACTCTTTGTTAGGGGTTTCAGTGACTTCATTAGCTGTGGTTGTAGATGCGTATATGGTTGAATCATCAGCATACATGGGCACATATTATTTTTTTAATGCCAGTGTCAGGTCATTGGTAAAAATAGAAAAGAGTAGAGAACCTAGAGAGCTGCCCTGCGGTACACCACACTTTACATGTTTGACAATGGAGAAGCTTCCATTAAAGAGAACCTTTTGAGTTCTATTGGATAGATAGCTCTGAATCCACGATATGGCAGAGTTTGAAAAGACATAACACATAAGTTTTTTCAACAACAGGTGATGGTCAATAATATCAAAGGCTGCACTGAAATCTAACAGTTAGCAAGGAGAACACGTGTTCAAAAGGAAATTATACTTTTTCATTATGGACATGAATAGGTTAAAAAGAGACTGTTTAGGCTGCTTTTTTTCTGCCAACTTTGTGGTAATTTTATCTTCAAAATATATTAGTAGAAAGAAAGTGAGGGTGAGTACACGTGGAATAAATATGAAGTAAGTGCCAGTATTTTAAGATGAGGCATTTGTTGCAATGGTATGATTTAAGACTATTTGTATTTAATTTGCTGCAATGGTATGTTCTGGGTTTGGAAACCTTTTAGTCCTGAAGCAATTGCCATTCGTAAGGTCAAAGGAGTTGGATCCATTAGTAAATAAATAAGAAAGTACATGTGATACATTTTAACAAGAGGGTAATCGTTAAATATGGTACAGTCGACTCCTAATAAGTGAACACTCTTTAAGTGCACTACACTTCTCCCAATTCCATGACATGTTAATTGCGTCGTCAAGACAGTCCCAAGCTGTTGAATTTATTACGACTTTATATCTTAATGAAGCATCAATATTTTCAGTCTCAAATCAAATCAAAAACAATACACAATCATCATTCACTTACCTTGGAGGGACACCAATCAGTGCACATGAGGGATCGAGTTAAATCAGTGACACTGTCGCCTTAGCCTCATATAAAATGCATCAAAACAAAAACAGGACTGACAGGAATAAATAAGTAGTAACCGTTGGCTGCACACTGTTTCTTTATTACCAGATTGGACACGTTTAGTTTCCAGTGAACACACACGCCACATGTTCAACCGTTCACTAAAGACTAAATTAGATGAAAGATGTTATCTGCAGCCTCCACATCAGTACAAGACGGAATGTGTGTGTGTGTGTGTGTTGCATTATACTTCTTAGCATTTGTCTCTTGGATGAAATGAGAGCCTTAATCAGAATAGGGAGATAATTCTCTGGACACACGCACAGACTCAATCATTGAGACACAATTGATACAAACATTTTCTTTATCTCACCCATCTACACACAATACCCCATAATGACAAAGTGAAAACATGTTTTTGAAAATGTTTGCAAATTTCTTAAATTAAATAGAGAAATATCTAATTTACTTAAGTCAATATTTTTTTTAGAAGCACATTTGGCAGCTATTAAAGCTGTGAGTTTTTCTGGGTAAGTCTCTAAGAGATTTACACCTAGATTGTGCAACATTTGCCCAGTGGAGGCTGGTTACTTGAAACATTTAGGAGGATTGGAGACCCACAGTATAGGCGCAGAAGGCACGGAGACAGCAGAGCATGATTCAAAAATCGTCAGACTATTTATTTTAACCTAAAGCATTTAATAAAGACATTTATAGTACAATATTATGGGAAATAGAAATGAGAGGGCTACTTACACAGCGTTGGGAAGGGATCACAGCAGTGATTGAATGAGGGTATGAGACATGAGTTGAGCTGTTCAGAGGAATGACTTCAGTGCAGGACAGTGGTTGAGGTGTTCAGAGGATTGACTTCAGTGCAGGACAGTGGTTGAGGTGTTCAGAGGATTGACTTCAGTGCAGGACAGGGGTTGAGGTGTTCAGAGGATGACTTCAGTGCAGGACAGGGTTGAGGTGTTCAGAGCTTCAGTGCAGACAGGGGTTGAGGTGTTCAGAGCTTCAGTGCAGGACAGGGTGAGGTGTTCAGAGGCTTCAGTGCAGGACCGGGTTGAGGTGTTCAGAGGCTTGACTTCAGTGCAGGACAGGGGTTGAGGTGTTCAGAGGCTGCAGTGCAGGACAGGCTCATCATGGATGGATGGGGATGGAGAAGAGCTCAACTCTTCCACTGAGTGCAGAACAGGATTTGACTTGGAAGACAAGAAACTATAACACAATACACTACACAGTTGGACAAAAGAGATAAGAATGACTTAGTCCAAGCAAGGAGTAAATTCTTAATGTGATTTTAATAAAATTGGTAGGGGTAGTGCATGGAGAGGAAACATTCAATGTGCCACATGAGATGTGGCTTCAGTTTATGTCAGGAGAGAGTTGACAATGGTAGTGGAGTGGAGTGGTCATCACCTCTTAATCAGGGAACAGGAGTGGACTTAGGTGTAAATACAAATAGCAGATACATTTAATTACAGCTGCGCCATCGTAACTTTGGGCAACGAGTTTCTCCATGAAGTTAAACTCAGACATTTCAGAATTGACGAAGTCAAGCTTCCCCCCCTGGGGCCCGGAGTCTGTTAACCTAACCAGGTTTTATATGTGCTATGATGCGACCAGTTTTTCCTAGGCAGGTCAGGATGTTAACCTAGCCAGGTTTTATATGTGCTATGATGCGACCAGTTTTTCCTAAGCAGGTCAGGATGTTAACCCTGTCAAACTGCCGCAACCTTATACTTGTTCATATGAATTATAACATTTAGACGAGATTAGGAGGGGGATTTCCTCTACCCAGACACCGAGACAATTACTGATAGACAATAGAACGCACAGGGCTGAGCTTGCTTTATGRGTGTTTGCATTGCATCATGCAGGCCTATGCAACTGTACGCCTAATAAAACAATAACTCATCACTATTATGTTGATTGATTCATTCCAGTTAATACTTTTGGATTGAAAACGTGTAGGCTGCCTAGCCAGCCCAATTTTGAATATAAACCACAGTTGATCACATTCACATTTTCTCCTGACACACAAATGGACTATAAATACATAACGTTGCCAATTAGTTTACCATGACCAGATGGACAGGGRGCATAGGCTGTATGCAGCTGCTATTATTAGCCTACAGTTGATCAGACTGAAAACTGGTCTTGTTTTCATCCCATACCACATGTCAGATCTGTGTCAGAAGTGTAGCCTAGGCTGCTGCCACATTTATGCAATGAGTTTTAGCTTGTGTCAATCCGGAGTGATTGTGTTATCACCTTTGCTAAATAAATACAGAAGGAAAATGGTAAAGCCTACTTGAGCGAGCGCGAAAAACAAATGTGCTGCGTCAACCTCTCTCTTTAATCTGACTTTTAATGGATGATGCGACGGACGCTATCAAATCGTTCTTTATTGATTTCAACATCCCAGAAAGGACAGTCGAAAGTTTTATGTGTTCAGCAAGTAAAGCATCGTAATGTCCAATTATCCCCGCAAGCTCCTTGTAGTTGTCCTTGTTAGCGMAACTTTCCCTCTCGTCTCATTGTGTCCTCAAAAAGCCAGTTCTTTCAGGCCCAAAAATGCAGTGGCGTCGAAAAGCCGCTAAATACTTTTTTTTGCACTATTGGTTAGAGCCTGTAAGTAAGCATTTCYCTGTAAGTATTTGGCGGACGTGACAAACTTTGATTTGATTTAATAACATCCCTGTTTCTTCTCACTTTCTCGTTTTGTTGCGCAGTTTGAATACGCAGACCTTCGTCCACATGAAAGGCTCCCTGTTAACCAGCTATACTTTTCATACCAATTGGTATTGAACACCCTCACCTTTTCATCCTTCATGAAACTGATCTCAGCCAGAGGTCAACCCTCGGTTTTAATATGCACCCTTTCTGTTTACCCCAGAGAATGTAAGGGGTTGTTCAACAAAAATTCCACAACATTTTCAGTAGTTTTGGCCATTCTGGCAGAGAAAACTGCATGCTCTCTGGTAGCTAGCTAGCTACTTGCTACTGAAGTTAGCAAGGCATTAACTGGACACACAAATAAAGTTCTAAAACCGGGAAAACAATTAATAATCTACCTCCTCCGTCTCCTGTCATTTGTAAAAAATAATTTGACTTGAATAATATCCTAAAAATGCTCAACTATCACTTTTCACTCCTAATCTCTATCCAATACGGTCACCAACTCACCAAGCTTCTTAACACTTAGAACCCTCCCGTAATGCTCTGTTGCACAACCCCAATATAACACACTAGGTTCATTCTCTGATCCTAATCCTATGATTGGATGGATGGACGGACAGAATGTCAGTTCATATTGCAAAAGCTTTGATTGTTTGGAGTTCGTCCTCAGGAAGTGGTCATAATTACCATGTAGGTCTATGGAAGGGGGTGAGGTTCATGAGCCTCCTAGGTTTTGTATTGAAGTCAATGTAGCCAGAGGAAAACGGAAGCTAGCTGTCCTCTGGCTTCACCATGGTGCTACCTCAGAGAGTGCTGTTGAAGTTACCATAGATCTTCATTGCAAAACAGTATGTTCTAATCAATTATTTGGGCACATATGAATATATTTAGTATAGTTTTATCTAAAAGGGATAACTTTTTTAATGTTTCACTATTTTTATTTTTATGAAATTTCAATAAGGAGAATGGTTCTCCCCTTCCTCCTCTTAGGAGTGTCCACTGCTAGACAACCATTTTCAGATCTTGCCACAGATTTTCAATGTACAGTTGAAGTCTGAAGTTTACATACATTTAGGTTGGAGGCATTAAAACTCATTTTTCAACCACTCCACAAATTTCTTGTTAACAAACTATAGTTTTGGCAAGACGGTTAGGACATCTACTTTGTACATGACTCATGTAATTGTTCCAACAATTGTTTTCAGACATATTATTTCACTTTTAATTCACTATATTACAATTCCAGTCAGTCTGAAGTTGACTTTGCCTTTTAACAGCTTGGAAAATTCCATAAAATTGTGCAACTGCACATGGGGACAAAGATTGTACTTTTTGGAGAAATGTCCTCTGGTCTGATGAAACAAAACTAGAACTGTTTGGCCATAATGACCATCGTTATGTTTGGAGGAGAAAGGGGAACGCTTGCAAGCCGAAGAACACCATCCCAACCGTGAAGCACTGCTTTGTGGGGGTGCTTTGCTGCAGGAGGGACTGGTGCACTTCACAAAATAGATGGCATCATGAGGATGGAAAATGATGGGGATATATTGAAGCAACGTCTCAAGACATCAGTCAGGAAGTTAAAGCTTGGTCGCAAATGGGTCTTCCAAATGGACAATGACCCAAAAGAATACTTCCAAAGTTGTTGCAAAATGGCTTAAGGACAACAAAGTCAAGGTATTGGAGTGGCCATCACAAAGCCCTGACTTCAATCCCATTGAACATTTGTGGGTAGAACTGAAAAAGCGTGTGTGAGCAAGAAGGCCTACAAATCTTACTCAGTTACACCAGCTCTGTCAGGAGGATTGGGCCAAAATTCACCCAACTTATTGTGGGAAGCTTGTGGAAGGCTACCCGAAACGTTTGACCCAAGTTAAACAAATTTTTAAAGCAATGCTACCAAATACTAATTGAGTGTATGTAAACTTCTGACTCACTGGGAATGTGATGAAAGAAATAAAAGCTGAAATAAATCATCTCTCACTATTATTCTGACATTTCACATTAAAATTAAGTGGTCATCCTAACTGACCTAAAACAAGAATTTATTACTAGGATTACATGTCAGGAATTGTGAAACTGAGTTTAAATGTATTTGGCTAATGTGTATGTTGTCTTCCAACTGTAGATTTAAGTCAAAACTGTAACTCGGCCACTGAGGAACATTCACTGTCTCTTGGTATGCAGCTCCAGTGTAGATTGACCTTGTGTTTTAGGTTATTGTCCTGCTGAAAAGTGAATTAATCTCCCTGTGTGTGGTGGAAAGCAGACATAATCAGGTTTTCCTGTAGGATTTTGTCTGTGCTGAGATCCTGTTTCTCTTTTGTTCTGAGAAAAATCCAACAATTACAAGCATACACATAACATGAGCCACCACTATGCTGACGATATGGAGAGTTGTACTTAGTAATGTGTTGTATTGGATCTGCCAAACGCAAACATTTGTATTCAGGACAAAAAGTGAATCTCTTTGCAAATGTTTTGCAGTATTGCTTTAGTGCCTCGTTGCAAACACGATGGAATATTTTAGAATATTTGTATCTGTACAGGCTTCCTTCTTTTCACTCTGCCAATTAGTTTAGTATTGTGGAGTAACTACAATGTTGTTGATCCTCCTCACTTTTCTCCTAACACAGCCATTACACTCTAACTGTTTTAAAGTCACCATTGCCTCATGGTGAAATCCCTGAGCGGTTTCATCCCTCTCCGGCAATTGAGTTATGAAGGACACCTGTATCTTAGTATGACTGGTTGTATTGATACACCATCCAAAGTGTAATTACTAACTTCACCATGGTCAAAGGGATATCAATGTCTGCTCCCCCCCCCCCCCCCATCTACCAATAGGTGCCTTTCTTTAGAAAAGCCTCCTGGATTTTGTGGTTGAATTGGTGTTTGAAATTCACTGCTCACCAGGGGACCTTACAATGATCTGTATGTGTGGTGTACAGAGATGAGGTAGTCATAAAAAAAAATCATGTTAAACACTATTAATGCACACAGAGTGAGTACATGCAATTTATCATTAGCATCCTGGATTAGCTGGATTAAATTAATATATGCCCCATTTAATGGCCTTATGTACTGTGTATGTGTGTTATGCAATGAAAGTAATGATGAATCATAGATGCAAAAATAGCAGCCTTGTAATAGACTGGAAGCAATTGATTGGATAGACYAATATTTAATTAAGATAACAATCATGTTCAAAAAAGTCAAGAAAAATGATTTCAATAAGCGAGAGTAAGGTTGTTCATTTAGCAGTCAATCCTTTCCCCCGTTATTCTCCGAAATTGTGCCTGAAAGTTCCACGTTGTCATGATTTGTAACCTCCATTGCAAGCTAAGAGTCACCTCTGTGTGAACTGAAAACACTGACAAGGGAGAGACTATAAGGATGATGATGCGTAAACCGACTAGCAAAAACCTAAACTGATCCTAACCGTAACCACAATTTTACAAATTCTGAAATAAATTATTGGTTGGCTCGATAGGCATGTCCTTATAGCCCTTTCCCATAGATAGACACTATCCAGAATACACTTCCACACTCCATTCCCCGAGGAGGCAGCAGCAACCTTGTCCAAGTGCTGAGCCTGGTTGATAAGCACCTCAGGTGCTGCCAGTTATGGAGATTGTCAGTCAGTGTCCCAGCTGGAAATTTGTGAGGCTGCAGGGATTGTTTGGTGGCCACGAGGCCTTTTGTTAGTTTTGAGTCTTTAGTTTGGGCAATCCTTTGGTATTTTTTCCTTTTTTGTACATATTTATGTTTCGTCACCATCTGAACAAATACAAATCAGCGTGGAATGGCCGACCAAGAGGTCAAGGCGGAGCTGGTCCTTACCTCGGTAAGTTGTTGTCTCCAGGAGGCATGTGCATCCAACACAGTCCTGAAACGCAGATTTATCACATAAATGCACACATTCATTAAATCACATTTTATTTGTCACATACACATGGTTAGCAGATGTTAATGCGAGTGTAGCGAAATGCTTGTGCTTCTAGTTCCGACAATGCAGTAAAATCCAACGAGTAATCTAACCTAACAATTCCACAACTACTACCTTATACACACAAGTGTAAAGGAATGAATAAGAATATGTACATTAAAAAAAATGAGTGATGGTATAGAACGGCATAGGCAAGATGCAGTGGATGGTATAGAGTACAGTATATACATATGAGATGAGTAATGTAGGGTATGTAAACATATAAAAGTGGCATTGTTTAAAGTGGCTAGTGATACATTTATTACATCCATTTTTCCATTATTAAAGTGGCTGGAGTTGAGTCAGTATGTTGGCAGCAGCCACTCAATGTTAGTGATGGCTGTTTAACAGGGTTTGTAATATATGGGAGTTTGTCCATCAAGTGTTAACACTTGTTCCAATTTGTGATTGTAGTCTGGGGGGTTCTGAGCCAGTTTGGTAGTGTAGTTGTGCATTTGTTGAAGTTTGTAGCAGGAAAGTTTGTAGCAGGAGTTGTCGAGCTAGAAAGCTAGTTGAGGTTTGCGCAAGGGAAAAAGTGAATTGCAGGTTGCTGGCCAGCAAGAGCCGATGTTTCTTTGGTCAACAAAAAATGTTTGGTGTGGCTGCGCCTGAGAAGTTAGTCAATTGTTTGCAGCTGGTAGTCGTTAGCTAGAGCCCTGCACGGGCATGAATTTTAAGCCCGAACCCTACCCATGCCCACGACATGCAGGCCCTACCCTAACCAGGCTAACTTGGTTTCACAGCAAACTTAGTTTAAAAAAAAACAGATAAAGCAACACCTCTTGGCACAACGCCTCTCCCCTATTTGACCTAGATAGTTTGTGTGTATGCATTGAAATGTGGGCTACGTGTGCCTTTTTAAAAATGTATGTAGTTCTGTCCTTGAGCTGTTCTTGTCTAATGATGTTCTGTATTATGTCATTCTGTATTATGTTTCCTGTTTTGTGTGCACCCCAGTAAGAGTAGCTGCTGCTTTAGCAACAGCTAATGGGGATCCTAATAAAATCCCCAGAAAATACCAAAAGATTGCTTCTGCGAAATTTAAGGCCGGCCGGCCGGCCCTGCCAGAAATCTGGAATAACTTCCTCCATTAGTAAATCCATTAGCTGCTTCTCTTTGTCTGTCACTCACTCCCTGCGCCCAGCTCGCTCTGCTCATGGCGGCTCTGAGTCTGAGTATCCATAGCAACGACTTCGCTTGGGCTGCTCTGCTCAATGGAGAGAAATGAGAGAGCGGTTAGCTACATTTAGTCACTAAACTCTGACAAAACTCAAGGAACATTCTTTTCTGTGAAATAATCTCTCCTGTCATTATATTTGACAAGGTTGAAGCACTTCTGAGACKATATAATGATCTTGATATCCAGATATGACTGTACAGCAGAGCACGAGTAAATTGCTCAGCTTAAAAATGTGATCAATTTAGTGATGCCCTGCCCGTACCCTAGTTTTTGGGGAAAATCAGCCCTACCCGGCCCTAACCTGACGTATGTTGGGGCCCGTCGGGTTCGGGTTGGGTTAGAGCAGAGCTCTATCGTTAGCTACTGTAGGGCTGATGTGGTGTTTCTCTTGGGCCAGGAACATTTTGTGTTGACTGTTTTGGCTACGGTTTTAGTAGGTTTTGTTTCCACTGTTTGCAGGATTAGATTTCCCAGTTTGGACTCTGGAGMACTGTGGCACGTGTTTGTGTTAGCACTAAGCTAGTGGCTAACATGGGCTATGGTTTGTAGCAGTTGTGCAGGTCGTGCTGGTTTGGTTTTTGCCTGTTTAGAATGTTTATCTCTTGGGCTTTGAGCGTGTGCATGTATTGATTGGTTAGTGGCTAAATGTGGCTATGGTTTGTAGCTCTTGTACATGGCTTYCGTGTTCGGTTATACCTGGTAGGAGTGGTTATCTCTGGGACTTGGAGCGCGTGCATGTATTGGCTGGTTAGCGGTGCGCTAGTGGCTAACTTTGACTTTTGTCAGCCGATTTATTGATTCTGTTTGGCGTACTGGGTTGACTATGGGGGCGTTTGAGCCAGCAGTGTTTTGTGCTGAGGTAGAGGATACTTGTGGTTTTCTAAATCTAACGAGGGATCAGTTAGGTCAGGTGGCAAAAATGCTGGAGGTTGAAATAGCAGAGGAGTTGAACAAGTTAGATGTGGCAGTGCTGGTATGGGAGAAGTGGAATGAGTTATTGCCACCGGTTCTGGTGGTTAGCAGTCAGGAGGAAGAATACTTGTTGGAAATAGCTAAAGGCTAAAACAGGATATGGCACTTTTGAAACAGCAGATGGGTGAAGGGCTAAAACAGGATATGGCACTTTTGAAACAGCAGATGGGTGAAGGGCTCCATACAGGGGAGAAAGTTGACCGGTCTGTTAACTGGTCTGACCAGTCAGTCAGACGGTCTTGTCACTAACCAGTTTCCAGTAATGAGCTAGTTTTCCCAAGTGTTCAGGTTTGTGTAAGTCCAGTGAAAAGTCAGGTGTGTCAGGGGGCGAACTCTCTAGGAGAATTTTCAGGTATCCCCAGTGTGTGAAGTTACTCAGATTCAGAAGAGTGCTGATGGCAAACCAGATAGGGAGGAGGATGATTTGTGTGTGTGAACTTGGAGGAAACATTACTTGCCAAATCTAGACAAGTGGTTCCCAGGAAATGGTACTCRCTATTGAGGAAAGTGATTATTATGTGTCTCTAGCTAAGACCTTCGAGGCAGAGATATATGATCTGGTGTACCCTCTGTTTTTTAGGGGAGACATTTGTTGTGTTGAGTGACACTGAGCAACTAGCTTCTGTTAGTGGTCTGAGAACATATTTGGTTCCCCCAAGTGAGCTGTTAGATTCTGAGGTTGTCATTGATTCTTTGGTTCTTTTATCTGACGCGTGCTGTGCCAACGTAGGAGTGGTTATGGTTCCTCAGCACGCTGACAATGAGGTTGTTTGGGGGTCAGGTGTTGATTTAGCTGACATGTTTCTCATTGAGCTATGGCAGGGAGGAGATTATTCCCTGGCATGTCGTGAGGTTTGCGTGGATCGACTGGACGACCTGGTCTGGGTTTTGCATATTGACACAGCTTTGTCTTGTGATGGAGCTTGAAGAAGTGTTTTTAGTAGTTTTTTTTTTCAAGCTAAACTTAGTAACCTATAGTGGCATAGCATTCCGTGGTGACATGGCTCTATACATACCTGAGCAGTGCATTAAATCTGTTTTTGATTTGGGTACAGTGAAGAAACCCATAGTGATGGGTCTGGTGGGGTATGCATGTCTGTTTGACGTGTATGCAAATAGATTATAGTGGTTAAGCATTTTCAACACAGAAATGTTTCTTAAATAAACGAATCAATCAAATGTATTTACTAAGCCCTTTTGACATCAGCCGATGTCACAGAGTGCTGTACAGAAACCCAGCCTGAAACCCTAAACATCAAGCAATGCAGATGTAATAGCACGGTGGCTAGGAAAAACTCCCTAGAAAGGCCAAAACCTAGGAAGAAACCTAGAGAGAAACCAGGCTATGAGGGGTGGCCAGTCCTCTTCTGGCTGTGCCGGGTGGAGATTATAACAGAACATGGCCAAGATGTTCAAACGTTCATAGATGACCAGCAGGGTCAGATAATAATAATCACAGTGGTTGTAGAGGGTGCAACAGGTCAGCACCTCAGGAGTAAATGTCAGTTGGCTTTTCATAGCCGATCATTCAGAGTTAGAGACAGCAGGTGCGGTAGAGAGAGAGAGCCCAAAACAGCAGGTCCGGGACAAGGTAGCACGTCCAGTGAACAGGTCAGGGTTCCATAGCCGCAGGCAGAACAGTTGAAACTGGAGCAGCAGCATGACCAGGTGGACTGGCGACAGCAAGGAGTCATCAGGCCAGGTAGTCCTGAGGCATGGTCCTAGGGCTCAGGTCCTCCGAGAGAGAGAGAATTAGAGGGAGCATACTTAAATTCACACAGGACACTGGATAAGACATGAGAAATACTCCAGATTTAACAGACTGACCATAGCCCCCCGACACAAACTATTGCAGCATAAATACTGGAGGCTAAGACAGCAGGGGTCGGGAGACATTGTGGCCCTGACCGACAATACCCCCCGGACAGGGCCAAACAGGCAGGATATAACCCCACCCACTTTGCCAAAGCACAGCCCCCACACCACTAGAGGGATATCTTCAACCACCAACCTACAACCCTGAGACAAGGCCGAGTATAGCCTATGAAGACCTCCCCCACTGCACAACCCAAGGGGGGGCGCCAACCCGGACAGGAAGATCACGTCAGTGACTCAACCCACTCAAGTGACGCACCCCTCCTAGGGACGGCATGGAAGAGCACCAGTAAGCCAGTGACTCAGCCCCAGTAATTGGGTTAGAGGCAGAGAATCCCAGTGGAGAGAGGGGAACCGGCCAGGCAGAGACAGCAAAGGCAGTTTGTCGCTCCAGTGCCTTTCCGTTCACCTTCACACCCCTGGGCCAGACTACACTCAATCATAGGACCTACTGAAGAGATGAGTCTTCAATAAAGACTTAAAGGTTGAGACCGAGTCTGCATCTCTCACATGGATAGGCAGACCATTCCATAAAAATTGAGCTTTGTAGGAGAAAGCCTCCAGCTGTTTGCTTAGAWTAAGATGAATTAATTAATGCTTAGATTAATTCTAGGGACAGTAAGGAGGACTGCATCTTGTGATCTTAGCGTACGTGAGGTATGTACGGCAGGACCAAATCGGAGCGATAGGTCGGAGCAAGCCCATGTAATGCTTTGTAGGTTAGCAGTAAAACCTTGAAATCAGCCCTAGCCTTAACAGGAAGCCAGTGTAGAGAGGCTAGCACTGGAGTAATATGATACATTTTTTTGGTTCTAGTCAAGATTTTAGCAGCCGTGTTTAGCACGGCTGAAATTGGCGCGTTATGTTCAGAAATGCATTGTCTCAAACAATCATCCGGTGAAATTGCAGAGCCACATCAAATTACAGAAATACTCATCATAAACATTGATGAAAGATACAAGTGTTATACATAGGATTAAAGATAAACTTATTGTTAATCCAGCCGCTGTGTCAGATTTCAAAAAGGCTTTACGGCGAAAGCACACCATGCGATTATGTTAGGTCAGCGCCTAGCCACAGAAAACCATATAGCCATTTTCCAACCAAGGAGAGGTGTCACAAAAGTCAGACATAGCGTTAAAATTAATCACTTACCTTTGATGATCTTCATCTGATGGCACMCCCAGGTCTTCATGTTAGACAATAAATGTTCGATTTGTTCTTTAAAGTACATCTTTATGTCCAAATACCTTTTTGTTCGCGCGTTTAGTCCAGTAATCCAAATGCACAAAGTCCAGAGGAAAAGTCAAAAAAGTTCCATTAAAGTTCGTAGAAACATGTCAAACGATGTATATAATCAATCTTTAGGATGTTTTTATCATAAATCTTCAAAAATATTCCAAATGGACAATTCCATTGTCATTAGAAAGGAAAGAGAACGAGCGTCGCGCTCACGCGCGAGACTAAACTAATGTCTTTCAGCTTGACCACTTGTTGAAACGGCTCTTATTTGATCCCCTTTCACAATACAAGCCTGAAACAACTTCTAAAGACTGTTGACATCTACTGGAAGCTGTAGGAAGTGCAATCTGACCCCACAGACACAGGATATTGGATAGGCAATCGCTTAAAAAAACTACAAACCTCAGATTTCCCACTTCCTGGTTGGATTTTTCTCCGGTTTTTGCTTGCCATATGAGTTCTGTTATACTCAGACATTATTTGAACAGTTTTGGAAACTTTAGAGTGTTTTCTATCCAAATCTACCAATTATATGCATATCCTAGCTTCTGGGCCTGAGTAACAGGCAATTTTCTCTGGCACACTTTTCATCCAAACTTCCCAATGCTGCCCCCTATCCCAATGAAGTTAACTTCTAACTTCTTGGGACGGTAGCTTCCCACCTAGCCAACATCCCCTGAAATTGCAGAGGGCGAAATTAAAATATACAAAATTWAAATATTTAACATTCTTGAAAATGTGTTATACATCAAAATAAACCTTAACTTCTTGTTAATCTAGCCGCTGTGTCAGATTTCAAAAAAGCTTTACGGCAAAAGCACACCATGCGATTATCGGAGGACAGCACCCCGCATACAAACACATGAAAATAATTTTCCAACCAGGCAGGTGCAACACAAAAGTCAGAAATAGCGATATAATTCATGCCTTACCTTTGAAGATCTTCTTCTGTTGGCACTCCAAAATGTCCCAGAAACATCACAAATGGTCCTTTTGTTCGATAATGTCCTTCTTTATGTCACAGAAATGTCAATTTATTTGGCGCTTTTGATTCAGAAATACACCGGTTTCAACTCGCCCAACATGCCTACAAAGTATCTAATAAGTTACCTGTAAACTTGGTCCAAACATTTCAAACAACGTTCCTAATTCAACCTCATGTACCCTAAAACGTAAATAATCGATAAAATTTAAGACGGAATAAACTGTTTCTATTACCGGATAAAAACAACGTGGAGAGCGTTCCTGTTCACACGCACCAAAACAGTAGAGTCCACCTGAAGTGACACTTACAATGAATAGGACTACTTCTTTATTTCTCAAAAGAAAAACATCAAACAATTTCTAAAGACTGTGGACATCTAGTGGAAGCCATAGGAACTGCAACCAGGTTCCTAATAATAAGGGTATCCCATAGAAAACTATTGGAAAATCCTATGACCTCAAAKAWWWWWTTCCCTGGATGGTTTGTCCTTGGGGTTTTGTCTGCCAAATCAGTTCTGCTGTACTCAAAGACATTATTTGAACAGTTTTGGAAACTTTAGAGTGTTTTTCTATCCAAATCTACCAATTATATGCATATCCTAGCCTCCGGGCCTGAGTAACAGGCAGTTTACTTTGGGCACGCTTTTCATCCGGATGTCAAAATACTGCCCCCTACCCAAGAGAGGTTAAAGGGTGCGTTACTGTGTTTAGGTAGTGGAATTACTTTAGCATCCTTTCACGCCTATGCACACACACACCCCTTTAGGCTGGTTGGCAAGTAGGAGTGGCAATACATTATGCTACTATTCTCAATAGTTTCCCATCTAGGTTGTCTATACCTGGTGGCTTATATTTTTTGATTGATAACAATAGTTTTTCCACCTCTTCCACACATACTCCCCCAAATTCAAAACAGCAATCCTTCTTTCATTATTAGATCTTAAATACACAAATACAGTATGATAGTTCCCACTGTTGAATGTTGTCATTTCACTTCTCAGTTTATCTACTTTACCAGTCAAATAGTAATTGAAATTGTTGGCTCTATCACAAGGTTGTGTTATAGATGACCGATCAACTTCAATGAACGATGGATATGTATTGGGTTTTCTGCCCGTAAAATAATTTTAAGTGCTCCAAAGTATTTTTCTATAGTTTGTAATTTCTCATTTTGTTAATGTCTTATTTTTTTTGTAAAGTTTAGTTACAACATTTCTCAATTGACAGTATGTCAACCAATCAGCAGAGCAACCTGACTTGTTTTCCACTTTCTTTGCACAATGTCTTTGAACCATACCATTTTTTAATTAATCATCTATCCAGGGGGCTGTAACAGTTCTCACAGTTAGTTTCTTACAATTGGCAAGAATAATTTTACAAGTACTCCCAAGTGCTGCATCTGGATTTTCTTCCATCAGACCAACATATTTTTACATCTTCAACAAAAGAGTACATTAGGCCCTGCCTTTGGTTCTTTGACTTTCTTTGTTATTGGCACAATGTTATGGTCACCAATGGGAACTGCTATTTCTTTGGAGCAAAMCTCTGCAGCGTTAGTGAACATATGATCCATACAAGTGGATGTCACAGATCCAACACTTATTGGTATACACTTTATTTGGTTGAGTGATAACCTGGGTCATGTTACAGGCATTAGTCACAGTAAGAAGCTTCCTCTTGAGAGAACGTACATATCCCTACCAGAAACCATGGATTGGAGGCATAATCAGCAATGAGCTCAAGGCTAGAGCTGCTGCTTTCAAGTAGCGGGACACTAATCCGGATGCTCATAAGAAATCCCACAACGCCCTCCGACGAACCATCAAACAGGCAAAGCGTCAATACCGGTCTAAGATCGAATCCTGCTACACATTGTTTGCAAGGCTTGCAAACAATCACTGATTACAAAGGGAAACCCAGCCACTAGCTGTCTAGTGACGTGAGCCTAGTAGATGAGCTAAATGCTTTCTACGCTTGCTTCGAACAAAGCAACACTAAACCATGCATGAGCGCACCAGCTGTTCTGGATGCCTGGGTTCACGCTCTTCGTAGCCTATYTGAGTAAGATATTTAAACAGGTTAACATTCACAAGGTCGCAGGGCCATACGGATTACCAGGACACGTACTCAGAGCATTCCCTTTCCCACCTGGACAAGAGGAACACCTACAGTATGTGCGAATGACTCCAGCTCAGCSTTCAACACCATACTGCCCTCCAAGCTCATCACTAAGCTAAGTACCCTGGGACTGAACACCTCCCTCTGCAACTGGTTCCTGAACTTCCTGTCAGAAGGCAACAACACATCTACCACACTGATTCTCAACACGGGTGCCCCTCAGGGGTGCGTGCTTAGTCCCCTCCTGTACTCCGTGTTCACCCATGACTGCAGCATGTCTCCAATATCATCAAGTTTCCCGACAGCACGACGGTGCTAGGCCTGATCACCGACAGACGAGACAGGGATATAGGGAGGAGGTCAGAGACCTGGCAGTGTGGTTCCAGGATAGCAACCTCTCCCTCAACATCAGCAAGACACAGGAGCTTATCGTGGACTACAAGAAACACAGGGCCGAGCACACCCCCATTCACATCAACGGGGCTTTAGTGGAGCTGGTCGAAAGCTTCAAGTTCCTCAGTTTCCACATCAATAAGTTATTAATTACACTTTGAATTGTGTATCAATACACCCAGTCACTACAAAGATACAGGCGTCCTTCCTAACTCACTTGCCGGAGAGGAAGGAAACCACTCAGGGATTTTACCATGAGTCCATTGATGACTTTAAAACGGTTACAGAGTGATAGGTAATAGCTGAGGATGGATCAACAACATTGTAGTTACTCCACAATGCTAAGCTAATTGACAAAGTGAAAAGAAGGAAGCTTGAATCTATGGCTAGTCCTGAAAATGGTTGTCTAGCGATGATCGTCAACCAATTTGACACAGCTTGAAGACTTTTGAAAAGAATAATGGGCAAATGTTGTACAATTCAGGTGTGTTAAAGACTTACCCAGAAAGACTCAYAGCTGTAATCGCTGCCAAAGTCGATTCTAGCATGTATTGACTCAGGGGGTTGAATACTTATCGAATGAAGACATATCAGTGTTTTCTTTTTCGTATTTCTTTTTACGAATGTTAGAATTTTTCTTCCACTTTGACAAAGTATTTTGTGTAGACCATTGACAACAAATGTRAATCAAATTCATTTTAATTCCACTTTGTAACGACAAAATGTGGAAATGCTGAAGAGGTGTACTTTGAAGGCACTGTATCTGGCTAAATTCTCTGGCTACAATGGTTACATAGAATTGAAGATACTTTATATTAAGGGTAAGGTGATTCATAATCTCAAAACAAATCTATCCAATGCAAGATTAAAACAACCTGGTAAGATGACCCTTTTCACATTGGAGAGGAACTTTACCTGCCTGGTCCCAGATCTGTTTGTGCTGTCTTGCCTACTCATGTGGTCATTGGCAAGATGGCACAAACAGATCTGGGACCAGGCCAGAACTTTACTGCCTCAGAGTGAAACTAGGCCATGGCACCCAGGGAGCAGCCACGGACTGGTGCCAGGTCATAAACAAGATTGTCTGAAAGATTGGGAGGAATTTCCCATTTTCTTTCAACTGAGTGATGAGCTTCCCGTGCCCAGCCGTATCCGTGTCAGGGAAGAGATATAGGGCTCTATTTTCGGCTGGCGTTAAGGCGGCGCTAGTGTCAAACACACGCTCTTTGACAATTTTCGACTTGTAAAAGCCAGCGCTCTGCTGTTTTGCCTGTCTTATAGCAGCTCGCTTGCACTGAGGTAGGAGGGGTGGACATAATTAAGGTGTGACCTTTTAAAACATGTGTCTATGTGCAAATTTCAAGCAGAGCTACTGGTGATATTTAAGACTCACTGGTCATAGCGGTAATGCAATCGACTATGGCATTGATTTTTCCAGCGGAGGCGCACTGTAGCCTAATCAGTAGCCTATAACCAATGTTTTATTCAAATATTACGAGCAGAAAAAAACAGACATTATGGTTTTTTCTTCATATTGGACTCTTTTTTTTTTGTCCATGCAGCTTCTGTAAAAAGTTTGGCCTCATTAGGTCTATGTGCGATGCCCATTTGAATGAAAGGTGTCAGTGACTGTAGGAAGTCTGTTTAGAAACATCACAAAATTACAATAGACTGCTTATTATCTTTCCTTGATCATTTTGTAAAAGATTGTATCTTCCACTTTCATCTGTTGGACCTGTTTGTAACTTGGCCTATTGTAGGGTTACTGTATGCTATTTAATTAAGTGATAATTCCCGAGAAGACGGTATTTGGAGGATATATTGGTACGGGGTGTTGTTAAGCCTGAGATGAAGTTGAGGTCCAGCAAACTGTGCCAATATATTCACCAAACACAGGCTTCGAGGGCATTATCACTTTTATACAACGGGTTACCAACATATTCAAAAAATTATTGACATATTTTCATAAACATTATTTTAATGAATTTATTCATACTATTTCATCTTTTCACAAGACATAGTCCCGACACAAATCTAAGGTTGCTACCCAAGCCGGCAGGTCGTTCGATCTATCGTTTCGGTTGCCGGAGACGCGACCCAGTTTGTTCTGTATCTATGGACGTTCGTTCGTCGGTCATTCGTTCTGAATGCTCCATTGCCATACTGGATGGCTACGTTCTTATCCCTTGCTTGCTTGCTAACCAATTACGGGCTAACTTAGTCGCGTCAAACAGTGCAACCAGAATAACAGCAAAGTAGCTGCATTTGCATTTGTTTAAGCTGTTTTATAGTGACGTTCCTTTGTATATATCCATKAAAATTATGCCAGCTGATTCATGATTTCGACTACCTGAGAAAAGCTGTCTGTCTGTTTCATCCCGACTCCTGACAAGTTCATTACTATAGGACAGCTGGAGATCAAATTTGGATATTGAAACAATGTTGCAAATGTCGGAGAGACAGACGGCAAGGTTTATACAAATCTCCAAATGCTAGTCTAAAACAAATGGGATATCATGTCTAGATGCTTTTTATAGTGGAGATGAAGTTTATAAATTGCCTGGCTGGGCAGATCAGATGGAACCGAGTAAATAGGCTTTTCAACATCATAGCTTTAGCCGGTGGTAACTTGTGGAATAAACACCAGCTGTAATGCGGTTTTAACCAATCAGCATCCAAGATTAGACCCACACGTTCTATAATAAACTATATTCAATGGATAGGARAAACATTCATGCCTCCATCCAAAGAGACCTTAGGCCTACGTGTGCACACATTGCCTTGTGCTCATGGAATGAGACATGATTTAAGATTATGCTTTTGACCCAATCCGATTTAGAGATATTGTTGTTAGTAAAAAAAAAAAACGGATTGTTTTTCATTTAATTTGGTTAAAAACCAAACTTGTAAGATTCACCGTCCATTGGTTTATGGTGAGAATGTACACTAACACAATGGTAAATCTAAGCGCTGTGGCGGTAGCGTTATAGGTACCTTTAACACAGCGCTTAGATTTACKATTGTGTTAGGTTTGTTAAAATATAGACCACAAAGTTTGGGAGGAGATGGGTGTTGACAAAAATGCAAAAAATAAAGTGGTGCTAGATCAAAAAACMGTATTATTCACTTATAGCATGATATTTAATATCCATAATTAGCATTTTGCCATAGAATCCTATTCCTTCACTTTACCTCTATTCTAACTTTTTGTTATGTGTTGTTTTTGTTTTATGTTTTCTATGTTTCATCRCATCTGGAAAATGGAGGTGAAAAATAACACTTTTTTTCATAATCACCAACTCTTAACTCATTTTAGGAATGCAACAGCCCAAAGTTGTGAAATAGTCTGTGGATGGATATCTCTGGAGTAAAAAAAACTTGCTTTGGTATAATGCCAGACACAATTTACACCCCAGCTGTCCCATTACATAGGTAGGTGTGTTGGATTGTGAAATCAGCTTTGTATGTATTAATGGTTCCTCACTAGGCGATTAAGGTTTTGATTTGATTAATTAATTTAGATTAAAAGTAGTCCGCTAGTCATTGTTTCCCATCAGGCCACGTATAAAAAAAACAGGATAAATGGTACCCCGCCCGAGACTTGGTCCATAACCTTTTAGTGGGCAGTTCCTCCTTTGTGTCTGGCCCGGCGTCGCCCAGGCTGTTGCCGTGGTGATATAACATACAAGATCTGGCCCCTATGCCCCACGTCACACTGGGGTTGCAGKACTCTTTTAATTTTTTATTTTATTTAGTCTAGTCTTAGTCATTTTGACTAAAATATCATTCAGTCTTAGTCACATTTTTTTGTCATTTGAATAATGATTTAGTCTAGTTATTGTCAAAATGACAGTGGTCCATTTTAGTAAACTAAATACCCTTTAGTCACTAAATACCCTAACCTATAGCAAACATAAATCACTGACTTCCATGTGCACAAACATACATAGCCTTGTCCTACCAAAATATTTTTTCTGCATAACATCCTATGGAACACATTACTCTGCAGTAGATAGGGCTCCAGACTAACATTTACCCCTGGTGCCACTGGTGCCACTAACTTTTTTAGTTTGTGGCACCAGCCCATGATTTGGTCGTACKATTTTTTTCCCTGCAGCGTCAAGTAATAGGAACACATTTGTAATCAGTTTCTGAAGTCATTCACCATGCTTTAGACTGTGTAATAGGCCACTAAGATGGTAGGCTGTTCAATAAATACAGTACTTTGTCTCATCTAACATGTCGAACAGTATAGCATGATTCAAGATATTTTGAAATGCAACCTGATACCATGATTGTGGGTTGACAATAGGTTGCTATATTTTACTGTTAAAATCCAGAATTMTCCTATATCTCTCTGTGCGCTAGTATCATAGGCTAATTTATTTTGGTGCTAATTCACCACATGAGAAAGTGTAAACTCAAAACACGAAGCTAGATTACTAACACTAAATATAATACCCACTGCTCATAGTCATGTATTAATCCAACAGTAAATGAAATGTTCTTAAAAAACGTAGTATCCTTTGAACTCGCAATGGCCGATGCGTCATTGTACATTTCGTATGCTTCTTATCTTAAAGCCATATCAAATATCCCGCTTGTAAAATAGTTGCTATTGTGCTTAATATTAAGAGATGCCAACAAAAATGTGTACCCACAGGAAGCTGAGAACAACAGTAATTGCTTCCAAAGCCATGTATTTCCCGCAATTGGATTTTGAAATGTTATACGATAAGAAACCATTTTTCTCTAAGTGGCTCACTCATCACAGCAGCAGGCCCCAGCCAGTGAAACATGGACTTTACCTTTTGACCAAATCATGGTTTTAGTGGGCAAAAATAGGACTTTTTGAATCTTTTGAGTTAGGTGACTATGTAATGAATGTTCAGATCGCTCTGATGCGACCAATTAAAACATTTACTCGCTCAGCTAAGTCAAAAGGTCACAAAATGCGACTAAAGGGTCGCGGTCTAGAGCCCTGCCCCTTGACATACTGTAGCTATATTGTATTCAAGGTTCTGTCATAAGTAGTGGTCTCGTACTGTAGTTGCAGCAAACTAACTAGKTAGCATTATCAATCCAATATTACCTGAGCGTATATTTTGGGATGATGTACTTTCAGATTGTCTCTTGAGGTTGGTAGTATTTTTRCCCCTGTGAACTTGGGTGCAAACGCTATCTTCCCATGTGGAAAAGTTGCATTCGGTCTTGTTTGAATCGACACGATAAGTGAAMTGGCGCCAATCGTTGCCCCTTTTTCTACCTGGAGCTTGTACCACCGGGAGAGTAGCCATGGCGTGTGCCTTATTTGTTTTGCCACCAGATTGGAGAAAGGTTGCCGAGCAGAGAGGTGACTTGTGAATGAACTGGGCATGTTATTTATTTTAAACCAATAACAGTATTGCAATATTGCAATGAGATAGCAGAATTGTACGGCTAATGTTATGCGTGCTTTTGATTGGACCAAACAAATACAACTGAAAGCGGTCAATCTCTCCTAAAACTATTTTCGTCTAGTCTCGTTTTCATCTTCCGAAATGCTAGAGGCTGAACGAACTTGACCATTCCAAAAGCAACTGGCCTTGACAACATTCCTGACAGATTTCTAAAGGATGCTGTGGTAATCGTCCCCCTGTGTAACTCACATTGTGAATCTGTCTATTGAACTATGGTGTTTTCCCAGTGAACTAAAACTTGCAAGGGTCATTCCTTTATATAAAAAAGGGAATACGTTAGATCATGGAAACTATCGGTCTGTCTCAATCCTGTGTGCTTTATCGAAGGTCATGGAAAAGATTATGTTCGAGCAGATTGACAGTTATATTTCCTTACATAACCTTTTCTATGAGCGCCAATCTGGCTTCAGGAAATTCCATTCCACTGACACCTGTCTACAATATCTGACTGACCACATAAGGAAGGAAGTAGACGGAGGGAAATGTTGTGTTATGGTTATGATAGATCTCCAAAAGGCGTTCAATACAGTGGATCATGAGATTCTGTTAATCAAACTAAGAGCCATGGGGTTTAACAACTTAGCAGTAAAATGGGTCAGCTCTTACCTGCAAGGAAGAAAACAAAATGTGGATGTGGATGGGACCCTGTCTAAACCCAAAGTCTTGAACTGTGGGGTACCCCAAGGGAGTGTGCTGGGTCCACTTTTATTTCTATTGTATATAAATTATCTGAAATCTGCCTGTACATGTGACCTTTTCCTATATGCAGATGATGCTGCACTGTTGGTTTCCCACAAAGACAAAAATGTGGTTGAGAAAGCCCTCAGTGCTGAACTTCTGAATGTCAGTAAATGGCTATATAACAATAAGCTCTCACTTCACCTTGGAAAAACAGAGTCCATCTTATTAGTAGTCGCAGCAAAATACTCTATTAAGTATCTTGGATGTGTGCTAGATAACCATCTGACAGGGGAGAGCATGGCACAAAATGTTATCGCCAAAGTGAACCATAAAATGAGGTTCCTGGCTAGAACTTCCAAATATCTGGATAAGAATGCAATGGGGACATTAACAGGGGCTCTTGTTCAGTGCCACTTCGACTATGCATGCTCTTTCTGGTACAATAGTCCCCCCAAGATATTAAAAAATAATTTGCAGACATCTCAGGATGATTCTTAAACTTCCAGCACTTACGCATCTTGACTATTCCCACCTTGAAAGCCTTAGGTGACTTAAAGTGGAGGAGAGAGTTGCTCAGATAAAATGGTGTCTTGTACATCAGATTGTCCACAGTATGGTCCCCAGATACTTATGTAACTACTTTAACTTGGTCCGGGATAACCATAACGATTCAACTAGGAGTCAAACTGATGTTSTTCCTTTTAGATTTAAAAGTGGTATGGGGAAAGAAACATTTTAATACTCGGCTGCCATTCTTTGGAATAATCTTCCAAAGAATTAGAAATGTATAACCTCCATACGTAGTTTCAAGTTCTCACTGAAAAAATTGCTAAATTGTAGCATGTCTCAAGAGTGAGTGGTACGATTAAAGTAGGTGGCGGAGAGGGAAATCCCCGGGATAGCATATGGTCTACCTTTTTGGTGCCTGTTGTTTATTATAATGTGATTGTCGTGTGTGTGTGTATATTATATATATATATACACACACACACGACAATCACATTATAATAAACAACAGGCACCAAAAAAGTAGACCATATGCTATCCGGGATTTCCTCTCCGAAATATATATATATATATATATATAACACACACATATATATATATATATATATATATATATATATATATATATATATATATATATATATATACAGTGGGGAGAACAAGTATTTGATACACTGCCGATTTTGCAGGTTTTCCTACTTACAAAGCATGTAGAGGTCTGTATTTTTAAAAATCCAGAAAATCACATTGTATGATTTTAAGTAATTAATTTGTATTTTATGCACGACATAAGTATTTGATCACCTACCAACTAGTAAGAATTCCGGCTCTCACAGACCTGTTAGTTTTTCTTTAAGAAGCCCTCCTGTTCTCCACTCATTATCTGTATTAACTGCACCTGTTTGAACTTGTTCCCTGTATAAAAGACACCTGTCCACACACTCAATCAAACAGACTCCAACCTCTCCATGGCCAAGACCAGAGAGCTGTGTAAGGACATCAGGGATAAAATGTAGACCTGCACAAGGCTGGGATGGGCTAGAGGACAATAGGCAAGCAGCTTGGTGAGAAGGCAACAACTGTTGGCGCAATTATTAGAAAATAGAAGAAGTTCAAGATGACGGTCAATCACCCTCGGCCCTAGGCGCTCCATGCAAGATCTCACCTCGTGGGGCATCAATGATCATGAGGAAGGTGAGGGATCAGCCCAGAACTACACGGCAGGACCTGGAACGGAAAATGTATTAATTATCGGATGTTGTGAAACAAACAATTGTCTGTTGTCATTACAATCGCCGCCTAACCTTGTTATATTCCCCCCCTTTCCCCTTCCCTCTTCAAAATGACCACAATGGAAATCAGCTGTTAAGCTTTATTGTGTTATCCTTGATGATTTTCTTAAATTGTATGTGGAGGCGTCACCAGCTGGAGCTTCTTTTATGTATGGATTTTACAAATTGTCAAATAAATTCAATAAATCAATTACCTGCCACTGAATAAATAGGTGTTTGACAAGTATTTTCGTCACTATTTTTCTTTGACTAAATTAAGACTGGGTTGCAGTCCTAGTCATCTCTTAATGGAGTAAAATATAGTTGTGACGGTTGTTTTTATAATCAGTGGCTGTATTGGAGAGTTGTTCCTCTCTTAGACAGTCAGTAATTAGTACCACGAGYTGTGCTCTTCACCTCTGTCTGCTATGCAATTAGCTATTACTGTTAGTACTTCAGTCTCCCTTGTTTTCTCAGTGGCAGCCGTGTCAGCGGAGGTCTCTGAGCCGAAACTAACACACTTCTGCCGAGTTGGTCTGCAGAGTTATTCAACGACAGAAAGAGAGGAAGGTTTCACACCACTCTCACTTGAGTATCTTACCTAGTTATTTTCAGATCTCATTTTGCTCTTTTTGTAGCTTTGTCAACTATGTGTGTGTTTTCTATACCTGTTCGCTCCTGTCCCTGTAGGCTTTACAGACGCTCCCCACCCCTTGGCTGCAACCCTTCTATTTGGAATTCCTGGTCTCCGGCAGCGTTTGTAACTGCCGATCTGTGGTCAAGAACACCAAGTAAATCTCAGCCTATGCTGCCCTTCAGTTCCTAGACTTTTTTGCCCTGACAGCGATATGGATCACCCCAGAGAACACTGCCCTATTTCTATCTGACTGTGTTTTCTTGTAGTCTGAGAGCATTGGGTTGTCGCGGTGATGGCACAGGGCTACTAATTTCTCCTAAGTGGATATTTAATTTTTTTCTCCTTCGCTCACCTGTCCATCTCCTCATTTGACTTCCATGCGGTCACTGTCTCTTGTCAACTCAAGCTTAACATTGTTCTCATCTATCGCCCACCAGGTYCCCTTAGAGAGTTACTCAATGAGCATGACACCTTGATAAGCTAATTTCCTGAAGATGGCTCAACGCTCTTCATACTGGGCAACTTCAACGTCTACCTTCGATTCATTTCTGTCCCCTCCTTGCCTCTTTTGACCTCGCCCTTTCCCAGTCCCCTCCCTCACACTCACAAGGCAGGTGGTTCGCCTACTAATCTCACTACAACCCCCTCCAGGTCTCTGATCACTACTTAGTTGCCTTTTCTGTCTCCCTTTCCTCCAACCCTAACCACTTAGCCCCTACCCAGATGGTTATGCGCTGTTGCAATCTTCAATCTCTCTCCCACTACTCTCTCCTCTTCTAGCCTATCCTCTCTCCCTTCTGCTAAATCCTTCTCCCTTCTGTCCCCTGATTCTGCCTCTTCTACCCTACTCTCCTCCCTTTCCATATCCTATCACTCGCAGTCCTCTTTCCTCCCGGTCGGTTCGGCCCGCCCTTCCTACTCCGTGGCGAGCTTGCAGAACAGGAAAACTAAACTTTTGGAAGACCATCCTTTCACTCCCTTCTCCTCCTCTGTATAAGCTGCTAACGCCACGTTCTATCCCTCTAAATGTCAAGCTTCTGCCTCTAACCCTAGGAAATTATTTCCCCCCATCACCTCCCTCCTCCCTCTCTGCGCTCGACTTTGTCAACCACTTAGAAAATAAGCACTCCTCATTCACTCAGCCTAATGAGTCCATTGGTCCCACTCACACAGATTTACCATATGCCTTGACCTCTTTCTCCCCTCTCTCTCCAGATGAAATCATGCAACTATTCAGTTCCGACAACCTCGAAAACCTTCCTGCTCGACCCCATCCCCTACTCCCTTCTCCAGACCATCTCTGGAGACCTTCTCCCATTCTTCACTTCCCTCATCCAACTCATCCCTGACCTCATCCCTGTCTTTGTCCCCGTTGACTTCAAAATGGCCAGAGTCTGCACGTACTCTCACTACTCACCCCGCTTGTGCCATCAAACCCCTGCAACTTTTTCCAGAACGCTGTAGCCCGCATGGTGTTCAACCTTCCCAAGTTCTCCCATGTCATCCCGCTCCTCCGCACACTCCACTGGCTTCCAGTCGAAGCTCACATCCACTACAAGACCATTGTATCTGCCTACGGAGCAGCAAGAGGAACTGCCCCTCCCTACCTTCAGGCTATGCTCAAACCCTACACCACAACCCGAGTACTCCATTCTGCCACCTCTGGTCTCTTGGCCCTCTCACCCCTACGGGCGGGCAGCTCCCGCTCAGCCTAGTCAAATCTGTTTTCTTTCCTGACACCCAAATGGTGGAACCAGCTTACCCCTGAAGCTAGGACAGCAGAGTCACTGCCAATCTTCTGAAAACATCTGAAACCCTACCTCTTCAGTGTGTGGTGGATGGCTAGCTAGCTAACTAAATCAAGTCTGTGAACTCTGTTTATAAATGTGAATGGCTACTTAATCCCCTTACCCCCATCATCACTGGGAAWTTGCCCAAGTCTGTTATAAACAAAGTGTGTCTGGAAGGCAATGTGGATGGTTGCAAGTGAAACGGATGCATCATTCGTATCCTATTAGGCTACTACTGTTGGTCCCAGGTGTCGTTGTCATCCTGACCTTCTCAACTCCTAGGACCCTCTCTGGATTTGATCACTTTTTCTTTCTGCTTAAAAGTATGAAGTGTTTCTCTGGGGCTTGCTAGAGTGAGGGTAAATGCAGAAATAAAGCAACAATTGCCACAGGTCAGAGAAACAACTTTCATACTCCTGTGGCAGTATAAATACAATTATGTGAAACATTCAGTTTAATTGGAAGCTTCAGCGGCGTGCCATTTCAAATTTGACTTGATTTCTCTCAAATGTGTATTTTAATTTGTGCTCGTGGCACGCAAAGAGCGCGAGCGAGTGGGTGGAACGGTCAATTGAGACAATAGTGAAGAATTGTAAATGTGTTCTTCTATTTATATTGAACCTTGCTTATATTATGAATGGACATGCAACTTTGAGAGTTGGGTGCACAAAGGCTTCAAAACCCATGATCCTTTTCATGAACTTACAATATGTGACGAGGAGAATATCCAGTGGTACTTTCCCTCACTCTATAAATGCTGTATTCATTACAGCTCTAGCCACAAATGATAACCTATGCCGTTTCTGGGCTACAGGGATGGAGAGACTGCATTAAAAGTGATGACTGCAGAACATGAAGCTGAAAGGAGAAAATTACAAAATGGGTTTTCAAGGATGTGGTTTCCTGTCGCCACACGGGCCACATGGAAGTGTGACCTGGTATCCCTTGAAAACAGGAAGTGTTTGACCACTGAGCTCTCACAGATAACTGGTGTACATCTGTCTTGGTCCTCCTTGTTTGAATTGCCAGTAAGCGTAGCTATCTGGTTTGCTCCTCTGAATCATCATTTTTGTCATATAGTAGTTAGTTTAGTCATAATTCACTATAATGCAGCCACTAATTGTCCACTATAATAGCCCATGGCAATACAGCAAACAAGCTCTGATCATTGGTCAAAGCTGAATTACCTATCAAGCATTACCTACCGAGCATTAATTTAGTTATAGTAGTTATATTAACTACACTAAGGTACCAATCATTTACCTGGTTATTTCTGTTGACACTGCAAAATAAAGTTCAACCGTACTGTTTGGACTGAAATGTAACAAATGTGAATTCAGTTGAAAAGACCTGCCCAGCCCTAGCTCCGATGCAGATAGATCTCAGCATGGGGCCTGACTTTATGGCATTGTCAGTCCGTAGATCCCTTGTAAGCCTGGCTGATTGTAACTAGCAACTGCACAGAGCTGCAGTCCAAAAATAGGCCAGGGACATTTCTGACCCCCTGGCCCCATGGACTCACAGGCTCAGCTGAGGATTTAGAGGAGCAGGGGAGCTCACTGCCCCTCAGTGGAGAGGAGTTAGTCTGCCTCTGACAGAGAAAACATTGCAATGCATTGCCACCTAATGGAGGGAAGGGAGCAGTGCTGTGTGTTTTTGTCACCTCTGAATACATGCATGGATTGGTTTAATTTCCATTTAGACTTTTTCATGCAAATGTGTCAGGTAAGAGTCAGCCCATGTACCCATTAAYCCCACGTCCATCTTTGGATAAATTCAGCTCTTTTAATGTTTCAACCAGATCATGTGGGTGAACCAGTTGGGGCGGCAGGTAGCCTAGTGGTTAGAGTGTTGGACTAGTAACCGAAAGGTTGCCATATCAAATCCCCGAGCTGACAAGGTAAAAATATGTTGTTCTGCCTCTGAACAAGGCAGTTAACCCACTGTTCCTAGGCCATCATTGAAAATAAAAATGTGTWCTTAAATAAAAGTAAAATGAAAAATATATTGTTGTATACGTTCCAGTTTTAGTCGATTATGTTATATTATTAAAGGGAAACGTCACACCTAGACATTATTTGGGTTGTTTTTCCTTTCTCCCTACATAATTCTGCGTGATGAGTGTTTCAGACATAATTATGCACCATAGCGGTATTTTGGAATTTTCACACCCAGGAGAGTATATCCAATATCATCAAATCAAATTATATTGGTCAAATGTCCCGAATACAACAGGTGTAAACCTTACAGTGAAATGCTTACTTACAAGTCCTTAACCAACAATGCAGTTTCAAAACAATATAGATATGAATAAGAGATTAAAATAACAAGTAATTAAAGAGCACCAGTAAAATAAAAATAGTGAGACTATATACAGGTGGGTACCGATACAGAGTCAATGTGTGGGGGCACCGGTTAGTTGAGGTAGTATGTACATGTGGGTATAGTTATTAAAGTGACTATGCATAGATGATAACAGAGGGTAGCAGTGGTATAAAGAGGGGGGGGGAGGGGCACTGCAAATAGTCTGGGTAGCCATTTGACTAGATGTTCAAGAGTCTTATGGCTTGGGGGTAGAAGCTGTTTAGAAGCCTCTTGGACCTAGACTTGGCGCTTCGGTACCGCTTGTCATTTGATAGCAGAGTAGAACAGTCTACGACTTGGGTGACTGGAGTCTTTGACAATTTTTGGGGCCTTCCTCTGACATCGCCTAGTATAGAGGTCCTGGATGTCAGGAAGCTTAGCCCCGGTGATGTACAGGGTCGTTCACACTACCCTCTGTAGCGCCTTATGGTCAGATGCCGAGCAGTTGCCATACCAGGCGGTAATGCAACCTGACAGGATGCTCTCGAAGGTGCAGCTGTAGAACTTTTTGAGGATCTGAGGAACCAGGCCAAATCTTTTCCTGCCGTCTTCACAACAGTCTTGGTGTGTTTGGACCATGATGGTTTGTTGGTGACTCCATTTCAGTCGCGTCAATCTTAATGGTTGACCTGTTCAGCCCTCCTTTTCCTATAGGTCCATTATCAGCTCCTTTGTCTTGCTCACATTGAGGGAAAGGTTGTTGTCCTGGCACCACACTGCCAGGTCTCTGACCACCTCCCTATAGGCTGTCGGTGATCAGGCCTACCACTGTTGTGTCATCAGCAAACTTAATGATGGTGTTGGAGTCGTATTTGGCAACGCAGTCGTGGGTGAACGGAGTACAGGAAGGGACTAAGGGGCCCCAGTGTTGAGGATCAGCGTGGCAGATGTGTTGTTGTCTACCACCTGGGGCGGCCCGTCAGGAAGTCCAGGATCCAGTTGCAAAGGAGGTGTTTGGTTCCAGGGTCCTTAGCTTAGTGATGAGCTTTGTGGGCACTATGGTGTTGAACGCTGAACAGTAGTGTGTGAACAGAATTATCACGTAGATGTTCCTTTTGTCCAGGTGGGAAAGGGCAGTGTGGAGTGCAATAGAGATTGCATCATCTGTGAATCTGTTGGGGCGGTATGCAAATTGGAGTGGGTCTAGGGTTTCTGGCATGATGGTGTTGATGTGAGCAATGCCTTTCAAATCAAATGTATTTATATAGCCCTTCTTTTATCAGCTGATTTCTCAAAGTGCTGTACAGAAATCCAGCCTAAAACCCCAAACAGCAAGCAATGCAGGTGCAGAAGCACGGTGGCTCGGAAAAACTCCCTAGAAAGGCCAAAACCTAGGAAGAAACCTAGAGAGGAACCAGGCTATGAGTGGTGGCCAGTCCTCTTCTGGCTGTGCCGGATGGAGATTATAACAGAACATGGCCAAGATGTTCAAATGTTCATAAATGACCAGCATGGTCAAATATAATAATCACGGTAGTTGTCGAGGTGCAAACATCAGCACCTCAGGAGTAAATGTCACTTTTCATAGCTGATCATTAAGAGTATCTCTACCACTCCTGCTGTCTCTAGAGAGTTGAAAACAGCAGGTCTGGGACAGGTAGCACGTCCGGTGAACAGGTCAGGGTTCCATAGCCGCAGGCAGAACAGTTGAAACTGGAGCAGCAACATGGCCAGGTGGACTGGCGACAGCAAGGAGTCATCATGCCAGGTAGCCCTGAGGCATGGTCCTTGGGCTCAGGTCCTCCGAGAGAGAGAAAGAAAGAAAGAAGGAGAATTAGAGAGAGCATACTTAAATTCACACAGGACACCGGATAAGACAGGAGAAGTACTCCAGATATAACAGACTGACCCTAGCCCCCCGACACATAAACTACTGCAGCATAAATACTGGAGGCTGAGACAGGAGGGGTCAGGAGACACTGTGGCCCCATCCGATGATACCCCGGACAGGGCCAAACAGGCAGGATATAACCTCACCCACTTTGCCAAAGCACAGCCCCCACACCACTAGAGGGATATCTTCAACCACCAACTTACCATCCTGAGATAAGGCCGAGTATAGCCCACAAAGATCTCCGCCACGGCACAACCCAAGGGGGGGCGCCAACCCAGACAGGAAGATCACGTCAGTGACTCAACCCACTCAAGTGACGCACCCCTCCTAGGGAACGGCAATGAAGAGCACCAGTAAGCCAGTGACTCAGCCCCTGTAATAGAGTTAGAGGCAGAGAATCCCAGTGGAGAGAGGGGAACAGGCCAGGCAGAGACAGCATGGGCGGTTCGTTGCTCCAGAGCCTTTCCGTTCACCTTCACACTCCTGGGCCAGACTACACTCAATCATATGACCTACTGAAGAGATGAGTCTTCAGTAAAGACTTAAAGGTTGAGACCGAGTCTGCGTCTCTCACATAGGTAGGCAGACCATTCCATAAAAATTTAGCTTTATAGGAGAAAGCCCTGCCTCCAGCTGTTTGCTTAGAAATTCAAAGCACTTCATTTCTACCGACGTGAGTGCTACGGGGCGGTAATCATTTAGGCAGGTTACCTTAGTGTTCTTAGGCACAGGGACTATGGTGGTCTGTTTGAAAGATGTAGGTATTACATACTTGGCCAGGGAGAGGTTGAAAATGTCAGTGAAGACACTTGCCAGTTGGTCCGCGCATGCTTTGAGTGCACGTCCTGGTAATCCGTCTGGCCCCGCGGCTTTGTGAATGTTGACCTGTTTTTAGGTCTTGCTCACATCGGCTTCGGAGAGCGTGATCACACAGTCGTCCGGAACAGCTGGTGCTCTCATGCATGCTTCAGTGTTGCTTGCCTCAAAGCGAGCATAAAAGGCATTTATCTCGTCTGGAAGGCTCGCATCACTGGACAGCCAACAAGAGCTCAAGACTGTTGGAAAAGCATTCCAGGTGAAGCTTGTTGAGAGAATGCCAAGAGTGTTCAAAGCTGTCATCAAGGCACAGGGACACTACTTTGAAGAATCTCATCTTATAGAATATATTTWGATTTGTTTAACACATTTTTGGTTGCTACATGATTCCATGTGTTATTTCATCGMTTTGATGTCTTCACTATTATTCTACAATGTAGAAAATAGTAAAAATAAAGTAAAACCCTTGAATGAGTAGGTGTGTCCAAACTTTTGACTGGTACTGTATTTGTGTAGCAGAAAAACTGTAAAAAAAAACAAAGATATGTGTCCACTGAAGGGCGGTTGGTGGATGGGTTAATACAAAAAAGGGAATCTATTGGTAGATGGCAACAACAACAAAAAMCAGACATTCAATATCCCTGGTAAAGTTATGGTGTATTACTTTGGATGTTGTATCAATACACCTAGTCAATACAAAGATCAAGGAGTTCAGAGATTTCACAAAGTGGCGGATGGTGACTTTAAAAAAGTTGTGTTGTAGTATGCTATCATGRGCATATATCATGGGCATTAATGACTATTTATTTTCAATTGAAAATGTTATTTTCATGCCAGCAGTCGTACCACGTCACAACCAATACAGTAGCAACAAAACTGGGTGAACAATATAATGGATATCAATCACTCACAGCTCATTGTTTTATGCGTTTTGCCTTATTTTACTCTTAAATGACACTTACAATGTTGTACATATGTGCCTTTTGTACATTTTCCATTTATCTCAGGTGGGCTTCAAGGGTACAGTAGCAGAAAAAGCACCCACTCTATACAGAATGGAAATGGAAATGAATATTGTTCAATGTGATCAATACTAACTTTGCATAATATTGTGGTATACAGTATTGTGTATATTTATACCCCATACCATTGGTTTCCAAATATTTTATGAGTAAACATAAACTACCGGTCAAAAGTTTTAGAACACCTACTCATTCAAGGGTTTTTCTTTATTTTTACTATTTACTACATTGTAGAATAATAATGAAGACATCAAAACTATGAAATAACACATATGGAATCATGTAACCAAAAGTGTTAAACAAATCAAAATATATTTTATATTTGAGATTCTTCAAATGGCAACATTTTGCCTTGATGAGAGCTTGGCACACACTTGGCATTCTCTCAACCAGCTTCACCTGGAATGCTTTTCCAACAGTCTTGAAGGAGTTCCCACATGCTGAGCCCTTTCGGCTGTTTTTCCTTTACTCTGCGGTCCGACTCATCCCAACCATCTCAATTGGGTTGAGATCGGTTGATTGTGGAGGCCAGGTCATACAGCACTCCATCACTCTCCTTCTTGGTAAAATAGCCCGTACACAGCCTGGAGGTGTGTTGGGTCATTGTTCTGTTGAGTAACAAATGGTAGTCCCACTAAGCGCAAACCAGATGGGATGGCATGGCATATCGCTGCAGAATGTTGTTATCCTTGAATTATAAATAAATCACAGACAGTGTCACCAACAAAGGACCCCCACACCATCACACCACCACCTCCATGCTTTACGGTGGGAAATACACATACCGAGATCATCCGTTCACCCACACCGCGTCTCACAAAAACACGGCGGTTGGAACCAAAAATCTACAATTTGGACTCCAGACCATAGGACAAATTTCTACCCATCTAATGTCCATTGCTCGTGTTTCTTGGCCCAAGCAAGTCTCTTCTTGTTGGTGTCCTTTAATAGTGGTGTCCTTTAGTAGTGGTTTCTTTGCAGGAATTTGACKATTTAAGGCCTGATTCACGCAGTCTCTGAACAGTTGATGTTGAGATGTGTCTGTTACTTTATATCTGTGAAGCATTTATTTGGACTGCAATTTCTGAGGCTGGTGACTAATGAACTTATCCTCTGCAGATGAGGTAACTCTGGGTCTTCCATTCCTGTGGTGGTCCTCATGAGAGCCAGTTTCACCATAGCGCTTGATGGTTATTGCGACTGCACTTGAAAAACGTTCAAAGTTTTTGACATTTTCCATATTGTCTGACCTTCATGTCTTAAGTCTTAAAGTAATGATGGACTGTTGTTTCTCTCTGCTTATTTGAGCTGTTCTTGTCATAATATGGACTTGGTCTTTTACCAAATAGGGCTTTCTTCTGTATACTCCCCCTACCTTGTCACAAAACAACTGATTGGCTCAAACGCATAAAACAAATCCACAAATTAACTTTTAAGAAGGCACACCTGTTAATTCAAATGCATTTCAGGTGACTACCTCATGAAGCTGGTTGAGAGAATGCCAAGAGTGCAAAGCTGTCATCAAGGCAAATGGTGGCTATTTAAAGAATCTCAAATATAAAATATATAGAAAATACTTTTCTTGGTAACTACATGATTCCATCTGTTATTTCATAGTTTTTGATGTCTTCCCTATTATTCTACAATGTAGAACATTTTTTTAAATTAAGAAAACCCTTGAATGAGTATGCTTCTAAAACTTTTGACCGGTAGTGTAGTTTTGTCTTCACCCTTAGTCCTTGCTGTTGATTTATGGGGGAGATCTCTATATAAATGTAGTCCTGCTTTGTGGCATACACATGAAATTGTGTCGTTCCGAAATTTATCCGTAGTGTTTTATTCCAATACGTTTGCAGTGGACAGGTAGTCATTGATGCAAAAGGTTGACGCATATCAGGGATAAAAGACCTACAAGTAGTGGACAAAAATGGGAGCAAATGAAGGACAAGGAGATTACTATTGGCTACTACTCATGCAGTTAGAGCTGGGGCGTTGTCTGTGCGGCATGTAGTTTAGGGGTGCGAGAAGTGAACCAGAAACCGGAGGGTTTCCAGTTTGAATCCAGGACCGATGGGAATGACATCTGGCATGAAGTGAGCTGGCAACCGGAAGGTTGCCGGTGTCAAAGCATTAGATGCCATTTCCTGCCGTTGTGCCCTTGAGCAAGGCACTTAACTACCCCACAACAACAGCTTCCAGGGCGCCCAGTGTGGCAGCTCCTCTCCAAAAAACCTGTATATGTATGTATGCATGTGTCTTACGCAGTGGTTGGGTTAAAAGCGAGCGTGTCATTTCAGTTGGACCTTGTGTGCAATTGACCAATAAAGTAATCTTGATGTTGTTGTCCCTCATTCACCAAATGTACTGTACCCTTTGTTATACAACAGTCGAGAGGGAGATTTGAAACTGTCTTGACACCGACTTTAGGAAGACAAGTTGAACTAATTAACATGAAAATATGTACAGCAAATGTGAACCAGCTTTCAAATAATTCATTTAAAGTTGGTCTTTGTGCATGGCGTCTTATCCACAGAGGTCCCGGTGTGTGTGTGCAGGTTTTCGTTCTAGCCAAGCAGTAACACACCGTCTTGATTGAAGTGTGATTAGTTGATTTGTTTAAGAGGTYTGTACTGGTTGGCAAGAACAAAAACCTCTGTGGATATGAATGGTACTACCATGAATAGTAATGATCCATATATTTTCACTTTAGAGGAAGTGATTAGAATTTTAAGCTTACATAAGAAATGTCCATTTGTAAGTTTTCAACATTTGGAAAATAATAAAAATMTATTATTTCAAAGTTGGGCTTTATTGTAACACCCATGGGCTTAAAGTGTACATTCGGTAGTCATTAAGCCATGCCTGGACATATTTTATCAAATATTATTACCTATCGAAAAAATTGTAAGTAAAGTCATAAAACCTCACATGAGCGATTCATCTTTCATTTTAGGGCTGTATACGTTAGGCACTTACCCTCTTTATGTTTGAATATCTTTTGTTTGTTGCCCTTTTCAAAATGTGTGAAAATTCAAATATTTATTACATGATTTCATCATATTGGCTACTTAAAAAAAAAAAATYCATTGAATATGCTGTGTTCATGTCAAGTATACTGAATTAAACAAACTTTATACAAAAGGTTTTATGCTGAAACAATTAAATAGATATAAACAAAATGTTGTGAGATGACAGTTTAATAATGCCATGTTTCATTTCCTTTCAGGCTGAGTCTCTCTGCTAGGTCTGAGGGTTAACCGGAAGGCAGCGGTGCTGTAGAAGAGTCCATTCTCCTGCCTTTGTGGTTCCCATGGAGGGGTTTCCTGTCCACTGACCCACCGTGCTGCCTCACCAGGACAGCAGCCATGTCCGCCTGCAACACCTTCACGGAGCACGTGTGGAAACCAGGCGAGTGCAAGAACTGCTTTAAGCCCAAGAGCCTGCACCGCCTGGCTGAGGGTGGCCTGAAGAAGATTGCCCCCGAGCAACCCTCCCAACAACAGAGCCAACCCCCTGCTGGAACTAGACCCAACGGTAACAGCTCCCAGAGGGGAGGCGGTGACAGCGTCTCAGCCCGCTCTGGCCACTTCCGCCCTCCCGTGGCTAAGAAGCCCACAATCGCTGTCAAGCCCACCATGATGCTGTCCTGCTCTTCGGCTGACCTGGACTTGGAGGGCAACCTACATCGGCCACCAGACGCTGGTGAACCCGGCAAAACCTCTGCCTTTACCGTCTGGACCCGCAATGGGATGAACCACAAGAAGCCTGGCGGGCCTAACAACAATGAAGGGGAATATGCCGGGGAGGAGTTTGAGAGTTACAGGCAGCGCAGTCGGCGTGCACCCCGTGGGAATGACAATGGTTTGACTGACATGCTCAAGGAGATTGCGGGCCTGGGCTCTGGCCCTAGCCCCAGCCCCTTGTCCGGGTCGAAGGACCTCTTTTTGGGGCGCATCAGCAGCTCCTTCCAGCGCTCTTTAGAGAGAGGACTCCCCGCTTCTGGTTGCTTGGCCATTGGGAGCAGCAACAGCAGTGGAGGGGCTGCCCAAAAGCGGGTGTCCCTCAGCAACAGTATGGAGGTCATCAGCACCGAAGGAGGGCGCTTCTGCTACCCTGAGTTCTCCAGTGAAGGAGAGGATGATGATGAGGATGAAGATGACGAAAGTGAAGTTAACGATGACGATGAACACGAGAGCTGGGATGAGAGTGACGAGGAACTTCTAGCCATGGAGATCCGTATGCGGGGCCAGCCGCGCTTCGCCAACTTCCGTGCCGCCACACTCTCCCCAGTCCCCTTTGCCCAGGGGAAGAAGTGGAACACTGTACCGTTACGTAACCGCTCACTCCAGAGGATCTGCGCCGTGGACTACGATGACAGTTATGATGAGATCCTTAATGGATACCCCTCCACAGACTCCAATGGAGGCCACGGTCTCCTTCCGTACGGCCCTGGTGACCTGCAGGGCAGCGGCTTTCTCTCCAATTCGGAGTGCACCACTTCTCCAGAGTCCTCATCATCGCTGCCGGAGGACGTACGCACCACTTCCAGCTGCAGTAGCAGTGCTCCCTGTGGCCCCTTGAGAAACGGTCTGCACTCCCCCTCAGCTTTCAGAACACCGGCCCTCCAGGCTGCTGGTACAGACAAGGAACAACAGACCCAGAAAGCTGTCAGTCCACCCAAGGTCACGGAAACCCACAAGGCTGTTCTCGCCATCCAATTGGAGGATCAGGACAGCAGGGAGGGCTTACCTATGCCTCATGCTCTTCCCGGGCAGCCAGTGACGATCAGCTTCAGCCCCACAGAGGAGCAAGCCAAACCTTACCGTGTGGTTAACCTGGAGAAGCATCTTATCTGTAAGCCCTACACAGTGGTGGACGTGTCTGCATCCATGGCTAACCCAGAGGAACAAAACCAAGAACGCACTCCCAAACAGCCAAAGACTCCCATTAGCCCCTCTTCCTACCCCATCTCCCCCTTAGGCCAGCCTCTGTCTCCAGCCTCACCCATGTCCCCATTATCTCCCATCTCCCCCACATCCGCCACACCGTTTGTCTTCCAGGGCAAGGCCAGCAAGAAACCAGGTGCTATCCGCTACCAGGAGGTGTGGACGTCTAGCACCAGTCCCCGTCAGAAGATCGCCAAAGTGGATCTGGAGTCCACTGGAGCATCTGGCCCTGCCGTCCCACCTCGCCACTGCAGCCACAAGTCGGCCCCAACCTCTCCCATTGCTGGCCTCTCCTCCTCTCGGACTGTACCTGTGAAATCCCCTAACCTGTCCGAGATCAAGTTCAACAGCTACAACAATGCAGGGATGCCCCCCTTCCCCATCATCATCCGGGATGATACCACATACTCCCGCAGATCCAAGAACGCCGTCAAGGTGCCTATCGTCATCAACCCAAGTGCTTACGACAACCTGGCGGTGTATAAGAGCTTCCTGGGTCTAAGCGGGGAGATGCCTCAAACAAAGGAAGGGAGAGTGGCTAGCCACACTTATGAGGAGATCGGCTCCTCAGAGAGTGTCCAACCTTCTCCTACAGAGAAAACTATTGGTAAAGCGGCATCAGAGAAAGCTGCTGCTGAAGAAAGGAAAGCCGCTGCAGCAGCCCTGATAAGCCAGGAGCTAACCGCTAGAACCTCTAAAGACTTGGCTATAGCTGCGAGCACGGCTGCTGGTTCTCTTTCTCCTTCAGCTGCCACATCGATTGCTGTTCCAATTCCTCTCACTGTCGCTGCCATCTTGGCCAAAAGCAGCTCCAGTTCAGCCACTAGTGGGCGCACTCGCAAGATCAGTGGGGAAACAACATCCAGCAAAGAGGGGAGCACTGACCTCCCTCTGTCATCATCAGGCACTGGGACGGGCCACCGGGAGAAGGCCAGCACTGTGTTGTCCCAGATCGTTGCCTCTATCCAGCCCCCACAGTCTCCCCCAGAGTCACCTTCCCCACATTCTAAAGCCTGCAGTGTCGAGGGYCTGTATGCCCTCCCACCCAACGCCACCAAAGAAACACTCAGTCGACCCAAGTCTCTCTTCTCCTCCACTGACAGCTGCCTGTCCAAACCCAGGAAGGACACACCCTCTAAACAGCTGCCCAAATCCCAGAGTGCCTCAGCAGCCGTGCCCCTGTCCAGCCCCACAAAGTCAGAGCCCAACGCTCCATTCCCCCCTCCCAGATCCACCTCTTCCCCATACTACGCCTCCAACATCCTTCAGAGACACTTTGGCCACTGGACCAAGCCTGCCGCCTCCAGCTCCCCCTCGCGCCCCTGTGATGTAGAGACCAGCCCGGGTGGAGGGGAGGGGAGACGGGTGGCGGCAGAGAGCGCCAAGCCCAAACGCTGGATCTCCTTCAAGAGCTTCTTCCGCCGGCGGAAGGATGAGGACGAACAGCGGGAGAAGGCACAGAAGGAGACGAAGAAGGGCAAGCTGGTGGGGCTGGACGGGACGGTCATCCACATGCTGCCACCTCCGCCCATCCAACGCCACCACTGGTTCTCTGAGGCCAAGAACGAGGACCCCAGTCAGAAACCCACAATCATATTCACCTACAAGCCAGACGGCAGCGCCTCCGGTGACTGGGAGGGGGAACTGCGGGTGGAGGAATGCAGAGAAACGTCTCTGCTGTCCCCAGAGGAGAGCCAAGACATCAGACCATCTACCACCGGGACTGCCCTCCACTGCAAGGCCATCAGGTAATTGATTTAAATCTGTCTTTAAAAAAGCAAATTTCTCTTGTTTCTGTTAGTCCTTGCTCAGGAAAATTGAATTGTTTAAAAATGTTCTCTATACTGACTTATAAGCCCCCTTGTTATTTGTAAGCAGCACGCTTTATGATAAGACTTATATTTGTACAGGGCATTATTGGGTAATATACTGTTTGAGATGGGTACTTTGGCCATCCATCAAATGCAGTTAATTGAGCTATGCCAGTAGGACCGGGCGGCACAGTGATGAGAGGTGGCAACGTCTTCAGTTGAATCAGGACGGATTGTGACTAGTTAATTAGCAAGGCTGTAATCTACACTTTACTGGCCTATTCAAACACACAGATTGTGTCCCAAATGGCACCCTATTCCCTTTTTAGGGCACAACTTTTGAGCTGGGCCCAGTTAATCTCATCTCAAACAACAGTGTTGCATGACCAGGGTTGGAGAGTAATGGATTACATGTAACTGATCACACAAAAAAATAGAATATTGTAGAATACAGCTAAAATATTGTAATCAGATTACAGATACTTTTGAAAAATTTGATTACTTCTCGGATTACTTTGAAATTCAGAAAGGATGTTTGAAATAATTATTTGACACCTTTCTGTTTTTTCTCAATGGCATTRATATCAGCATTGAAAAAAGGCTCACATTTAAATTGGTCAGAGAGCACTATGATGACACACCAAATTTGCTTGATGGATTGCGGGAAAGACCAGGAATCGGCTTTTGTGTGCTACAGTCCAAGCTAGTTCTTCCAATGGTGTGACTGCTGTCGGCATCCAAAGATTATCCAACTTGAATAAACGTTTGGAGGTAAGGTGTAGTCTACGGGCGACACGGATACTACTTATTATTGATATCTACATAGCGCATTGATGTGAATCACACTTCTATTTGCGGCTGAAGGATTGTGGTTGTTGTGAATGGCTGTTGACAAATTTATATTTGTATTTTAACAAAATAATGGTTGAATTGAAGATGTTTAAGCTGCCTATCAATCATTGTTTTTGCGACCAGTGGACAGCCAGTGAAAAATGTGCTCTCTTCAAATCAATGAATCAAACTAAGCTTTATTTATACAGCACATTTCAAACATGGAATGCAACACAATGTGCTTCAAAGGAAGAAACTAAAAGCAATGGAAATAAAAACTGAAATATTTACGACACAACAAACGTAAGAGGATAAAAAACAAAATAATAAAAATGTAAACTGAACGACTAAAAGGCACCCTAAGGAAAAGCAAAGCTAAATTGATGTGTTTTAAGATCTCTTTTAAATATGTCCACCGTTTCGGCCCCCCCRCAGGTTCTCGGGCAGGCTATTCCAGAGGCTGGGGGCATAGTAACTAAAGGCTGCCTGTCCATGCATCTTGGTCCTAGTCTTTGGGATAGTTAAAGGCCAGAGGACCTGAGGGACCTACTGGGTATATCACTTAAAAGCATGTCTGACATGTATTGGAGTGCATAATCGTGGATTGATTTTAAAACCAATAGAAGAATCTTGAAATTAGTTTTAAAACTCACAGGCAGCCAGTGCAGACCCTTTAAAACCGGTGTAATGTGTGCTCTATGTCTGGTCTTGGTCAGTACCCGTGCTGCAGCATTCTGTATGTTTTGCAGTCGACCAATGGCTTTCTTGGGTAGACCAGACAGGAGATCATTAAAGTAGTCAAGCCTGCTTGCAATAAAAGCATGGATTTGTCTCTCTGTATCAGCCCGAGAGCACCATGGCAATGTTCCTCAGGTGGTAAAAAGCTATTTTGGTCTCATTCCTAATATGTTATTCGATATTGAGGTCAGAATCTAAAATACACCTAGGTTTTTTACCTGGTGTTTTAAAATGTGCGTCCAGATTCTCTCTCTTTGATGTGGCTCCAACAATAAGTACATCGGTCTTGTCTTGATTTAGCTGGAGGAAGTTGTGAGCCATCCAATATTTAAATCACTAATACTGTCTAATTTATCTGTGGAGTTAAAATTCTCTGGTTACACAGAAATGTAAAGTTGTGTARAGTCTGTGTAGCAGTAACAATCAATGCTGTGCTCTCTGATAACGCTGCCAAGGGGTAACATACATACACTGAACAGTACCGAACCCAAAATCAAACCTTGTGGAACGCCACATCAGATATGTGTTTTCTGAGTTATGTTCAACAAGGGTGATGACAAACTCTTGACCGGTTAAGTAGGTCCTAAACCAATTTAGAACTGGACCAGAGAGGACAACACACCTCTCCAGTCTGTCAGAAGGACATCATGGTCAACAGTGTCAAATGCAGCKCTTAAATCCAAGAGTACAAGGACAGAGAGCTGTTTGGCATCTGTGTTGGCTCTAAGATCGTGTACCACTTTAACTAAGACTGTCTCTGTGCAGCTAAGAGTTGAAGAATTCAATTGACTTTTTTTTCAGAAGGGGTTTCACCATAGCAGTTTTTAACAATAGCTTGCACTTCAGATATGCAATTAAAAACTGTTTTGAAGAAGGTGGTGGGGATAGGATCAAGAAGGCAGGTAGAAGGCTTATGTTGTGATATCACTTTCCTGACCATGTCTGTGTCAACCAGGGAAAATAAATCCACAGTGGCTTTGCATGACAGGCTAGGGCACATATCATCAAACTTCTCATCAGGTCTTGCTTGACTGATACCCAGCCTAATGGTTATCTTATCTCAAAAAAATGTCGCAAACACATCACATTTAGATGTGGGAAAAAGTACTCACAGGCTTGTGGGGGTCGGATTTATCAGGCCATCAATGGTGGAGAAGAGCACTAATAGTGATCAAGTTAGAAAAATGAGCCCGTCTGGCATTTCTAATTGACTTGTCTTATACGCCAAGTTGCTCTCTCAGATATCATAATGGACCTTCAACTTTGACTGTCTCCACTTCCGCTCTGCCTTTCTGTAATTTCTCTTTAATTGATTAGTTTCCTCACTCATCCAAGGGGCTCTCTGTTTGGATGTGMCCTCATTCAATTTGACTGGAGCTATGGCATCAATGGTTGCCCTTAATTTAATATTGAAGTTATCAACTAAATCATCACAAGACTGAGTATAGGTGGTGGAGTGTTGTTCATACACTCAATCTGTAGCAACCCTGTCTTTATGAATGTGGATATTTACGTTGCCACTTCGGAATGCTCTTGTGGCACAGTTGATGCCACGCAGGGCTACGGGCCAGAAGGTTGAGGGTTCGCTGACCGCCACAGACGAGCTCACTCTCCCTGCCTGTTTCATTACTTCACTATCAGAGCCAGTATCGAAGGCTTGGTTTGACCATCTCTGAATGTCATTCAACTTTTTTGGTGTTTTGTAACAGTTGTCTCTTTCCATTCGCCAATTGCCGCTGCACAGTGTTTCAATTGATTTGATTTGTCATTCAAAAAATACATGTACACATCATTTTTAAAGTGACTGGGATTGCACAATAAAGTCGTACTTATTACCATTGTGTTCCCTACATTTGCTGTAGCATTTGCTACAGTGTAATACAGACTAAATGGGAGTCTAATTTGAACATCTCCATCTGGCTTTCGGGGGTCACCTTATTTTTTAATTGTAAAGATTATTATATATATATTTTTTGCTGTAGAGTTTTAAAACAGCATATCGATTGAATATTGTTGCTTTAAATCYGTGCGCACGCGAGAGTTCTGTCATTGTCTTTCTCGCTCTCCATCAATTCTATTCAAATTGCATCCAAAATAGATTATCCTGTTTAAAATATATACACTGCTAAAAYAAATWAAGGGAACACTTAAACAACACAATGTAACTCCAAGTCAATCACACTTCTGTGAAATCAAACTGTCCACTTAAGAAGCAACACTGATTGACAATAAATTTCACATGCTGTTGTGCAAATGGAATAGACAAACGGTGGAAATTATAGGCAATTAGCAAGACACCCCCAATAAAGGAGTGGTTCTGCAGGTGGTGACCACAGACCACTTCTCAGTTCCTATGCTTCCTGGCTGATGTTTTGGTCACTTTTGAATGCTGGCGGTGCTTTCACTCTAGTGGTAGCATGAGACGGAGTCTTTCAACCCACACAAGTGGCTCAGGTAGTGCAGCTCATCCAGGTGGCACATCAATGCGAGCTGTGGCAAGAAGGTTTGCTGTGTCTGTCAGCGTAGTGTCCAGAGCATGGAGGCGCTACCAGGAGACAGGCCAGTACACAGGAGACGTGGAGGAGGCCGTAGGAGGGCAACAACCCAGCAGCAGGACCGCTACCTCCGCCTTTGTGCAAGGAGGAGCACTGCCAGAGCCCTGCAAAATGACCTCCAGCAGGCCACAAATGTGCATGTGTCAGCATATGGTCTCACAAGGGGTCTGAGGATCTCATCTCGGTACCTAATGGCGGTCAGGCTACCTCTGGCGAGCACATCAGATGACCTGGCCTCCACAATCCCCCGACCTCAACCCAATTGAGATGGTTTGGGATGAATTGGACCACAGAGTGAAGGAAAAGCAGCCAACAATTGCTCAGCATATAAGAAGTTTGGAACCACCAAGACTCTTCCTAAAGCTGGCCGCCCGGCCAAACAGTTCCTCTGTGGAGATGGGGGAACCTTCCAGAAGGACAACCATCTCTGCAGCGCTCCAGCAATCAGGCCTTTATGGTAGCGTGGCCAGACGGAAGCCACTTATCAGTAAAAGGCACATGACAGCCTGTTTGGAGTTTGCTAAAAGGCACTTAAAGACTCTCAGACCATGAGAAACAAGATTCTCTGGTCTGATGAAACCAATATTGATATTGGTTGATATTCCACCATGTATTTTCACAAATCTAATAAAACACTTGAATTCACTATCCTGTTTCAGAAATATTACTATCCATCTATGCGTTATTCTGTGAATGTTTAGATGCATTACCTATTGCTATACTCTCCTCTTCTGTCCTCTAAAAGGAGACCTAGCGTCAGTAGCCTGCGCTGGAAACCCTACGCTCTGACCTGTCTCAGCTGGAACTCCTAACTTTTTCTGAATAACCTGTCCCCCCCCCAAAAAAATCAATGCGCAGGTTCTTTGAAGGGAGTACAGAGAAGACACTATTTTTGTAATGACATAGTAGATAATAATAATGCTAATTAGAAAAGTACGTTTCCTGAAGAAAATGCGGTGTGCTTGTTTTAAAGTTTTTATGGTTTTGAAAAGTTTAGAAAATGTTAATGTCTTTTTAATGTTTGTAGCTGAAATGGTTAAAAAGTGATATKATTTAAAATGTCTACCACTGTTTTTATTTTTGGCATTGAATCCATTARGTTTTATACCTGATTTATGCTAATTACCACAGTTAGGATAGCCAGAAGTTAGGATAGCCTTAACACAAGAAGGTCCGTTTGGTGTCTCTAGCTTGAACGGTTCAAGAGTTACTGTTGGTTAGTTATTTTATGCAAATTTATGCACATTTACATAGTTACATTTGATAATGATTTTTAAGAATTTGAAGTTAGGATAGCCTGAACATTTAAAAGTCGGTTTGGTGTCTCTAGCTTAAATGGTTCAGGAGTTACTGTTGGTGAGTTCTTTTATGCTAATTTGAGCAAATGTTTAAGATTTTGACGTTAGGACAGCCTGAACATGGGAACGTTGGTTTGGTGTCTCTAGCTTGAACAATTCAAGAGTTACAGTTGGTGAGTTATGTTATGCTAACTTACTCTAACTGAAAATGGTTATTGTTCCAAAAGTATGCATAGCTTGTCAAAGTATATTTGATACTATCTTATTTAGGCCAGTATGAACGGTGTAGGAGGAGATGGGCCGAGAACCTTTTCTTTATTTAACATTGAAGTCTATGGGCCTTTTTTTTCTACTGAAATGCATTGGGAGTTCATTTAAATATTCTTGTAGTTCAAGAAGTATAAATGGTATCGAAAATATTTTCTTACGCAATCAGAGTTGGGGCACTCTGGACATTTGAAGTTGGTTTCATGTTCATGGCTTAAATTGTTTAAGCTCGAGAGCATGTTAAATACATCAAATAATAACGTGCATATGTAAGAAATCTAGTTGTGCTTTGCCTTTAGCAAGTACACCGAAATAATGAATATGCAACTGGCCTGTAGACGGCTGTTGGTCAGCTGGAACACAGACATGAAATTGACCTTGCACACATTCAATCTCTAGCCTGCTTGTTGTAAATTGTGTTTGAATGTACGTTCCGTCGTTTTGACTCATTGCTGTCCTCAGACCTCTGTCTTCTTTTCAGCTAGTGCTGTAATAATAATGGACAGTTTTACATACTGTAGTGCATTCAGTGTATTTCCTGACCAGGACCTCGTGTCTGTCAGTCAAAACATTACACCATAGCCTTGACAGTTTTGATGTTGTCATTAGGGTGACCAGGGTTAATTTATTTACATTTTATTGAACCTTTATTTAACTAGGCAAGTCGGTTAAGAACAAATTCTTATTTTACAATGACGGCCTACCCCGGCCAAACCCTTCCCTAACCCGGACAACGCTACTGTWGGAAGAGTCTTGGTGGTTCCAAACTTCTCCCATTTAAGAATTTWTTTATTTTTATTTATTTTTATTTTACCGTTATTTTACCAGGTAAGTTGACTGAGAACACGTTCTCATTTGCAGCAACGACCTGGGGAATAGTTACAGGGGAGAGGAGGGGGATGAATGAGCCAATTATAAACTGGGGATTATTAGGTGACCGTGATGGTTGAGGGCCAGATTGGGAATTTGGGAGTACTTGGGGACCTTCAATGTTTTGGTACCCTTCCTCAGATCTGTGCCTCGACACAATCCTGTCTCGGAGCTCTACGGACAATTCCTTCGACCTCATGGCTTGGTTTTTGCTCTGACATGCACAGTCAGGGACCTTATATAGACAGGTGTGCCTTTCCAAATCATGTCCAATCAATTGAATTTACAACAGTTGGACTCCAATGAAAGTTCTAGAAACATCTCAATGTTGATCAATGGAAACAGGATGCACCTGAGCTTAATTCCGAGTCTCATAGCAAAGGGTCTGAATACTTATGTAAATCAGGTATTTCTGTTTTTATTTTGATACATTTGCAAATAATTCTAAAAACCTGCTCCCGGGTTTTGTGTGTAGATTGCTAAGGGAAAAAAATGCAATACATTTTAGAATAAGGCTGTAACGTAACAAAATGTGGGMAAAAATTCAAGGGGTCTGAATACTTTCTGAATGCACTGTATTAATATACAGTATATTCATCCATATGAGTTAAAGTTGCAGTTTAGACGCAAGTATTTCCACATATTATATTTAGATTACCATATCAGTCCATGCTTGGGTTAGTTTTCTGTCGATCTCGGTCATCAGATAATACACAGTGAGCATTTATTTGAGATATACAGATGGAGGTATGCCTTGCTCAGGATAAATGAAATTAATGAAATTWTTTTGAGACATTGCGGTAAATACACATTCTTAGGCATTTTTACACACCCTCTCTCACACACACACACACACACATATATACAGGGCTGGCAGGGATCTCATTAAAAGATGCTAACAACACATTTAAATCTAGCACATTCCTATGACACCCTTTTCATCACCCTAACCATAATGCTCCTCTCTTCCTTTCCAGCTCCCTGTCTTCCTTTCGTCAGCTCTCATGTGCCACCAGAAATGTTACCCCTTTGCTCCTGACTCTTCGTGTAATCTTCCACATACTGTCCTTTTGGCATTGTTGTGACACAAGCCTCACTTTCTCCTATGCCTTTCTAAGCCCCCCTGTAGGCAATTCATGTTCATTCATATTAAAACACTGCTTCATGTTCCTCCATCTCTGTATATGAGATGCTAGTGCCATCTCTATTCTGGTGCAACCTTTACCCGCTCTCTAAGCTTTGCCAACTCTTTCCTTTGCCCTGCAGCCAGGTGCCACGTGATGCCAACATATCCGAGGGGGAGATGCCCACCGCGTCCTCCCTGCCCGCCAAACTGGAGCTACTGTCCCCTGGGGAGGAGTGTGTCATCCTGGCTGCCACCCCGGCCTCGGCCAGCGAGAGCAGTCCCAGCCTGGTTGACCCGGAGGAGGAGGATGGCCACTCCCACTCGCCAGCATCCAGCTCCTGCAGTGCCACCTACAGCAACCTGGGTAAGACCTGGCTTTAGCTGGCCATTGGGAGACACTGTGAACTTGAAAACACCCTAGGTTGGTGGTCCTTGAGCCCGTTTCTTAAGAGCTACATGCTGATTTTTTGTTGTTGTTGGGTGAGCCATTTGTATTTTTTCTCACTGCCATTAGCCAAGGCAGTAGCTACTCTTCCTGGGGTCCAGCAAAATTAAGGCAGTTTCTACATTTTTAAAAACATTCCAATACATTCACAGATTTCACAACACACTGTGTGCCCTCAGGCCCCTACTCCACCACTACCACATATCTACAGTACTAAATCTTGTGTGTGTTGTGTGTGGTGTGTGTGGTGTGTGTGTGTGGTGTGTGTGTGTGTGTGTGTGTTGTGTGTGTGTGTGTGTGTGTGTGTGTGTGTGTGTGTGTGTGTGTGTGTGTGTGTGTGTGTGTGTGTGTGTGTGTGTGTGTGTGCCTGATTGTATTGCTTCACAGTCCCTATTGTTCATAAGGGTGTTTTTTTCAATCTAACTTTACTGCTTGTGTCAGTTACTTGATGTGGAATAGAGTTCCATGTAGTCATGGCTCTATGTAGTACTGTGCGCCTACCATAGTCTGTTCTGGACTTGGGGACTGTGAAGAGACCTCTCGTGGCATGTCTTGTGGGGTATGCATGGGTGTCCGAGCTGCGTGCCAGTAGTTCAGACAGACAGCTCGGTGCATTCAACATGTCAATACCTCTCATAAATAAAAGTAGTGATGAAGTCAGTCTCTCCTCCACTTTGAGCCAGGAGAGATTGACATGCATGTTATTATTAGCTCTCTGTGTACATTCAAGGGCCAGCCGTGCTGCTCTGTTCTGAGCCAATTGCAAAGTCCTTTTTTGTGGCACCTAACCACACGGCTGAACAGTAGTCAAGGTGCGACAAAACTAGGGCCTTGTTGTTAATAAGGTAGTGCAGCGCTTTATTATAGACAGACTTCTCCCCATCTTAGCTACTACTGTATCAATATGTTTTGACTATGACAGTTTACAATCTAGTGTTACTCCAAGCGGTTCCGTCAGTTGAGGTTTAGGGTTTAGGGAATTTTCTGTCCCAAATACAATGCTTTTAGTTTTTAGGAATATTTAGGACAAACGTATTCCTTGCCACCCACTCTGAAACTAACTGCAGCTCGTTAAGTGTTGCAGTCATTTCAGTAGCTGACATGTACAGTGTTGAGTCATCCGCCCACATAGACACTCTGGCTTAACTCAAAGTGAGAGGCATGTCGTTAGTAAACGTTTTAAAAAGCAAGGGGCCTAAACAAGCTACCCTGGGGAATTCCTGATTCTAACTGGATTATGTTTGAGAGGTTTCCATTAAAGATGGAAAAAACATAAGTGACACTGACTGTTAGCACTTGGTGGTCTATAGCAGCTTCCCACCACKCTCTGTGTTCTGTTAGACAAGCAACTCTTTATCCACATTATAGCAGGGGGTGTAAAGCCATAAGACTTATGTTTTTCCAGCAGCAGACTAGGATCGATAATGTCAAAAGCTGCACTGAAGTCTAACAAGACAGCCCCCACAATCATTTTGTTGTCAATTTCTCTCAGCCAATCATCAGTCATTTGTGTAAGTGCTGTGGTTGTTGAGTGTCCTTCCCTATAAGCGTGCTGAAAGTATGTTGTCAATTTGTTTACTGTGAAATAGCATTGTATCTGGTCAAACACTATTTTCCCCATACGTTTACTAAGGGTTGGTAACAGGCTAATTGGTCGGCTATTTGAGCCAGTAAAGGGGGCTTTACTATTCTTGGGTAGCGGAATGACTTTAGCTTCCCTCCAGGCCTGAGGGAACACACTTTTTAGTAGGCTTAAATTGAAGATGTGGCGAATAGGAGTGGTAATATRGTCTGCTATTATCCTCAGTAATTTTCCGTCCAGATTGTCAGACCTCGGTGGCTTGTCATTGTTGACAGACAACAATATTTTTTCACTTCTTCCGCACTGACTACGGAATTCATAAGTACGATTCTTGTCTTTCATAATTCGGTCCGATATACTTGGATGTGTAGTGTCAGCGTTTGTTGCTGGCATGTCATCCCTAAGTTTGCTTATCTTGCCAATGAAAAAGTCATTAAAGTAGTTTGCAATATCAGTGGGCTTTGTGATGAATGAGTCATCTGATTCAATGAATGGCTTTTTCCCCCAAAAGTTTCATATAAGGTTCCCCAAAGCTTTTTACTATCATTCTTTATATAATTTATCTCTGTTTCATAGTGTAGTTTATTTGTCTTTTTATTTAGTTTAGTCACATGATTTCTTAATTTGCAGCACGTTTTCCAATCAGTTGGGCTGCCGGACTTATTTGCCATAACTTTTGCCTCATCTCTCTCAACCATACCATTTTTCAATTCCTCATCAATCCAAGGGGATTTAACAGTTTTTACAGTAATTTTCCTAATGGGTGTGTGCTTATTAGTAACTGGAATAAGCAATTTCATAAATGTTTCAAGTGCAGCGTCTGGACGTTCCTCATTACACACCACAGACCAGCAAATATTCTTTACATCATCAACATAGGAATCACTACAAAACTTCTTGTATGACCTCTTATACACTATATTAGGCCCAGCCTTTGGAACTTTGGTTTTCCTAGATATGGCTATTATATTGTGATCACTACATCCTATGGATTTGGATAGTGCTTTAAAGCAAATAMCTGCAGCGTTAGTAAAGATGTGATCAATACATGTTGATGATTTGATTCCTGTGCTGTTTGTAACTAGCCTGGTAGGTTGACTGATAACCTGAACCAGGTTGCAGGCGCTGGTTACAGTTTGACGTTTTTTTCTTGAGTGTGCATCTTGATGATAGCCAGTCAATATTTGAATCACCCAGAAAATATACTTCTCTGTTGATATCACATACATTATCAAGCATTTCACACACATTATCCAGATACTGACTGTTAYCACTTGGTGGTCTATAGCAGCTTCCCACCAGAATGGGCTTTAGGTGAGACAGATGCACCTGTAGCCATATTAATTCAACAGTATTTAACATTAGATTGTCTCTAAGCTTTACAGGAATGTGGTTCTGAATATAGACCGCAARACCGCCCCCGTTGGCATTTCTGTCTTTTCAGTAGATGTTATAACCATGTATTGCTACCACTGTAACATCAAAGTTATTATCTAAGTGAGTTTCAGAGATAGTCAGAATATGAATGCCATCTGTTACAAGCAAGTTGTTGACTTCATGGACCTTGTTTCTCAGGCTGTTAATATTGGCTATTTTTAGCACTTTTCTGGGTTGCTTGATTGTTTTTAATGCTTTACTGGGAAGCTTATCAGAGGTAGACATACTCATGTTATTTATATTGGAGCTGATAGTGCAGGGTGAGCTGCAARGAAGTGGACTTCCTACTATGGCACACCGCCTCAGTGCTAACTGTATAACTCTGGCGCATAGGCACATGATTACTGCTTACAGTAGCTGTGGGATAAACAGAAGTATTCGGTGCAATTAGGGGCACACAAATTACGTTACTTACATTGTGTTTGCCAATGCCCCTAGGAGCATGTACATTTGATGCAGCATTATGACGACTCATTGTCACAATGGTAGGGATTAACTGAGCTGGTCTTGGATCAATTGATGACATTGATTGGCCAGCTAGTTTTCAGGTCTAGTTATTGGTTTAAAGACGAGGACAGAAAGTAGAATCAAATCAAATCAAATGTATTTATATAGCCCTTCGTACATCAGCTGATATCTCAAAGTGCTGTACAGAAACCCAGCCTAAAACCCCAAACAGCAAGCAATGCAGGTGTAGAAGCACGGTGGATAGGAAAAACTCCCTAGAAAGGCCAAAACCTAGGAAGAAACCTAGAGAGGAACCAGGCTATGAGGGGTGGCCAGCATGGTCAAATAATAATAATCACAGTAGTTGTCGAGGGTGCAGCAAGACAGCACCTCAGGAGTAAATGTCAGTTGGCTTTTCATAGCCGATCATTAAGAGTATCTCTACCGCTCCTGCGGTCTCTAGAGAGTTGAAAACAGCAGGTCTGGGACAGGTAGCACGTCCGGTGAACAGGTCGGGTTCCATAGCCGCAGGCAGAACAGTTGAAACTGGAGCAGCAGCACGGCCAGGTGGACTGGGGACAGCAAGGAGTCATCATGCCAGGTAGTCGAGCATGGTCCTAGGGCTCAGGTCCCCCGAGAGAGAGAGAGAAAGAAAGAAAGAAAGAAAGAAAAAAGAAAGAAAGAAAGAAAGAAAGAAGAAAGAAAGAAAGAAAGAATTAGAGAGACCATACTTAATTTCACACAGGACACCGGATAAGACAGGAGAAGTACTCCAGATATAACAAACTGACCCTAGCCCCCGACACATAAACTACTGCAGCATAAATACTGGCGGCTGAGACAGGAGGGGTCAGGAGACAGTGTGGCCCCATCCGATGATACCCCCGGACAGGGCAAACAGGAAGGATATAACCCCTCCACTTTGCAAAGCACAGCCCCCACACCACTAGAGGGATATCTTCAACCACCAACTTACCATCCTGAGACAAGGCAGAGTATAGCCCACAAAGATCTCCGCCACGGCACAACCCAGGGGGGGCGCCAACCCAGACAGGAAGATCACGTCAGTGACTCAACCCACTCAAGTGACGCACCCCTCCTAGGGACGGCATGAAAGAGCACCAGTAAGCCAGTGACTCAGCCCCTGTAATAGGGTTGAACAGTGGTGGGTGTATTTTGCCCTTCTAGTGTTATGAACTCGGTGAAAGCATTGGCAGAATATATAAATAACTCTAGGCAAAACCTTGCTATTCCACTATTTCTCAACAACAGTTTGAATAGATGTGCACAATGACGCCTTTTCATAAAGTCTCTATTTTCCTCCGAAAAGCTCATCCTACTTGTTGGAGATATTTATAGTATATTCTTTAAAAGTGATTTCTCTCACTGTCGTATTTATTCACAGAGACGGACGAATCTGGGTTTGGTGGATGCCAGGAGAACGGTACCTGCCCGAATGCATAGTGCCAAATGTAAAMTTTGGTGGAGGATGAAAAATGGTCTGGGGCTGTTTCTTATGGTTCGGGCTAGGACCCTTAGTTCCAGTGAAGGGAAATCTTAACGCTACAGCATACAATGACATTCCAGACGATTCTGTGCTTCCAACTTTGTGGCAACAGTTTGGGGAAGGCCCTTTCCTGTTTCAGCATGACAATGCCCCTGTGCACAAAGCCAGGTCCATCCAAAAACTGGCCTGCACACAGCCCTGACCTCAACCCCATTGGAACACCTTTGGGYTGAATTGGAGTGCCGACTGCGAACCAGGCCTAATCGCTCAACATCAGTGCCCGACCTCACTAATGCTCTTGTGGCTGAATGGAAGCAAGTCCCCTTCAGTTATGGTCCGACATCGAGTGGAAAGCCTTCCCAGAAGAGAGGAGGCTGTTATAGCAGAAAAGGGGGGGACCAACTCCATTATAATGTCCATGATTTTGGAATGAGATGCTCGACGAACAGGTGTCCACAAACTTCTGTTCGTGTAGTGCATCTTATTGGCTCTCTCTGACCACTTCCCTGTTACTGTGCTTTGTATTGAAGCCTGCTGGATCACTCATCAAAGGCTATTGCTTAGCAATGCGCAGCGGAAGTTACGCTTCATGGTGACTGATGTTACGTGCAGGACTGCGCCCCCGTTAGGGCTGGTTGACTCGGAGTGACTGCTCTGTTGCATATTGATCATCATCACTTGCTTCCGCTTATATCAGATCAGAACCTTCCAGAGAAGTTGTCGGTGTAATGACGTGCATATTGCATCTCTTTAGATTTGCTGTTTGAAAGCAATTGGGAAGCCCGTATCGGTCGCCCAAATGGAGAGAGCCCTGTCGCTTTGATCATGAAGGGCTGCTGCGTGAGAGGCTTTCCGATCGTGAAGGGCTGCTGCGTGTGTGTGTGTGTGTGTGTGGATGGCTCTCGTTGCTGTCAAGTGGCCTGTGTGTGTGTGTCCTGGAAGTGATGAAAGCCCTCTGTGTGACTAAATGATGAGCACCCTGCAACCTAGTTACATCCTGCTCCAACTAACAGCTAATGAGAGGGTACATGTTAGTGAGAATGTGAAATGATGGAGAATGAACAAGCAAGTTTATTTTTCCCTTGTAGGTAAGTTGACTGAGTGATTTTCTGCCCTTCAACTGCACGGATCAGAAAACAGGATAGATTATAGATGGGCGCAAGCAAAATGAATGGAGGACTTTCTTGAATTTGCTTTCATATTTATTTAACCTTTATTGAACCAGGAAAGACCTTTGAGGTTAGAAACCAATTTTGTGAGGGCGGCCTGTCATGAGACTTCAGTGCAGTGTAATTCGAATATTGAGTTGTGGACAGATGTGGGGGATTGTGTTGAACTGTGCTGGCCTATGCCATGTCATACCGTGCTATGTTTGGCAGACATTGGCTGTATAGGGCTATGCTGGGCTGTGCTGAATTGTGCTGAGCCATACCATGCTATGATATGCCATAAATGAGCAGTCCAGTCTTCCACAGTGGAAAGGGTTCTTTCTTTTTGAAATTCCTGCCTCCTTTCCTGTGTCTCTGAAGTTGAAAGAATGACATTGATTCTCTCTTTCCCCAAACACACACACACACACACATGCACACACACTATCTTACACACTCGCACACACCCTCCCCTTTCTATCAAAATGAGAAGCAGAATGAGATGTAGCGCAGGGGCGTCCTGCCTGCCCGTCTGCCTGCCTGTTGGCACGAGTGTCGCAGCAGGAATTTTCAGGGAGGCGAACAGGGAGAGTGCCCCCCTTCGCTCTGCTTTCTTTCTCTTCTTCTTCTCACAACTTTGACACAGAGCCATTAGCAGGATCGAGGTAGGGAGTTCTCTCTCTTCTCATGTTTGTGTTTTTGACACATTATCTCTCTCTCATTCGAACTCCCCACCCTCCTCATCCTTCCACCTCTCTTACTCGCCCCTCATCTCTCGTTCCTTTACCTTCCTCCTGTTCTCTGCTGCTTCTTTTCTCTTTTCTTTCTCTCCACTCCTCTCACCCTCTCCTCTTTGCGCCTCTCCTGCCCATCTCTCTACCCCTCTTTCATTATCAGCTACTTGCTTTTCTTCTATCTATACTCTCCACTCCTCTCCTCCTCTCCTTGGTATATTGACACTCAGTGGTTCTCTCAGTAGCCGAGCAATGCCAAAGTGTTGCCAGTATTGTGGTCGGTTATGGGAAGAGACCGGGTTATCACTTTGCAATGGTTAGTAGCCAAAGTCCTCCTGTGCCTCATATAATAGAAGGGAATTATTATTATTTGCTCAGAATAGTTTGTATTATTACCTACAGCCGAAAATATTGTTACAGTGCTATTGGGTTGTTAATTGGATTCGTTCCGACATTTCTTTATGAACTTTCTGGGCGAGGTAAATTATTTGTGTACTTGTTTGACATTTTACTGCATTGTTAGGAGCTAGTAACGTAAGCATTTCGCTGCGTCCACTATAACATCTGCTAAACTGTGTACGCGACCAATAAAAATGATAATAATAGTGTCCTAATGTCCCCTCTATGGGAAGATGAGACTCTCGCGAATACGATGGTGTTCGAAAAACGAATGGAAGTGAATAGGAATATTTCCACGTCAAAGGTATACATGTCATTAGACGCAAAAACATMTTTTTATTTCCTGGTCTGTCATGGTTACCATGGTAATCTCTCAMACATAGGACAGACACTTCAAAACAGACTTCCTTTTGATTTATTTTTGGACGATCGTTTTTTTCATGTATGAATCTGTTATTCAATGTGTTTCTATGGGCTAATAGCAGTAAGGACAAATTCAATGTTTCAATGTTTTTTAACGTTTTTTTTTTTTTTAAGTATACCTACAGGGGTCCTAAAATTCAAAATCTAAATACCTTGGTATAACCATCTTTTAAAAATTCCATATGTTAGCTTAGTGGAAACTCAGCCCGAATTATCGATCAGAATACTGTTGGGCTTCTGTTGTGTATGGATTATGGGCACTGTAGCATCTTAGTAATTGCTTTCGATTAATTCTCATGCAATGGGAAGTTGAAGAATACTCTGCAAAAAGGCTTCATGCATTTTGAAGTCACTTATTGTAAATAAGAATAGAGTATGTTTCTGAACACTCCATTAATGTGGATGCTCCCATGATTATGGATAATCAGGAATGAATCGTTAATAATAATGATGAGTGAGAAAGTTACGGATGCATAAATATACCCCCCKAAAAAAGGCTTACCTCCCCTGTTATTGTAATGGTGAGAGGTTAGCCTGTTTATGGGGCATCATATCTGTGCATCTGTAACTTTCTCACTCATCATTATTCATGATTCAATCCTGATTATCTGTAATCATGGTAGCATCCACATTAACCATTTATGCTCGTAGGAATTGGATGCATTCAGTATCATGAATAGAATATTCATGGTAAACTTGGGGTACGTGCAACATAAGACAAACAAATGACAAGGGTTTGAGTGAGAGGTCTAACTGGTGTCACCAAGTGGCCACACACCTCTCCAAAGTGTGCACCGTTACTACCTAATTTGAATGACTGAAAAGAAGAGTCGTCAACTATGAGGTGCTAATTTGAGCTCTCCTAACTGTGCTGTTGAGGAACTAGAGCAAGCAGATGTGTAGTTTTCTTTGGGACACAGCCCTGCGTAACCCGCCGTCACACAATTACTGTTGTTTACGCATTCCAAAAATGGTCCATTTTATAAATCGCAATCTGCTCAAGTGGGCATCATTTGAAAGTGTGTTCTATTGCCAACATGGCTAGCTAAGTTACCAAATACGACATTACAGTGTTAGGCTTTCACAAGGCAATTCAGAGAAGCAGATCATAATTTTGGTGCGCATAAAATAGTCACAAGTGCATTCCGATGCGTGTTCCCCGCAAAAAAAAAATCACAATACGACAAACATACAGTGCCTTGGAAAATATTCATCCCCCTTGGCATTTTTCCTATTTTGTTGCATTACAATCTGTAATTTAAATTAATTTTTATTTGGATTTAATGTAATAGACATACACAAAATAGTCCAAATTGGTGAAGTGAAATGGAAAAAATTAAAATAAATTAAAAATTAAATGAAAAAGTGGTGTGTGCATATGTATTAACCCCCTTTGCTATGAAGACCCTAAATAAGATCTGGTGCAACCAATTACCTTCAGAAGTCACATAATTAGATAGATTGCACACAGGTGGACTTTATTTAAGTGTCACATGATCTGTCACATGATCTCAGTATATATACACCTGTTCTGAAAGGCCCCAGAGTCTGCAACACCACTAAGCAAGCAGCACCATACAGACCAAGGAGCTCTCCAAACAGGTCAGGGACAAAGTTGTGGAGAAGTACAGATCAGGGTTGGGTTAAAATGTTTTTATCAGAAACCATCCCACGGAGCACCATTAAATCCATTATTGAGACAAAAGTGTAGTTTTTAACCATCAAGGAAAACACTATGTCTGGTGCAAACCCAAAATCTCTCATCACCCCGAGAACACCATCCCCACAGTGAAGCATGGTGGTGGCAGCATCATGCTGTGGGATGTTTGTCATCAGCAGGGCCTGGGAAACTGGTCAGAATTGAAGGAATGATGGATGGCGCTAAATACAGGGAATTTCTTGAGGAAACCTGTTTCAGTCTTCCAGAGATTTGAGACCGGGACGGAGGTTCACCTTCCAGCAGSACAATGACCCTAAGCATCCTGCTAAAGCAACACTCAAGTGGTTTAAGGGAAAACATTTAAATACCTTGGAATGGCCTAGTTAAAGCCCAGACCTCAGTCCAATTGAGAATCTGTGGTATGACTTAACGATTGCTGTACACCAGCGGAGCCCATCCAATTTGAAGGAGCTGGAGCAGTTTTGCCTTGAAGAATGGGCAAAAATACCAGTGGCTAGATGTGCCAAGCTTATAGAGACATTCCCCAAGGGACTTACAGCTGTAATTGTTTCAAAGGTGACTCTAKAAAGTATTGGCTTTGGAGGGTGAATAGTTATGCACGCTCAAGTTCTGTTTTTTTTGTCTTATTTCTTGTTTGTTTCACAATAAAAATTATTTTGCATCTTCAAAGTGGTAGGCATGTTGTGTAAATCAAATGATGCAAACCCCCCAAAAATCTATTTTAATTCCAGGTTGTAAGGCATCAAAATAGGAAAAATGTGAAGGGGGGTGAATACTTTCGCAAGCCACTGTAGGCTTATTCTGTTCAGAACTATGAAGTCATGTCATCTTGTAACTGTACATAAKGCATAGTGATTATAAACATTGACACTGTATATTACATTAGTTTTATGATATGGAAATGTGAAGTGCACATTTCGACTCAGGTGTTTTGGCTTGCTTGTATGACATTTTCAACCCGTATGCGGGTACGAGTATAAAGAGTTAATGTAGTAGTGTTCAGACACCTATTCTTATTTACAATAAAAGTGACTCCAAAATGACACAATACATTATTTACCATTAATTTATATTGGCACAACATAATTTGAAACACAACCGAAACAAACTGCAAATGCATCCAACACGTTTGTAGAGTCACAAGCTTGGTGTAGTCATTGTGTGCTACTGTAGGAATATGGGACCAAATATAAATGTTTGACCACTTTAATACACTATAGGTGAATTTGTCCATATACTTTTGACAAATTCAAATGGGGGACTAGATACAGTTGAAGTCGGAAGTTTACATACACCTTAGCCAAAATACATTTGAACTCAGTTTTTCACAATTCCTGACATTTAATCCCAGTAAAAATCCCCTGTTTTAGGTCAGTTCGGATCACCACTTTATTTAAGAATGTGAAATGTCAGAATAATAGTAGAGATTTATTCAGCTTTTATTTCTTTCATCACATTCCCAGGGTCAGAAGTTTACATACACTCAATTATATTTGGTAGCATTGCCTTTAAATTGTTTAACTTGGGTCAAATGTCGTTTTGAGTGGACTTCCACAAGCTTCCCACAAAAAGTTGGTGGTGAATTTTGCCCATTCCCCTGACAGAGCTGGTGTAACTGAGTCAGGTTTTAGGCCTCTTGGCTCGCACACGCTTTTTCAGTTCTGCCCACAAATTTTCTATGGGATTGAGGTCAAGGCTTTGTGATGGCCACTCCAAAACCTTGACTTTGTTGTCCTTAAGCCATTTTTCCACAACTTTGGAAGTATGCTTGGGGTCATTGTCCATTTGGAAGACCCATTTGCGACCAAGCTTTAACTTCCTGACTGATGTCTTGAGATGTTTCTTCAATATAACACATGACTGCTTAGACCTCTGCGCCACTCGGGAGGCCCCACTCATATGATTTAAAAAAAAATCTCAAATCCAAAATGCTGGAGTATAGCGCCAAATTACAAGTTTTAGGTTCATTGTCTAAATAAATACGTAGGGGAGTGTATATTTAAAGATAGCTTTTGCAGAAATTATGCCAAGTTTGGATTTATAAAGGAAATTAAATGCAATTAGGCTTTAATCCAGGGGAGATTTGTGGAGGATTGGGACTGCAGCTTTTTCCATGTGACCATGATCGCTGAGTCAACATAGGCCTAGTTAGTTGGCACCGTCCTTGTACCTAACTCTCCAAGACACTTACATAACAATTAAAGATCCCTTTTTGTAACAGTTCCACACGCAAATAGCCATTTGAAGCTATGACGTTGCTGTTTAATGTTAGTGAATGGTCCAGCCACCTTTAATGTATATAGACAGCATATGGGCAATGGGCATGTCATTAACTTTTAACATTGCCATGGGTTGTGCCTTTTGGGTTGTGTAATTTCAAAATGTCTACGGTACTTAGAGCCTTTGAAAGTGTTGTTCTGACTGCCCGTGTGTGTTATTCATAGGTCAATGACCAGTCAAATGTTCTGACTGCCCGTGGGGGTTATTCATAGGTCAATGACCAGTCAAAAGTTTGGACACATCTACTCATTCCAGGGTTTTTCTTTATTTTGACTATTTTCTACATTGCATAATAATAGTGAAGACATCAACACTGTGAAATAACACATGGAATCATGTAGTAACCAAAAAAGTGTTTAACAAATCAACATATTTTATATTTGAGATTCTTCAAATAGCCACCCTTTGCCTTGTTGAAAGCTTTGCACACTTTTGGCATTCTCTCAACCAGCTTCATGACGTAGTCACCTGGAATGCATTTCAATTAACAGGTGTGCCTTGTTAAAAGTTAATTTGTGGAATTTCTTTCCTTCTTGGTGTGTTTAGGGGTGGTATACAGAAGATAGCCCCAGTTGGTAAAAGACCAAGTCCGTATTATGGCAAGAACAGCTCAAATAAGCAAACAGAAACAACAGTCTATCATTACTTTAAAACATGAAGGTCAGTCAATCCAGACAATTTCAAGAAAACCATCAAGCGCTATGATGAAACTGGCGCTCATGAGGACCGCCACAGAAAAGAAAGACCCAGAGTTACCTCTGATGTAGAGGAGAAGTTCATTAGTTACCAGCCTCAGAATCCGGCAATTAACTGCACCCCAAATAAATGCTTCACAGACACGTCTCAACATCAACTGTTACGAGGAGATTGCGTGAATCAGGCCTTCACGGTCCAATTGCTGCAAAGAAACCACGACTAAAGGACACCACCAAGAAGAAGAGACTTGCTTGGGCCAAGAAACACGAGGAATGGACATTAGAATTGTGGAAATCTGTCCTTTCTTCTGATGAGTCCAAATTTGAGAATTCTGGTTCCAACTTTCGTGTCTTTGTGACACGCAAAGGAGGTGTGATGCAGCGGGGGTGCTTTGCTGGTGACACTGTCTGTGATTTATTTAGAATTCAAGTCAATCCTCTTGCTCAGTTGTGCACCAGGGCCGCCCACTTCTTTCTATTCTGGTTAGGGCCAGTTTGCGCTGTTCTGTGACGAGAGTAGTACACAGCATTGTACGAGATCTTCAGTTTCTTGGCAATTTCTCACATGGAATAGCCTTCATTTCTCAGAACGAGAATAGACTGATGAGTTTCAGAAGAAAGTACTTTGTTTCTGGCCATTTTGAGCCTGTAATCGAACCCACAAATGCTGATGCTCCAGATACTCAACTAGTCTAAAGAAGGCCAGTTTTATTGCTTCTTTAATCAGAATAACAGTTTTCAGCTGTGCTAACATAATTGCAAAAGGGTTTTCTAATGATCAATTAGCTTTTAAAATGATTAACTTGGATTAGCTAACACAACGTGTCATTGGAACACAGGAGTGATGGTTGCTGATAATGGGCCTCTGTACGCCTATGTAGATATTCCATTAAAAATCAGCCGTTTCCAGCTACAATAGTAATTTACAACTTTAACAATGTCTACACTGTATTTCAGATCAATTTGATGTTATTTTAATGGACAAAATGTTTTGCTTTTCTAAGTGATCCCAAACTTTTGAACGGTAGTGTATATACAGTGGGGAGAACAAGTATTTGATACACTGCCGATTTTGAAGGTTTTCCTACTTACAAAGCATGTAGAGGTCTGTAATTTTTATCATAGGTACACTTCAACTGTGAGAGACGGAATCTAAAACAAAAATCCAGAA
>NC_036842.1:43410993-43441028 GCF_002910315.2 Salvelinus sp. IW2-2015 | reverse complement strand
AAACCTTCAAAAATCGGCAGTGTATCAAATTTACTTGTTTCTCGCCCACTGTATATGTGCTACCTTTTGCTTTGAACATATATATATATGTGTGTGTGTGTGTGTTGTGTGTGTGTGTGTGTGTGTGTATATATACAGTGGGGCAAAAAAGTATTTAGTCAGCCACCAATTGTCGCAAGTTCTCCCACTTAAAAGATGAGAGAGGCCTGTAATTTCATCATTAGGTACACTTCAACATATGACAGACAAAATGAGAGAAAAAAATCCAGAAAATCACATTGTAGGATTTTTATATGGAATTTATTTGCAAATTATGGTGGAAAATAAGTATTTGATCATAACAAAAGTTTATCTCAATACTTTGTTATACACCCTTTGTGGCATGACGAGGTCAAACGTTTTCTGTAAGTCTTCACAAGGTTTTCACACACTGTTGCTGGTATTTGGCCCATTCCTTCCCCCATGCAGATCTCCTCCTAGAGCAGTGACTGTTTTGGGACTGCACCGTATTGAGGGAGGATGGATGGGGCCATGTATCGCGAGATCTTGCCAACAACCTCCTTCCCTCAGTAAGAGCCATTGAAGATGGGTCGTGGCTGGGTCTTCCAGCATGACAACGACCCGAAACACACAGCCAGGGCAACTAAGGAGTGGCTCCGTAAGAAGCATCTCAAGGTCCTGGAGTGGCCTAGCCAGTCTCCAGACTGACCCCATATGAAAATCTTTGGAGGGAGCTGAAAGTCCGTATTGCCCAGCGACAGCCCCGAAACCTGAAAGATCTGGAGAAGGTCTGTATGGAGGAGTGGGCCAAAATCCCTGCTGCAGTGTGTGCAAACCTGGTCAAGAACTAAAGGAAACGTATGATCTCTGTAGTTGCAAACAAAGGTTTCTGTACCAAATATTAAGTTCTGCTTTTCTGATGTATCAAATACTGATGTCATGCAATAAAATGCAAATTAATTACTTAAAAATCATACAACGTGATTTTTGTTTTAGATTCCGTCTCTCACAGACTAAGTGTACCTATGATAAAAATTACAGACCTCTACATGCTTTGTAAGTAGGAAAACCTGCAAAATCGGCAGTGTATCAAATACTTGTTCTCCCCACTGTATATGCGTTGTTCTTGAAATGTCTCTACCCACTGGAGTATAGCCCATTGCCTTCTCAAGCCATCCATAAAACAATCCAATCTAGAATCTATTACCCGGATTCTTGGATCCATTTAAGATTGTCATAACTGTTAAGTCCTGCAGTGTGAGAAGACAAGCATGGTGAGGGTGATAATATATCTCAGTCTGACACACACACACACACACACACACACACACACACACACACACACACACACTTTAATACACAACACGTACCAGATCTGCATGCACTGTTACAGCACTGCAAGTGTTCGCCTACACCAACCTCAGACCTGCCAACATGCACGCATTTTGCGTACCAACTACGCAATTCTCTGTCCATGTACGCAGGTACCAGATCCGAGTTAAAAGTTTGCAGAAATTAATAGGGCCTGATTTATATATATTTTTAAAAACATTTTAATAAAAAATAAATCCACTGAGTAAATCTAACAGCCCGATTCTCGAGCTGCAACACACAGACATGTGCGGAGTTTGTGCCAACGGACATGGAGATTAATACATTATTATTGGACGTAGCTACCCTGTGTCTGCCCCTCCTCCTGTTTGTTGTGATGCAGAGTTTGCTGACTGTCAGCTGTACGTAAGCACAGGAACGAATCCCTTTTTGACTCTGTTGTGGAAAGGTAAACACTAATTGTTTCAAGCTAACGTTAGAGAACATAAGATTGACATTCAGTGGGCTCTAAATTGCCAGCAGTTCACACGCATTTGCTAGTGAAATAAATAAAATGTAAATACGAAAAAGAACTGGTCGCATTTGTGCAAGTGTGACATACAGTTGAAGTCGGAAGTTTGCATACAKCTTTTCCAAATACATTTAAACTCAGTTTTTTCACAATTCCTGACATTTAACCATAGGACATTTTTACTGTCTTAGGTCAGTTTGGATCACCACTTTATTTTAAGAATGTGAAATGTCAGAATAATAATAGAGAATTATTTATTTCAGCTTTTATTTATTTCATCACATTCCCAGTGGGTCAGAAGTTTACATACAATTAGTATTAGTATTGGTAGCATTGCCTTTAAATTGTTTAACTTGCGTCAAATATTTCAGGAAGCCTTCCACAAGCTTCCCACAATAAGTTGGGTGAATTTTGCCCATTCCTCCTGACAGAGGCTGGTGTAACTGAGTCAGGTTTGTAGGCTCCTTGCTCGCACACGCTTTTTCAGTTCTGCTCACAAATCTTCAGGGCTTTGTGGTCAGGGCTTTGTGATGGCCACTCCAATACCTTGACTTTGTTGTCCTTAAGCCATTTTGCCACAACTTTGGAAGTATACTTGGGGTCATTGTCCATTTGAAGACCCATTTGTAACCAAGCTTTAACTTCCTGACTGATGTCTTGAGATGTTGCTTAAATATCCACATAATTGTCCATCCTCATGATGCCATCTATTTCGTGAAGTGCACCAGTCCCTCCTACAGCAAAGAACCCCAACAACATGATGTCTGCCACCCCCGTGCTTCACCGTTGGATGGTGTTCTTCGGCTTGCAAGCCTCCGCCTTTTTCCTCCAAACATAACAATGGTCATTATGGCCAAACAGTTCTATTTTTGTTTCATCAGACCAGAGGACATTTCTCCAAAAAGTACCATCTTTGTCCCCATGTGCAGTTTGCAAACCGTAGTCTGGAATTTTCATGGCGGTTTTGGAGCAGTGGCTTCTTCCTTGCTGAGCAGCCTTTCAGGTTTGTCGATATAGGACTCGTTTTACTGTGGATATAGATACTTTTGTACCTGTTTCCTCCAGCATCTTCACAAGGTCCTTTGCTGTTGTTCTGGGTTGATTTGCACTTTTCTCACATACGTTATCTCTAGGAGACAGAATGCGTCTCCTTCCTGAGCGGTTATGGCGGCTGCGTGGTCCCGTGGTGTTTATATTTGCGTACTATTGTTCGTACAGATGAACGTGGTACCTTCAGGCATTTTGAAACGGCTCCCAAGGATGAACCAGACTTGTGGAGGTCTACATTTTTTTTGGCTTGATTTCTTTAGATTTTCCCATGATGTCAAGCAAAGAGGCACTGAGTTTGAAGGTAGGCCTTGAAATATATCCACAGGTACACCTCCAATTGACCCAAATCATGTCAATTAGCCTATCAGAAGCTTCTAAAGCCATGACATAATTTTCTGGAATTTTCCAAGCTGTTTAAAGGCACAGTCAACTTACTGTATGTAAACTTCTGACCCACTGGAATTGTGATACAGTGAAATAATCTGTCTGTAAACAATTGTTGTAAAAATTACTTGTGTCATGTATAAAGTAGGTGTTCTAACCGACTTGCCAAAACTATAGTTTGTTAATTAACAAGAAATTTGTGGAGTGGTTGAAAAACAAGTTTTAATGATTCCAACCTAAGTGTATGTAAACTTCCGTCTTCAACTATACATTTAATTCTGCGTCCCATTAGCTTTATTTTCCACGTAACATTACAAGGATCACGCAACCTGATAGACTGTAATTATCATCCACGTCACAAAAACCATTACAAAAGTTTAATCAAAAAATAAATGTAAACATCTTGGCATTAAATGGAGTCGAGTTTAGAAGACTGRGCGATGAAGAATGAATGAGTGTCCGGTATTAGAGGCAACGCTTCTAAAATGCCTTTTACCTAGATTTGAGATTGTATCATTTTGGAAAATCTGAAATGATGTCAAGAAATACAATGGGCACTTTTACATAGGCTGAAACACCGGACTCTTCTAGCGGACAGATTCCCTTTGCGGTAGCCTAATTAAGCTTTGTGTAGCCGGTCTGTGTCTATGCGATCATTTGTTGTTGTTTTTGTCTTTTCAAAATGATTTTGCTTTTAGTGTTGATTAGGAACCGTGTCTAAAAAGCCAATACTTGTGAGCTGGCCCTAGCAATTGGCCCTGTTTTGAGAGGTGAGAAGCGTTCCTCTACCATAGAGACTTAACATGGGGGCCAAGGCAAGCTGGATCTGAAGACCTTCTATGCAGATGTCAGAAACGTATTTTCTTATGCAGTAGACTACATGTTGCTGAAATGTCCATTTGGAGATGTGCTCCTCCAGCATGCTGTGGTCGCTGTCATTGCAGTGGTCGCTGAAATTGCTGTGGTCGCTGACATTGCAGTGGTCGCTGACAAGTTCTCATCCCTCAACTTTTTCACGGCTGCATTATTTCACTCAAGCTGGAGACTTATATCTCCCTCACTAACTTTAAGCATCAGCTGTCAGAGCAGCTTACCGATCACTGCACCTGTACACAGCCCATCTGTAAACAGCCCACCCAACTACCTCATCCCCATGTTATTTATTTTTGCTCCTTTGCACACCAGTATCTCTACTTGCACATTCATCTTCTGCACACATCTATCACTCCAGTGTTAATGCTAAATTGTAATTATTTCACCACTACGGCCTATTTATTGCCTTACGTCCCTAATCTTACTACATTTGCACACACTGTATATAGAGTTTTCTATTGTGTTATTGACTGTACGTTTGTTTATCCCATGTGTAACTCTGTTGTTTTTGTCGCACTGCTTTGCRTTATRTTGGCCAGGTCGCAGTTGTAAATGAGAACTTGTTRTCAACTGGCCTACCTGGTTAAAGAAAGGTGAAATAAATAAAAAATTCTGGAGAGAAATTTCCGGAGAGAAATCGGCACAATGAAAAGGGGGGTKAGCCTGGTCTACTCCCACCTTCGGGCTGTGATGCTGGGGTATTGGTCATATTCCACAGCAATGCAGACAGCGAACTAATATTCAGTCTCGTTTCCAAGATCAAAACCCAGTTCAGAGCCTCATTACCAGTGCAGGCCCTCGTTACCAAGAAMGCTTCAATGATTGCCAGAGGAACTGTTTGCCACAGAGAAGTCTACCCTGATACCCTGCTGAATAAGGACAAATATTCTAGCTACCAGGCAAATCTGTCTAGGAAATGGTTTCCTGAACGTTTGAAGGTCTCCAGAAGATTTGTTCTCACCCACTGTTTCCTATCATAGCTTTTTCGTTTTTAGTATGGATATGTTTATTTGTTACTGATGTTCTGCTTCAAACATTTGTTCTTATCACGTCAGAGTTTTTTCAAATTTTTATTGTGGATAAGACGTTTGTACATTTTGTTCCTGAACAAATAACTTGTTATTATTTGTTTAATAAAATGTTTTTTAAAAAACTCAAAGAATGAAGGCCCTTTGTGTGTTCTTTCTAACTAGATCTTGTTAGTGACTTTGACCATATGTGTAAATGGAATGCTGTCAGAAAGAAAGTYTTCCAACCTTTTATAGACTTGATCTGGTACAATTCTATAATTGCGATCCCTCACAAACAGCACGAGCATGGAAAGAAAACCCCAATTCGGCACGTGCTATGCGTGCGAGTTGAATCTCCAATTTGCCGCACGCGTCTTGTACTCCTTAAAAAGTTGGACAGGGTTGTCAGGTCTGCCCCCTTCGCACATGCACCATCACACAGACACATAAACACACACACTCACTCACATTCTCCTTTTAAAATACATGCGCAAACACACACACACACACACACACACCAGTGARTCATATAGCTAGGCATGGGCAATAGCAGAGCAATCCCTCCTGAGTTGGTGAGGTAGACTCTCCAAGAAGCAGAAGCATCATGTCACCGTGCAGCTGGAGAGCCCAGTGTTATAGGACTAAATCTAGAAATTGGTCACTTAAAGCCATTTTCACTTTTGGCCTAGTACCGTGTCAATTGCACATATTTGTTCCAGCCCAGCACACCMGATTCAACTGATCAAATGCTCGGTGTTTAACTTAGTTGAATCAAATGGGTTAYTGCTGGGCTAAAACAAAAATAGAAAGAAAAAAAAKCCCTGGGGGATCCTCCAGGAACAGATGGAAACACTGCTTCTGTACATAGATCTGAAAATCATCGGTGTGTGTGTGTACACGTTTCAGGAGGATTTTCCAAGTGAAAGTAGTAGCAAGAGCATTAGTGGCAGGGTCATTCATACATTTGGATTAGGCTAAAGATTGTTGTCTTTAGCGGGATTACAACGGATTTGCAAGGGGAAATGTTAAATACTGTTATTTTCCTTTAAAAAAAAAATGTGTCTCTTATTTCCATCTGATCCTCAGTGCTCATTACTCCATATCTTGGTTCTTAGACAAGATGATGGATACAGGCCTCCCAGTCTTGGACAGAATCTTACACGAGTGATAGGAGGCTTGCTTTATTCCCTTCAYGCGATATTCAGATCTTTGGTAGCCTATTTAGCGTCTAAATGATAAGGCAGCCAAGAGTATTTTGGATTGGTGTGTACGAACAGATGTTTTCAGTTTTAACATCAAGAAATCTCATGCAGTGTTTAATGAAATTCCAGGCCTAACCAAAATGTCCAAGGAAGATGAGAAAGGTTTCAGAACAAGCACAAGCCTACAACTTTTAACGTCTTACAATTATGTAATTTTTTTACAGTTCCCTGAAGTGTATGCATCGAAGTCTACAATACACTTTCTCTGACGAGTGACACAATGGTTATTTTTAATGCTTTTTAATTCCCGTCACTCAAGCTGTGTGAGTTTTCTGTGGTCCTTTTCACCCTGACTAGGGACCCCCACCGAACCATCACTCTGGAGAAAAGCTTGAGGGATCTAGGGATTTCTGCCATGGTGGACAAAATTAGGGCACTGTTAACTAAAGCCCGCTGACAAAATCACTTTCCAAGTGCCTCCTTAAGCCTCTCTGAAAACCACTTGAGGAGAGATTTACTTTCGAACCACATGGTGGCTAGTTGGATAGACTTACTACCAGCTGTTCTGTTCTGGTTGGTGTCCTGAATTTGCCCCAGGACCTATCGCAGGGAGGAACTAGGCAGCATATGTAGCTGCTGTACATGAGAACTAAAGTATGAGAATACTGTCAGAGGAATAGGGTTGTCGGATGTCTTAGGTTCTCTATACAGGCGAATCGTTTGGCTCAATAACTTGGTGATGCTGAACTGTTGATGTTTGAAACGTGCATTGTTGTTGTAATCTCTCTTTCCTTTCGCAGGTCAATCCAGAGCCAACATGATCCCGCTGAAGCAACCACGGAACGTCAAGGCTTCGGATGACACCCTGGCCGACTTGGACGAGGAGGCCTCCAAAGCCACTCCGCCGCCGCTGCCCAAGAAGTCGGTAGCCCGCCCCAGCACAGAGACCTCCAGCCTGGGAAAGGAGCTCCCTCTGAGGCCCAAGCGTGAGGCGAAACCCGGGGGTACCAACCTGAGCGTGGCCAACCCCCTGTACGACCTGGACTCCACCTGGGAGACGGGCAGCCACAGCTCCTCGCTCAGCTCTGAGGCCCGCCCTCATGACCAGGAGAGTGGGGACTCCCTGGAGAGACCTGTGGCGGCCGTCAACAAGGGTCGAGGGGCCAACAGCCTGTCGTGCCTGGCCTCGGCACCCAGCGCCACCACGGGGCGGGAGCGGCGGGGCTGCCACAGTGCAGAGTCCCTGGCGGGTAAGGCTCGGACCACGGCCAGGGTGGGTGGGTGTGGCGGGAGCAGCAAGCCCCAGAGGCAGGCCCTCTACAATGGCATGGACAGCTGGGAGGAGGTGGTGGGTCGCATCCGGGGGCTGCACACGGACACGTTGAGGAAGCTGGCGGGGAAGTGCGAGGACCGCTTTATGGCCGGGCAGAAGGACCACCTGCGCTTTGGCACGGACAGCTGGTCGCACTTCAGGCTGACAACAGGGAAGCCCTGCTGCGAAGCCGGAGACTCTGTTTACTACACTGCCTCCTACGCCAAGGATCCGTTGGTCAACTACGCCATCAAGGTATGACCAAAAGGTTTCAAAAGGAGGCCTTTGCACTCTTAAGTAGTAGWAATAAAATAATTTCATATTCCTGGGTGATTTATTTTGATGTCAAAATAAATATTGTGAGATCTCTTTGAGCTTCAAGAGAGCAGCTATATTTAAGTTAAATCGTTTTTAATAACTTGCCTAGTTCAATAATGGTTAAATAAATATATATATTTTAAATCTTCACTTATTCATGAAAACTCTTGTAAATAATCTAGTTTAAGCCTGTTGGGCACTGAGTCCCGCATGTCTCTTGTTGCCATGGCTTGGAAGTCACCAGCGCTGTCCTCTCTCAACTACCCTCCCGCTGAAGTGAATTTCTTAGCTTTGAAAAMAAAATATTACCAAGGGAACCATTTTATTTTAGTAACTATCACATAGCACACAGTGAAAGACATGRTCTGGAACTTTGGCAACTAGTAAGTCTTTTTTAAACCTCCCGCTTTGATCTGGATGTGTCAGTGTGTAGTTCATACGTGCATCATCTATACTGAACAAAAATGTAAACGCTACCTGGAACCATTTCAACGATTTTACTGAGTTACAGTTCATTATAGGAATTCAGTCAATTGAAATACATTTGTTAGGCCCTAATCTATGGATTTCACATGACTGGGCAGGGGCGCAGCCAATCAGAATGAGTTTTTCCCCACAAAATTACTTTATTACAGACAGAAATACACCTCCGTTTCATCTGGTGTCTAGTCTCAGACSATCCCACAGGTGAAGAAGCCGTATTTGGAGGTCCTGGGCTGGCGTGTTTACAAGTGGTCTGCGGTTGTGATGCCAGTTGGACGTACTGCKAAATTCTCTAAAATGACGTTGCAGGAGGCTTATGGTAGAGAAATTAACATTAAATTCTCTGGCAACAACTCAGGTGGACATTCCTACAGTCTGCATGCCAATTGCACGCTCCCTCAAAATTTGAGACATCTGTGGCATTGTGTTGTGTGACAAAACTGCACATTTTAAAGTGGCCTTTTATTGTCCCCGGCACAAGGTGCACCTGTGTAATGATCATGCTGTTTAATTAGCTTCTTGATATGCCACACCTGTCAGCTGGATGGATTATCTTGGCAAAGGAGAAATGTTCACACACAGGGAAATAAACACATTTTCACATTTGTGAAAAATTCTGGGTTCTTTTATTTCAGCTCATGAAACATGGGACCAAAACTTTACAACCAGTGGAGCAGTGTTTCCTAAATTCGGTCCTAAGGACCCCAAGTGGTGCACGTTTACTTTTTTCCCCCTAACACTACACAACTGATTCAAATGATCACAGCTTGATGATTAGTTGATTATTTGAATCAGCTGTGTAGTGTTAGGGCAGAAACCCAAATGGGCACCCCTTGGTGTCCCGAGAAACGGGTTTGGGAAACCCTGCAGTAGAGCGAGAAAGAGCAATGTGGGTTGATCTGGTTGATTGACAGCTGGGGAAACTGGTGGCAAGACTTTTCATTAGCATTCTCTCTAAAACGGCTACATTAGCGTGCGTGGGCGGCCTGCCGGATGGGAACTGAATATGAGCATGGTGCTGGAGATACAGTGCCTTCAGAAAGTATTCACACTTTTTCCACATTTTGTAATGTTACCGTCTGAATTTAAAATYGATTAAAAYTTGAAATGTYGTGTAAACCCCTTTTGTTATGGCAAGCCTAAATGAGTTCAGGAATAAATATTTGCTTAACAAGTCACATAATACGTTGCATGGGCTCTGTGTGCAATAATAGTAATATTTTTTTAATGACCAACTCATCTCMGTACCCCATACAATTATCAAACACACATTCAACCACAAAGACCAGGGATGTTTTCCAGTCCCTCGCAAAGGGCAACTATTGATATATATTTGTGAAAGAAGAAGCAAACATCGAGCATGGTGAAGTTAGTAATAACACTTTGGATGGTGTTTCAATACACCCAGTCACTACAAAGATAAAGGRATCCTTCCTAACTCAGTTGCCGGAGAGGAAGGAAACCTCTCAGGGATGTCACCATGAGGCCAATGGTGACTTTAAAACAGTTACAGAGTTTAATGGCTGTGATTGGAGAACATTGAGGATGGATCAACAGCATTGTATTTACTCCACAATACTGACCTAAATGACAGATTGAAAAGAAGGAAGCCTGCACAGAATAGAAATATTACAAAACATGCATCCTGTTTACGATAAGGCACTACAGTAATACTGCCAAAAAATGTGTCAAAGAAAAATTAACCATGTCCTGAATACAAAGCGTTATGTATGGGGAAAATCCAACACATCACTGAGTACCACTCTTCATATTTTTAGTTTTGTGTGTAGATGCGTGAGATTTTCATTTGATTTAATCCATTTGAATTCAGGCTGTAACACAACAAAATGTGGAATAAGTCAAGGGGTGTGAGAATACTCTCTGAAGGCTCATAGCGGCTGCATTATTTACATGGCAGAAAAACCCTCAGCGCTCCACAAAGCACTTCAAAGCCTTCTCCCTCCACGTTAAGGGCAGGCTCAAGAGAAGGAGTGGTTTTCCCCGGACGATTTCCCCGAGAAATAAGACAAACAAGAGCATCCACATGCAGTCATAATAGCCGAGCGACCCAATTAAAAAAGTAATGTCAATGTGCCCCAGTTGTGTGCAGGAAGATGGTGCTCTCTGTTCCCTCAACACATCAACAAAATGGATCTGTTTATGCATTTGAGTCATGACTATTTAACAGTGTGTTTATTATTCGCAGTCAGTCAGCTTTTCACAGATTTGCAGGAGCGCGTCATATCTTCAAAAGGTTTTTGGAAAGCAATTTKTATTTCAAGGTTAGGCTTCTGATAGCTCTATACTTGATACCAATTCAATGCATTTCAATTGAACTTCCTTCGGGAAAAATCACTCAATTCCATTTAAGTCCATTTTTGAATTAATTCAACGAGGCAAATCAAATTCAAATTGAATTTCAATGCGGTGTGCATTTCTGATAATAAATTGATCCCAACCRTGGTTTGTTATCTAGCCTTATTCTCGCAGAGAAGTGTACCACGGACAGTGCGAGTGACTATTTCTAGCATTGAATCACTTCACAGTTCAAACAACCCTGTGGGTGCAAATAAACTGTCACACTGACTCTCATCATCTCATAACAAAAGTGATGAGGAAAGTAAGGAAATAAATAAATATAGCTCTAGGCTATATAGAACTGTCAGGGTCACTCATACCTATTATTTTCAATTCAAAGGACGGACAACGAATGCCTATTACTGTTTAGACGAAGTTGTTGTATGTCCATTCTGTTTTAGTTTAGTCATCAGTGTGCACTTCTAGATTTGTTGTCCTGTTTCCCAAGTAGGCAAACTTTCAGACGAACATTGATTTGCCCAAAATAGACACAATGTTAGAATTTAAACATCAACCTGTACAGTCCCCCKAAAAATATTCTGAATGACATATTCAGAGGTTTCCGGAGTGTCGATTTTTGACAGAGCCACAACATTAATTTGTTATTGTAATAACCATCCAGTAACAGCTCACCAATATGAAATAAAACTATTGTACAACTATAGTACAACTGAAAGCCCAGGGGTTATGCTGTCCTATATTTCTCCCTGTTTAAACCATTGCATGGCAAATGGTCCAGAAACAAAGGACAATGCCCTCTGAGCAGCCAAAATGTATCTCTGTTACAGTATCCAGAGGACTGAGTGATAGATACCAACCATGGATTACTATATAATTATCCTTTCTAAAACGTGTTCACTGAGGATAACTCTGATGCAGTCTATATGGATGTATGATCTCTGTAGTTACTGTTCACTAGGGATACTTGATGCTGTTATATGGGATGCTCTGTCGAGTTATGTTCCTAGGGATAACTGATGCAGTCTATATGGATGTATAATCTCTGTAGTTACTGTTCACTAGGGATAACTGATGCTGTCTATATAGGATTGTATGTCTCTGTAGTTACTGTTCACTGGGATTACCTGATGCTGTCTATATGGATGTATGATCTCTGTAGTTTGTTCACTAGGGATAACTGATGCTGTCTATATGGATGTGTGATCTCTGTAGTTAATGTTCACTAGGATAACTGATGCAGTCTATAGGAGTATGATCTCTGTAGTACTGTTCACTAGGGTAACTTGATGCTGTCTATATGATGTGTGATCTCTGTAGTTAATGTTCACTAGGGATAACTCGATGCGTCTATATGGTGTATGATCTCTGTAGTTACTGTTCACTAGGGATAACTGATGCTGTCTATATGGATGTGTGATCTCTGTAGTTACTGTTCACTAGGGATAACGATGCTGTCTATATGGATGTATGATCTCTGTAGTTACTGTTCACTAGGGATAACTGATGCTGTCTATATGGATGTGTGATCTCTGTAGTTAATGTTCACTAGGGATAAACTGATGCGTCTATATGGATGTATATCTCTGTAGTTACTGTTCACTAGGGATAACTGATGCTGTCTATATGGATGTATGATCTCTGTAGTTACTGTTCACTAGGGATACTGATGCGTCTATATGGATGTATGATCTCTGTAGTTGCTGTTCACTAGGGATAACTGATGCTGTCTATATGATGTGTGATCTCTGTAGTTAATGTTCACTAGGGATAACTGATGCGTCTATATGGATGTATGATCTCTGTAGTTTACTGTTCACTAGGGATAACTGATGCTGTCTATATGGATGTTTGATCTCTGTAGTTAATGTTCACTAGGGATAACCGATGCAGTCTATATGGATGTATGATCTCTGTAGTTACTGTTCCTAGGGATAACCATGCTGTGCTATATGGTGTGTGTCTCTGTAGTTACTGTTCACTAGGGATAACGATGCTGTCTATATATGTATGATCTCTGTAGTTACTGTTCACTAGGATAACTGATGCTGTTCATATGGATGTGTGATCTCTGTAGTACTGTTCACTTGGGATAACTGATGCTGTCTATATGGATGATTGCTCTCTGTAGTTAATGTTCACTAGGATAATCTGATGCGTGTCTATATGGATGTATGACTCTGTAGTTATGTTCACTAGGGATAACTGATGCTGTCTATATGGATGTGTGATCTCTGTAGTTACTGTTCACTAGGGATAACTGATGCTGTCTATATGGTGTTTGATCTCTGTAGTAACTGTTCTCTGGGGATAACTCTGATGGTATCTATATGGATGGTATGATCTCTGTAGTAACTGTCTCTAGGATAACTCTGATGCTGTCTATATGGATGTATGGTCTCTGTGGTAACTGTTCACTGAGGATAACTCTGATGCTATCTATATGGATGTATGACCTCTGTAGTTACTGTTCACTGGATAACTGATGCTGTCTATATGGATTGTTGATCTCTGTAGTAACTGTTCTCTGAGGATAACTCTGATGGTATCTATATGGGGGTATGATCTCTGTAGTAACTGTTCACTAGGGATAACTCTGATGGTATCTATATGGATGTATGATCTCTGTAGTTACTGTTCACTAGGGATAACTCTGATGGTATCTATATGGGTGTATGATCTCTGTGGTAACTGTTCTCTGAGGATAACTCTGATGCTGTCTATATGGATGTGTGATCTCTGTAGTTACTGTTCACTAGGGTAACTCTGATGCTGTCTATATGGTGGATGATTTCTGTGTTGAACTTGAATCTGGACAGGGTGAACTCTAAATTTCTCTGAGGTTTTATTGTCCTCTCGGGATTTCTGTTTTATTTACATTGGTCTAATCCCCCCACACAAGCTCTTAAATGATGTGGCCCCCTGTGGAGATAGGGCCTGGGAGTGTTTAGGTTACTGTAAACTTGGCATGGTTTGATTGGTGAATGGCGGTTGGTTTTGGGTTGAAAGGTTACAGTTTCAGATGTTATAGTTGGAATGAAATGCTTTTTCTCTCTCTTATCCCGTTTCCAGTTAATGGAGGAAGGTCGTATGATCAATTCTCATTTCCTAGGCCTCTGGCCTAGTAGGCATCTCTTTGTTCATGCCTAGAATTATGCTTTGTTAATGTCAGTATTGCCTTGTTTAAGGGTATTCCTTTTATATGAATCTATTCATTTGACAAAGTAATGAAATACACTTGTATTTAGAATTCCATTCTCAGACATTGCCTATTACTGTAACTCAACTGTAGTGTTATTGCATATTGCTAAATCATCTTTATGGAGTCAGATAAACCTTTTAATAGGCTAATTGCTTCGTCGTATTGCTAAGCCGCACGTGAGGCATTTATATGATCGTATATACATGTCAAATGAACCACTGCCCACTACATCTGTATTCAGTTCCTTTGATTGTCTCYGTCAGGGTGCTGCAGTCAGAGAATGTGGCCTGTGGGAGAATGACTGCTCCCTGTGTTCTGTGTGCTTTGATCAAAGTGGGGAGAATGAGAGCGACAGTGAGCTGCACATGGTGTCCCTGGGGGTTTATGAGAAGAGAAGCGCTCCCYCCAATGCCTGTGACAAGCGTGCGCTCTCCTCTCGCAGCTATGCACAAGATGATGAAATGGAACAATGATGCACATCGGAAGAAAGGGACGAGACATAGAGAATCTCTCTTTCTCTGGACCTTCCCTGTGGATTTAGAGAGAGAGAGCAAAACATTTTCTGACTGAAGTTACAGAAGTATGTTTTTCACAATCTGARAGTGCTCTATCAGGGCCTCTTCAACAATAACAAAAAATGTTRATATGTTGATCATGGACCCTTAGAGGAAATTCTATTTCTTGCAAAGTTTTGGAGAGCTCTCGTTTTGGATTTGGTTAATGCATATTGTATGAGGCGTGTGACGCCTCTGTACTTTAGTCTAGTGCGTTCACAAAAGTCCGAAGCCATTGCCGCATCTTTAGCATAAAAATACATGAAAATACAAAAACCCTGAAGCTCAAGGCAAAACAAAAAAAAGTCATCTAGAGGTCGAAAGAAACGCACACCTGTTTAGGCGAGGTGCTGGCTAGCGGAGTAGAACACTTGAAAAWMMTTAAGGAGAGCCGCACACTCTAGGAGCTCAGATGCAAAAAAWMTATAACCTAATATCCAATGTTTCAACAGACAAGCTGTCTTCATCAGGGTWTAATGACAAACACTGCAGGTCACTAGTTTATATAGTGTCAAAGGACACACATACGTGTCTGTAATCATGGCCGGGTGTGGCCTGATATCATTGGTTAATTCTCAGATATAAAAATAACGTACCAAAAACATGAATGGATAGCATACGATTTATAGATACAATTTAGCAACATAGGCCTACAATAGCAAAATCACAATCACAAGAATGGCTTCAGATCAAAGTCTGCGTTGAGAGCGAGAGAAGCAATGGTCTTTTAATTAAAGATCCAGGCAGCCTCTCATTTTAACAYTAAATTGTCGAGGTTCACCCCCTCTCCTAGGGAGGGTGACATGTTCGATGCCGATATAACGTAGGGACGAAATCSAATGGTTTGCTTCCAAAAATTGGGCCGCAACTGGGTAAGTCGAGTTTTTGCACCTAGTGGTGCTACGATGCTCCGAGATTCYTACTTTTAATTCTCACTTTGTTTTACCCACATCATTTTTTACCACAAGGACAAGTTATAGAAAAAAGTAGCCTCTTGGAATGATTGCGTTTGAACCACGCCGTCTATTATTTGAATAACTTAGTATCTCTTTAAAATGGCTTAATTGTTCTTTGCCTAATTAGGCCTCATTTGTTATGCAGCTCGTCAGACCGTGTAATGATTCCTGCAGCCATCCATTGATATGATTGACAGTTCTTTGATAGCCTAAAACCGTGCTGCTTTTGAATGCCAGAGTGTGTAAGTGGGCAAGTGTGGAGCGAGGAGCAGAGCGTAATTTGACCTCTAATTTTGCTCTGGTAATGCTCAGCCACAAGCTCTGGGCATTCTCTGCCTAGCATTGATCATTTCCTTTATCACTATTATTTTAATTAGGCCTATTCAGTTGTCATTATTTAGCCTACCCCACCCACAGTAGCCTATATATAGTTTATATTCTACTTTCTACGATAAATGGAGGTTTTAGGTAGGCAATACATAGGCTACTGTAAAATGTATATTGTTTTTTCTTGGAATGGAAACACCATAATATAAATACATTTTAATTAAGCTCAAATATCTTCAACAAATTGTAAATACTAAAGGCCAGTATCAGCTTTTTTTTTCATGAATAAAAGGGAATAAATGAAATCAAGATCCAGCGATCAAATGATTTGCGCACAGCAAACACCAACAGCCTTCACATGTGCATTGAGCGTGGGAAATGCTCGGTACAAATGAAATATTAGTTTTATTATTATTATTATAAAGACAGAAAAATGCACATTTTAAAAAGCTTGATTACATAAAGGAGTGTTAGTGGGAATATAGCCATAATATAAACAAGAGAAAGGAGAATGGAATATATTTAAAAAGCATAACATTGAAAAATACATTGATGAAGCAGCCGCCGTGTATGGATGCTATTTCTCAAAAATCTATTACTTTTAAATAGGGACCGGCACAGAGTCCAGTAGGACAGTCTCACATGGCTACAGAGTAAGTAGGGACCGGCACAGAGTCCAGTAGGACAGCCTCACATGGCTACAGAGTAAGTAGGGACCGGCACAGAGTCCAGTAGGACAGTCTCACATGGCTACAGAGTAAGTAGGGACCGGCACAGAGTCCAGTAGGACAGTCTCACATGGCTACAGAGTAAGTAGGGACCGGCACAGAGTCCAGTAGGACAGTCTCACATGGCTACAGAGTAAGTAGGGACCGGCACAGAGTCCAGTAGGACAGTCTCACATGGCTACAGAGTAAGTAGGGACCGGCACAGAGTCAGTAGGACAGCCTCACATGGCAAGTAGGGACCAGCACAGAGTCCATTAGGACAGTCTCACATGGCTACAGAGTAAGTAGGGACCGGCAGAGAGTCCAGTAGGACAGTCTCACATGGCTACGAAGTAGTAGGGACCGGCACAGAGTCCAGTAGGACAGTCTCAATGGCTACAGAGTAAGTAGGGACCGGCACAGAGTCCAGTAGGACAGTCTGACATGGCTACAGAGTAAGTAGGGACCGGCACAGAGTCCAGTAGGACGGTCTCACATGGCTACAGAGTAAGTAGGGACCGGCACAGAGTCCAGTAGGACAGTCTCCAACATGGCTACAGAGTGCTACACTTCACTGCTGGAGGGAATACACAGCCGTCCTTGATTGTGAGCGAGAATGAAATGTGTGTACACAGGGTAAATCAAGTTTTTTCCATCAATACAATCAATGTAGGGATGTAACGTGAATTCCTAAGGGAATTGCTTTCACTGTAAAACCAAGTGTTTAGGATCTGAACACATAACTAAACACTTTTGTGTAACACTGTTTAAATGCGAAAGGCATTTAGGTTTTATACACTAAACACTGGGGTTGCTGTTTTAACACTGTAGGGTGTYATGTCGTATTCTGCTAAACCTGGTCTGATATTACAATTCGCTAAAAATACTGCCGTGGAGCTGTTTTATGCACCAATAATCTGTGTTCTCTTCTGTTGGTATCACCATTGCGCATGCTCTCAGTGGTGTTTGTAGTGAGTCTTTTTATAGAACGTCTGACCATACAGTTGCCTAGGTACTTCAGTATTATAGACAGTGTAGTCGTGTACAATGACAGCACCTCCCTATAACTATAGAGGTGTCATTCCGGAGATCTAAGGGCTTGTTTTTCAGAGCGGGACATAGGCCCAGGTGGATGTAGCCCTAAACACACTTTGTGGGGACTGACGGGTTGCCGTCTCTAATGAACCGTTTCAGATGTAATGTGTGTATGAGTTAGTAGTCGAAGCACGGTGCATCCTGGTATTCTGGCTGATTTGTTCCTATATGTATATATTTCCYGTAAATAGTTCACCAAAGTTTATTGCACCATACTGGCTGGCTACTTGCTTTCTTTCTCCAATCATCTGTGGCCAAATCATTTACCCGCTGCAGTTTGAGATTATTTATTCCCTTTTATTTATGAAAAGAAGCTGATACTTGCCTTTATTGTTTAGGATTTATTTAATATATTTTAGCTTAATTAAATAGATTTATATTATGGTGTTTCTACTCCAAGAAAAACTCAAATACATTTTACAGTAGCCTATGTATTGCCTACCTAAAAAAATCCACTAATGCATTTGAAGTCCTTCAAAATAGAATCTACATATATCCTAATGGTAGAAAGTAGAATAGACACTACATATAGGCTAGTGTGGGTGGGGTAGGCTAAACAATTACAACCGGATAGGCTGAATTAAAAGAATAGTGATAAAGGAAATAGAAAATGCTAGGCCGAGCATGCCCAGAGCCGGAGAAAGGCACTGCACCTCAGTGCTAGAGGCGTCACTACCGACACCCTGGTTGGAGTCCAGGCTGTATCACAAGCGGCTGTGATTGGGAGTCCCATAGGGCGGCGCACACTTGGCCCAGCATCGTCCGGGTTTGGCAGGTGTAGGCCATCATTGTCAATAAGAATTTGTTCTTAACTGACTTCCCAAGTTAAATAAAGGTTAAATAAATAAATAAAAAATGCTCTGCTCCACACTCGCCCACTCAAAAGCAGCCCTGCTTTAGACTATCTAAAAACTGGGCTTCCGTATTGATATCTTTGTGTATCATGACTGAAATACTGTGCCAAGTGAAAGTCTACACACCAGAATGCCTTTCCAAGATGTGTTGAGTGTTCCTGAATGGTCCAGTCTCCGTCCTGACTTAAATCTGCTTTAAAAAAAATCAGAGATAAGGTTTGAATATCGCTGTCCATCAATGATTCCCAACCAAATTTACTGAGCTTGAGCAATTTTGACAAAACAATGGATATACAGTGTATTCTGAAAGTATTCAGACCCCTTCACATTTTCCACATTTTGTTACGTTACAGCCTTATTCTAAAATGTAATAAATAGTTTTTTTCCCCTCAACAAGCTACACCCCATAATGACAAAGCAAAAATATGTMTTTGAAGTATTTGCAAATGTATTAAAAATAAAGACTGAAATCACATTTACATAAGTATTCAGACCCTTTGAAGCACCTTTGGCAACAATTACATTCTCAAGTRTTGGGTACGACGCTACAAGTTTGGCACACCTGTATTTGGGGAGTTTCTCCCATTCTTCTCTGTAGATCCTCTCCTCAGAGATCTTCGATTGGGTTCAAGTCCGGGCTCTGGCTGGGCCACTCAASGACATTCAGACACTTTTCCCGAAGCCACTCCTGCGTTGTCTTGGCTGTGTGCTTAGGGTCWTTGTCCTGTTGGATGGTGAACCTTCGCCCCAGTCTGACGTTCTGAGCGCTCTGGAGCAGGTTTTCATCAAAGATATCTCTGTACTTTGTGTCATTCATCTTTCCCTTGGGGCCTCCCAAGTGGCGTAGCGGTCTACGGCTGTTTCGCAGCGCATACAGCGTCACTACAGATCCGGGTTCGATRCCGGGCTGTGTCGCAGCCGGCCGTGACCGGGAGACCCATGAGGCGGTGCACAATTGGCCCAGCGTCGTCTGGGTTAGGGGAGGGTTTGGCCGGCCGAGATGTCCTTGTCCATTTGCGTTTAGCGACTCCTGTGGCGGGTCGGGTGCATGCACACTGACATGGTCGTCAGTTGTACATAGTTTCCTCTGACACATTGGTGTGGCTGTCTTCCAGGTTAAGCGAGCAGTGTGTCAAGAAGCAGTGCAGCTTGGCAGGGTTGTGTTTCGGAGGACACATGCCTCTCGACCTTCGCCTCTCCCGAATCCGTATGGGAGTTGCAGCAACTGTAACCACCAATTTGGATATCACGAAATTGGGGAGAAAAAGGGGTAAAAATGACAAAAAAATGTATCTTTCCCTCGATCCTGACTAGTCTCCCAGTCCCTGCGGCTGAAAAATACCCCCACAGCATGATGCTGCCACCACCATGCTTCACCGTAGGGTGGTACCCCAGACGTGACGCTTGGCATTCGGCATTCAGGCCAAAGAGTTCAATCTTTGTTTCATCAGACCAGAGAATCTTGTTTCTCATAGTCTGCGAGTCTTTAGGTGCCTTTTGGCAAACTCCAAGTTGGCTGTCGTGCCTTTTTACTGAGGAGTGGCTTCCGTCTGGCCACTCTACCATAAAGGCCTGATTGGTGGAGTGCTGCAGAGATWAGTCCTTCTTGAAGGTTCTCCCATCTCCACAGAGGAACTCTGTCAGAATGACCATCGGGTTCTTGGTCACCTCCCTGACTAAGGCCCTTCTCCCCCGATTGCTCAGTTTGGACGGGTGGCTATKTCTAGGAAGAGTCTCGGTGGTTCTAAACTAGTTCCATTTAAGAATGATGGAGGCCACTGTGTTCTTGGGGACCTTCAATGCTGCAGAAATGTTTTGGTACCCTTCCCAGTTCTGTGCCTCGACACAATCCTGTCTCYGAGCTCTACGGACAATTCCTCCGACCTCGTGGGTTGGTTTTTGCTCTGACATGCACTGTCAACTGTGGGACCTTATATGGACAGGTGTGTGCCTTACCAAATCAATTGCATTTACCATAGGTGACTCCAATGAAGTTGTAGAAACATATCACGGATGATCAATGGAAACAGAATGCACCTGAGCTCAATTTCGAGTCTGAATACTTATGTAATTAAGTATTTCTGTTTTTTATTTTTAATGCATTTGCAAAAATGTCTAAATACCTGCTTTGACTCTGTCATTATGGGGTATTGTGTGTAGATTCATGAGGGGAAAAAATATTTAATCAATTTTAGAATAAGGCTGTAACGTAGCAAAATGTGGAGAAAGGGAAGGGTCTGAATACTTTCTGAATGCACTGTATGTTGCCCTAAGAGTTGTACAAAGTTGGTAGAATAAAAATMATTCACAGCTGTTATGGCTGCCAAAGGTYCGGGACGGTTGAGCTAACGTAGGCTAATGTGATTAGCATGAACATTTCCCAGGACATAGACATATCTGATATTGGCAGAAAGCTTAAATTCTTGTTAATCTAACGACACTGTCCAATTTACAGTAGCTATTACAGTGAAATAATACCATGCTATTGTTTGAGGAGAGTGCACAGTTATGAACTTGAAAATGTATTAATAAACCAATTAGGCACATTTGGGCAGTCTTGATACAACATTTTGAACAGGAAAGTAATGGTTCATTGGATCAGTCTAAAACTTTGCACATACACTGCTGCCATCTAGTGGCCAAAATCTGAATTGCGCCTAAGCTAGAATAATACATTATGGCCTTTCTCTTGCATTTCAAAGATGACGGTACAAAAAAATAAATACATTTTTTTCTTTGTATTATCTTTTACCAGTTCTAATGTGTTATATTCTCTTACATTAATTTAACATTTCCACAAACTTCAAAGTTTTTCCTTTCAAATGGTATCAAGAATATGCATATCCTTGCTTCAAGGTCCTGAGCTACAGGCAGTTAGATTTGGGTATGTCATTTTAGGCGAAAAATGTTAAAAAGGGCGGATCCTTAAGAGTGTCAGGGGTGTGAAGACATATGCAATTTATAAGATTTTTCTTTCATTTTGAAAATGTGGAGAAGGTTGTGTAGATCGATGGTGGGAAAAATTGAGTATAATCCCCTTTTAGATGAAATGAAAAGGCAGAACATGTGAAGACTGTAGACTTTCTCTAGCGACTGTACATATCTTAGTAGTGTAAATTGTTGTAGATGTTGACTGCCTTTTCTCTTTCTCCCTCTCTCCAGATCTGTCGGTGTAATGTGAAGGAGAACCAGCAGCAGTTTTTCCACAGCCTGGCGGTGAGACAGAGCCTTGCACTCCACTTCAACATCCAGCAGGACTGTGGCCACTTCCTGGCCGACGTCCCCCCCCGCCTGCTGCCCTGGGAGGAGGAAGAGGAGGAAGAGGAGGACAATGAGGAAGGGCAGAAAGAGACAAAGGATAAGGAGTCAAGGAGGAAGAAGGAGACTGTCGAAACAACYAATGCCATGCAGAACAGGCATGCCGAGGAGGCCCAGATCCCAGGCCACCARATGGGCACCACCGGCCGCCTGTGCAGCCGAGTGGTGGTGATCACCCGTGAGGTGCCCTTCCAGACCGTTGCTGACTTCGTCCGGGAGGGCGCAGTCCGGCACGCCCGCAACCCGGACCTGTACGAACGTCAGGTGTGCCTGCTGCTTTTACAGCTGTGCTCGGGCCTGGAYCACATGAAGCCCTACCACGTGACCCACTGTGACCTGCGTCTGGAAAACCTGCTGCTGGTGCACTGTCACCCGGGAAACCCCTGGAACTTGGACCTGCTCGAGCCCAACAATAACAGCAGCAACAGTGCCACCTCCGGGGCAGGTGCTGCCAACACGGCCACCAACGCCACCTGCCCTGCCCGCCTCATCATAAGCAACTTCTCCCAGGCCAAGCAGAAGAGCCCCCTGGTGGTGGACCCCAGCGCGCTGTGCAACCAGTCGCGACTGGCGCCCGAGATTGTCACAGCGACGCAGTATCGCAAGTGCGACGAGTTCCAGACGGGCATCCTCATCTACGAGATGCTGCACCGGCCCAACCCCTTCGAGGAGACACCCGAGCTGAAGGAGAGGGAGTACACCTGGGCTGACCTGCCGCCACTCCCAGCCCGCTCCCTCTACTCCCAGGGCCTGCAGCAGCTGGCCAGCCTCCTGCTCACCGTCAACCCCTCGGAAAGGATCCAGATGGCCGAGGCCAGGGCCTGCCTGCAGTGTCTGCTCTGGGGGCCCCGTGAGGACCTCTTCCAGGCACTCAGCTACACCGGTGGCCAGACTTCAGGCACCAACTCCAGCCAGCACGAGACCATCCTCCAGAACTGGCTGGACCTGAAGAGGACACTGATGATGATCAAGTTCGCAGAGCGCTCYCTGGACACGGGCTGTGGCGTGAGCCTGGAGGATTGGCTGTGCTGCAAGTACTTGGCCTTCGCGACCACAGACACGCTCAGCCGAGTGGTGCGCATCCTCCAGCAGCAACACTCACAGTCCCAGCATCTGACCCAGTCTCAGCAGCACCTAACCCAATCCCAACACCTGACCCACTCCCAACCGCTCTGAGCTCCATTACTCACTAGCTACTCACCGCTCATCCAATTCTCTCTAGACTCGTGTCGTAATGCTAACAGATCTTACACTTCCCCTCTCGTCTCTGTCCTATCCCTTCAACAACGCAACCAAACCATGAGCGGAAAATCTATGGTAAAAACTGTAATAAATCATTAGCCTTATTGTGYACTATGACATTGTATGCAGTGCTCAGTTGTTTCACCAGTGTATCTTTTCTTTTGGTGGGAAAAAGTGTAGGGGGTGTGTGTTATCAAATTAAACCTGCTTCAATGTACGATGAAGTACTCGGATGAGACAAAAAGTACTTTGATACTACAAACTAACTGGCAAATAGTCCTCGCTTGGTAAAATCTCAATGAGCTTCAATGAACAAGTAGGAAAAAAACATAAACCGTCAAAAAGGATGCTTGAATTGCTCTCAGCTGGAGTTGCCACAGCAACAGGTTATCTCCACATTCAATTCAATGGGCCCCCGATCTGAAAATCCAATCTCCTCAGACTTGAGTCTACTTTCACATTATTAGCCAATTATTACACAGGTCCTCTTTGCCAGGGTTTGTTGTTCAGTTCACAGTATGTGACAGTAATGCGGCAGCACTGGGACTGGATATAAGCCTAGTGATAGTGACCACATAGCCCAGCCAATCTCTGCTGGCTCCAGTTGCTCTGACATCCCCTTGTTGTCTGTGTGTTTGTCTAGCCACCTCTCAAAACTGTCTCAAAGACATGAGTCCTATAGGGAATTCAGAGGGATTTAGCCTTCAGATCAGAGCTATCCTAACTAGAGCTGTCACCTTGAACTAGGACGTTTGAATAATGCAGTTGCGTTTAGCTTTGAATGGATTTCAAGATAGAATGTCAACGTGCATAGTGTAGTGGTCAAGCTTGCCCCAAGGCTACAGCTCAGTCCTAGTCTAAACATCCCCAATAATCTTCTTAGCCCTCGCCCACTCCCTTTCACTGTCAACCATTACTGAGGGGGGGGGGGGGGAAGGGAGGGTTGAGGCTCCAAGGACGATTGATTAAGAATGAAGAATACAGGCTCCTCAGTTCCCCAAGGAGGACAGACACCCAGCCCAAATTTAGCATTACGTCTTCTCCTCCACCATGAACTCAACCACCCAATAAGGAGGCAAAAGCTCTTTATTCTTAGGTACATCGTTGGAATTATTTTTCAACCACCAAGTGTGTTATGCAAACTGAGAAATCGCCAAAGTCCTGCCCCCCGCAGTCTCCATTTTGACAATTGTGAGGAATACATTGATGGCGACAACCTTTTGGATGTTTATATAAGAGGCGTCTGTTTCAGTTCGTCAAGGTGAATGCGTTGTAACACAGTCATTTGAAGTGTCCTTACCACTGCGTAAATACAGTACATGATTCTGCAATCAACCAGGCTGCCATGTCGCTTCGTAGTACCATTGATGCGAAGTTAGACAGTAGTCAGACATGAAAGCGCTCCCAGTGTAATTTGCTCGTTTTTAAGCAGAGCCAGAACTTAGAATACTAGGAAGTCTGTTTTAGTTGTGTGTTTCGTGGTCAAACACTATTTTTCCTTTGGATATGTGCAATTAATGTCAAATGTTATCATTAACTATGAAAATGACTGTACTTAAACATGTACGTAGCCAACTTTTATCACTTTTCAGTTATTCTCGCTTCCATTATTATTTCTGGCACATAACTGGCAATGACGTTCAGCTGGAAACGCAGGATTTAGTCTCGAACCCCGATGTGGAACTTGTTGTGGGGAGCTAGGACAACATTATTGCAGCGCGTAGAGGGACTTTGATGTTTCAGGGACGGCTTGTTGGGTTTTCTTTTTTGTATTTGTTTGTAGTCTTTAATTCTACTTTTTTTTCTCTCTTCATTTTATTTGTTAATGTAAGATGCCTATGTGTTTCTAATTGACTGCTTCTGGCCTGGGTGACAGGATCAATGTTCGCACATTCAGTAGAACTCGAAGCGTTCGTACGCGCGGAATGGAAAGGTAGAAGCGAAGCGGAGAACAGGTCGTGATAAAAAGCCGTTCTAGCCTGGTAACACTGTTCCGTCTGGATTAACCAGGCTAGTTCCAGCCCTCGTGGAAAGAAACAGGCGGTAGGTGTGCTCAGCAGCAGCACGTGGAATGTAGGAGTCTCTCTGGACTGGAGTGAAGCTTCGTTTGGAACTAAAAGGATCCCWTGAACCTGGACGTATTATTCCCAATAGACTGTGTTAGCCACTCAGCCTCCGTTTTGGGGCGTTTCGCCTAGTTAACCACTATACATGATAAGCGTTCCCGATCAATAGAGAATGGCCACTGCCTTAAACCCTGCTTCCTGCAACATCTAACCACACCACCCAACCACTGAGATTCACACGCCTATTGTCCCATCACTATATATCCGTTTTATGGGCTGCCATGGGAACTCACTACAACTGTTGCAGATACATAGCCATCCCTCTGCCTCATCAGCATTGGCGATGTCAGCTTGTGATCCTTTATAGCCAAATTAATGAGCATTTGGCTTTATGGCCTGTGTCCGTCTGCCTGGAATCAATGCAACTGAAATAGATGGCTTACGTTGGCTTTGCTTCTATCAGTTTAGGGAAGCTTACTGAAGACAATGGAGACCGTTTGTGTGCTTTTGTGGTTTGAACAATGTGAGCGGTTTCGGCAGATCCCACATACTTTGGACTCACAGGTTGACGTCTCTAGCAGTGCTAGTTCGACACGGCAGATTCCTATAATTAAGGGTTATATCATGTCAAAATTATAATTGATAGCGTGACACAAATACCCAGCAGAGTACCCGGATGTTTTTTTTCTGTACCTCTCTAGATTTATATATCCACAATAGGAGTGTGCAATGGCCTCCGGCATATCAGATCTAATGGGGTTTACTACACGCATTGCACAACAGACTATTTGGTTTCCAAACACAACAGGTGTATGACTCTGAAACACATATTTTTGGATTCCGCTTGTAATGTTTGGTCATCGGGTGCGTGTCCATGCAGGTTTGGTTTCTCTTAGTAAGTATTTAACTGTTTTACTTTATTCACCTCTACTCATCTAACAGCGTCCTGTGAGAAGATGGCCAAACTCTGCCATGGTTTCCTTTCTGTATATCCAAATGAATAACGTGACATGGCAGCCAGCCACTCACTAGCTAGGTCAGTGGGGGAGAACTACTGGGAACTACTGTGAGGAAGGGATCCTGTGTATTTAGATATAGGGTCAGATGTGATGTCAAGGACATCGAATGGTGACTTCGGGTCGAAGAGTCCAGGCCACTGAGGAATGCATGTGGACTGCACTGGTGGCTGTCCTTGTATCTAGAGAGTCAACATTTATATTATCTAATGTAATCTTTAATCTACACTATTTACAGAATTTACAGTGCACCACTATCGGTCTGTCACGACAGACGAGATACCATGCATCAGCTTTACTTTTTTGTCTCGTTTGTTTTTGGAGAAAACTGGTGAATTGTTTTTTCTGTCCAGAAGAATGTTATTATAAAACTATAGTGTTCTCACCTTTTGGAAAAAGAGTGTTTGCATACAGATTCATGTACAGTATTTTTCCCTCTTGTAAATGATCGAGTTAAACTACTTTAACAGCCAGTTGGGAGGAGGGTTTTTGAATGAATAACAATCACCATTAAAAAACGCATTGTTCATGGATAGTGTTGCCAACAGTGAGTTTTGCAGTTTTTTATCATTGCATTTTAATCGCCACTGAACATAAAAAGTAAACTCTCTTGGCTTTCTATATATGTGTATATCTCTTGGCCTATTGCCATTTTATTGTTGATCAAGTAACCGATAGTAACACAACAATAAATGTATGTTTTTATATACCTTGTGTGTGAGACCCCATTATTGCCAATCTGTGTCAGCCGCTTGCACGTCCCTCTTGTGGTGATGAAGTGTAACAACTGACTAATACAAGGGCTGCATCCCGATTAGTCTAGTTGGCTTCCTTATGAGGTAGGATCCTCCCCTTGACTCCTTTCCATTTATTTGCGCTGCTGTAACAAAAGCAAGACTGGAGAAAGGTAATACCTTGTAGTTAACCATTATGTTGCTTTCACGTCTTCTGTGCTTTCAGATTATCGGGGCAAATGAAGATGACACACTGGGGAGAAGCTACTCTAGGCTATTGAGCAACTGTGGGTTTTATCAGTTCATCTGTGTGAGTTGAACACTTGTTCATTGTCAGTCTCATATAAGTCAGTCTCATATAAGTCAGTCTCATATAAGCTCTGTATACACCTGTCTCTTATACACATCTAGATGTGTATAAGAGACAGGCCAAACCCTCCCTAACCCGGACGATGCTATGCCAATTGTGCGTCGCCCCACGGATCTCCCGGTTGCGGCCGGCTGCGACAGAGCCTGGGCGCGAACCCAGCCCAGCCTGGGAGTGAACCCAGAGACTCTGGTGGCGCAGCTAGCACTGCAATGCAGTGCTCTAGACCACTGCGCCACCCGGGAGACTAACATCAGAAATGGGGAGAACCCAACAACAGAATGGTGTGGGCGTATACCGGTCATTACAAATATTAATGTGAGTAGATCGCTGATTGGCCAGCTCATCCTCCTCAGGAGGATGACATCATCCTTTATGAGGAAATAGCAAGATTTTGTGAAAAGGTCTGTTTGAGATTTATGTTTGAGGTGGGGMTTTTTTAAGTGTTTTTTTCTCTCCAATTGATGCTTTGTCCAGAAATACCAATATATGAGTCGACAACATTATTTGGCTATGAGTTAAGAGGAAAGGAACTTTTAGAAGTGCTTTTTCGCTGGACAGTTTAACATTTTATTTTAAAGTACAACATACTGTACAGTACTGGATATCAATATTTACTCAGCATTGACCACAAGATGGAGACATTTTGAAAACGTTCCCGAAATATGACAACGGAGCCTATGGGGCAACGGCATGGTCCTGTAGCCTCAAATCCACTCAAATCCATTGTAAAAAAAAAAAAAATGACTGTTGGAGATTGATGCGTTGTCAGTGCTGGAAGCTGGTTGATGGACTAACATTATTATGATGCAACAGTCCGTACAGTCTCTAGCACACTATTGACTGTCGTGTCATAATAACGCTTGTTTGTCTGCCTGCCTGTCTATGTTTGTCTCTGTTTATCTGTCAAGTCTTTCTGCATCTCGATCTCACACAAGTCCCTCAGAAATGAAATGTATGATTATAGACTCTTGATCTGCTCTAGYCAAGATCTAATCGAGGACAACGAAGTGTTGCATATATAATCCKGTTACAGTTGTGTGTGTGGTGACTGTTGTTTCACACCTGGGTTTCATGATGCCAGCTCAGTGTTATCGTGGAGGTTATTGCTCAGTTGCATAACCGTCCGTTGCGTAATAGCAAGGCAGAGAATCAATAAAATATGAGAGGGAAGTGAACCGTGTGAGCTGCKCCTCTCCCCCGGAGTCTATCCTCCAGATAGAGGTGTGTAGGCTGTCTACTGCTTGACGAGAAGTGACTAAGAACTATGAATTCACAAAAGCGGTGATGTTATTTATTCGTAAAAAAATTATAATTGGGAGGTGAATAAATTCCCAGCAGGGATACATAGGAGTTGAAAATGCAAAAAAAAATAAAAAATGGAGCGACAAGTGAATTTGACCTGACTTCATGTTTTAGTTGGGGATAAGCTTTCCATTCATGATGTCGAAGCCCATTATTTCTATATTCTCATGGCTTTTATTCGGAACACTTTGTTGTACAGATCTGTTCAGACCTCAGGGTGCCCTATCAAGCGTCTCGGAGTAGGAGTGCTGATCTAAGATCAGGTCCCACACTGTCCAAGTAATCTTATTCATTGTTATCTAAAAGGCAAAACTGTTCCTAAATCAGCACTTGTACTCAGACACACAATAATACAGCCCCTGGTATTTGACTGTTATTTTTTAAGAAATGATTTAGTACTGTAATAAGTAATAACAATTAAGTCTGCCGTTTGCAGATTATTAGGCAGTAGTAACTGGAAAACCCTCCTCTGAAACGGAGCCTTCAACATAAGCCTTTCATCTGAGGAGTCTTTCCAGGCTAACAAAGTAAGCATACCATGGAACATAGGGAAAATCTTCGTATGGAGAAGGGTGTTGAACTGTGTACAGTATCTATATTCAGTCAGCTTTACCATCAGTGGATAAAAGATAGACTCGCTCACAGAATAAGAGCCAAAATTAATTACACCACACTAGCCTTGCACACAGTTGAGCTCTCGTCCTGTCCTGGGCAGCTGCCACACGCTACAGAAACAGGAGATAGGCTCCTGCCTTTATGGGCCATTCTGGCTCGGAAAAGGCTTACTTCTAACATTTGTAGAAAATAGTAAAAAAAAAAGTTAAACCTTGAATGATTAGTTCTGTCCAAACTTTTGACTTTACAGTACCAGTCAAAAGTTTGGACATACCTACTCATTCAAGGGTTTTTCTTTATTTTTTACTATTTTCTACATTGTAGAATAATAGTGAAAACATCAAAACTATGAAATAACACATGGAATCATGTAGTAACCAAATAAGTGTTAAACAAATGAAAATATATTATATATTCTTCAAAGTAGCCACCCTTTGCCTTGATGACAACTTTGCACACTCTTGGCATTCTCTCAACCAGCTTTACTTGGAATGCTTTTCCTGTAAAACAAATTATAGTCCCACTAAGCGCAAACCAGATGGGATGGTGTATCGCTGCAGAATGCTGTGGTAGCCATGCTGGTTAAGTGTGCTTTGAATTCTAAATAAATCACAGACAGTGTCACCAGCCAAGCCCCCCCACACCATCACCTCCATGCTTCACGGTAGGAACCACACATGTGGAGATCATCCGTTCACATACTCTGCGTATCACAAGCACAGCGGTTGGAACCAAAAATCTCAAATTTGGACTCATCAGACAAAAAGAGATTATACATATATATACACACACACACACAGAGTTGAAGTCAGAAGTTTACATACACCTTAGCAAATACAATTCAACTCAGTTTTTCACAATCCTGACATTTAATCCTACGTAAAAA
>NC_036842.1:43402047-43410968 GCF_002910315.2 Salvelinus sp. IW2-2015 | reverse complement strand
TACAGATTTCCACTGGTCTAGTGTCCATTGCTCGTGTTTCTTGGCCCAAGCAAGTTGTCTTTTTCTTATTGGTGTCCTTTGTGTGTTTCTTTGCAGAAATTCGACCATGAAGGCCTGATTCACGCAGTCTCCTCTGACAGTTGATGTTGAGATGTGTCTGTTACTTGAACTCTGAAGTATTTATTTGGGCTATTTCTGAGGCTGGTAACTCTAATGAACTTATCCTCTGCAGCAGAGGTAACTCTGGGTCTTCCTTTCCTGTGGCGGTCCTCATAGCCAGTTCCATCATAGCGCTTGATGGTTTTTGCGACTGCACTTGAAGAAACTTTCAAAGTTATTGAAATGTTCTGTATTGACTGACCTTTGTCTTAAAGTAATGATGGACTGTCATTTCTCTTTGCTATTTGAGCTGTTCTTGCCATAATGTAGACTTGGTATATTATCAATTAGGGCTATCTTCTGTATACCACCCCTACCTTCCACACACAAAATGATTGGCTCAAACACATTAAGAAGGAAAGAAATTCCACAAATTAACTTATAACAAAGCACACCTGTTAATTGAAATGCATTCCAGGTGACTACCTCATGAAGCTGGTTGAGAGAATGCCAAGTGTGTGCAAAGCTGTCATCAAGGCAAAGGGTGGCTACTTTGAAGAATCTCAAAAACACTTTTTTGGTTACTACATGATTTCATATGTGGTAATTCATAGTTATGTCTTAACTATTATTCTACAATGTAAGAAATAGTCAAACTAAAGAAAAACCATTGAATGAGTAGGTGTGTCCAAACTTTTGATTGGTACTGTATGTATGTATGTATGTATGTATGTATGTATGTATGTATGTATGTATGTATGTATGTATGTATGTATAAGTATAGTATAAGTATGTGTATAGAAATATATACATATACATACAGTTGAAGTCAGAAGTTTACATACACTTAGGTTGGAGTCATTAAAACTCATTTTTTTTTTTAACCACTCCACAAATTTCTTGTTAACAAACTATAGTTTTGGCAAGTCGGTTAGGACATCTACTTTGTGCATGACACAAAGTTATTTTTCCAACAATTGTTTACAGATAGATTATTTCACTGTATCACAATTCCAGTAGTTTACTGTGCCTTTAAACAGCTGGGTAAATTCCAGAAAATGATGTCATGGCTTTAGAAGCTTCTAATAGGCTAATTGACATAATTTGAGTCAATTGGAGGTGTACCTGTGGATGTATTTCAAGGCCTACCTTCAAACCCAGTGCCTCTTTGCTTGACATCATGGGAAAATCAAAAGAAATCAGCTAAGACTTCAGAAAACAATTGTAGACCTCCACAAGTCTGGTTCATCCTTGGGAGCAATTTCCAAACGCCGGAAGGTACCACGTTCATCTGTACAAACAAAGTACGCAAGTATAAACACCATGGGACCACGTAGCCATCATACCGCTCAGGAAGGAGACGCGTTCTGTCTCCTAGAGATGAACGTACTTTGGTGCGAAAAAGTGTAAAATCAATCCCAGAACAACAGCAAAGGACCTTGTGAAGATGCTGGAGGAAACAGGTACAAAAGTATCTATATCCACAGTAAAAACGAGTCCTATAATCGACATAACTGAAAGGCTGCTCAGCAAGGAAGAAGCCACTGCTCCAAAACCGCGCATTAAAAAAGACAGACTACGCGTTTGCAACTGCACATGGGACAAAGATCGTACTTTTTGGAGAAAATGTCCTCTGGTCTGATGAAAAAAAACAGAACTGTTGGCCATAATGACCATTGTTATGTTTTGAGGAAAAAGGGGGGAGCTTACAAGCTGAGGGAACACCATCCAACCGTGAAGCACGGGGGTGGCAGCATCATGTTGTGGGGTGCTTTTGCTGCAGGAGAGACTGGTGCACTTCACAAAATAGATGGCATCATGAGGGAGGAAAAATGATGTGGATATATTGAAGCAACATCTCAAGATATCCAGTCAGGAAGTTAAAGCTTGGTCACAAATGGGTCTTCCAAATGGCCAATGACCCCAAGCATACTTCCAAAGTTGTGGAAAAATGGCTTAAACGGACCACAAAGTCAAGGTATGTTGAGTGAGCCATGCACAAAGCCCTGACCTCAATCCTATGAACATTGTGGGCAGAACACTGGAAAAGCGTGTGCGAGTAAGGAGGCCACAAACCTCATCAGTTTTACACTCAGCTCTGTCAGGAGGAATGGCCCAAAATTCACGCCAACTTATTGTGGAAGCTTGGTGGAAGGCTAACCTGAAACGTTTGACTCCCAAGCTTAACAATTTAAAGGGCAGTGCTACCCAAATACTAATTGAGTTGTGTAAACTTCGACCCACTGGGAATGTGATGAAAGAAATAAAACTTAAATAACATCATTCTCTCAACTGATTATTCTGACCATTTCCAACATTCTTAAAATAAACCGGGTTGATTCAACTGTCGCTAGAAAGGGAAATTTTTAACTAGTGGATTAAATGTCCAAGGAAATATGTGAAAAAACTGAGTTGAAAAGTGTATTTGGCTAAGGTGTATGTAAACTTCTGACTTCAACTCTGTGTGTGTGTGTCTGTATATACACTGCTCAACAAAAATACAGGGAACACTAAAATAACACATCCTAGATCTGAATGAATGAAATATTCTTATTAAATACTTTTTCTTCACATAGTTGAATGTGGCTGACCACAAAATCCATCAAAAATTATCAATGGAAATCAAATTTTATCAACCCATGGAGTTCTGGATTGAAAGTCGCCTTCAAATTAAACAGTGGAAAACCCACTGACAGGCTGATCCAACATTTGATTAATGTCCTTAAAAACAAGTCATAAATGGGCTCAGTAGTGTGTGTGGCCGTCAACACGGTGCCTGTATGACCTCCCTACAACGCCGGGCATGTCTCCTGATGAGGTGGCGGATGGTCCCTCCCTGAGGATCTCCTCCCAGACCTGGACTAAAGCATCGCACTCCCCAACTCCTGACAGTCCTGTGGTGCAATGCGTGGCGTTGGTGGAAGTGGAGCGAGACATGATGTCCAGATGTGCTCCAATTGGATTCAGGTCTGGGGAAACGGGCCGGGCCAGTCCAAGCATCAATGCGGCTTCCTTTGCAGGAAACTTGCTGACACAGCTCCAGCCACATGAGGGTCTTAGCATTGTCTTTGCATTAGGAACTAGGGCCAACCGCACCAGGACATATGTTCTCACAAGGGGTCTGAGGATTCATCTCGGTACCTAATGGCAGTCAAGGGCTCACCTCGGCGAGCCCATGGAGGGCTGTGCGGCCGCCAAGAATGCCACCCTTCAACCAATGACTGACCACCGCCAAACCGGTCCATGCTGGAGATGTTGCAGGCAGCAGAACGTTTCTCCACGGGCGTCTCCAGACTGTCACGTCTGTCACATGTGTTCAGTGTGAACTCTGCTTTATTGTGAGAGCACAGTGCGCCAGGGCGAATTGTGCCCAATCTTGGTGTTCTCTGGAAAATGCCAAACGGTCGGTGCATCGGTGTGGCTGTTAATCAAACCCCCTGTGGATCGGCCCTCATACCACCCTCATGGTAGTTTGTTTCTGACCGTTTGAGCAGAACATGCACAATTTGTGGGCCGTGCTGCAAGGTCATTTTGCAGTGCTCTGGCAGTGCTCCTCCGCTGCTCCTCTGCACAAAGGCGGAGGTAGGAGCGGTCCTGCTGCTGGGTGTGTGCCCTCGCTACGGCCTCCTCCACGTCTCCTGATGTACTGGCCTGTCTCCTGGTAGCGCCTCCATGCTCTGGACACTACGCTGGGACAGACACAGCAAACCTTCTTTGGCCAACAGCTTCGCATTGATGTGGGCCATCCTGGATGAGCTGCACTAGCGAGCCACTTGTGTGGGTTGGACTCCGTCTCATAGCTACCACTAGCGTGAAAGCACCGCGGAGCAAGTCAAAAGGACCAAAACATCAGCCAGGAAGCATAGGAAGCTGAGAAGTGGTCTGTGGTCCACAACTGCAGAACCACCCCTTTATTGGGGTGTCTTGCCTCTAATTGCCTATAATTTCCCCTGTTGTCTATTCCATTCGCTACACAGCAATGCTGAAATTTATTGTCAGTTTTGATTTCACAGAAGTGTGATTGACTTTGGAGTTACAGTTGCAGGTTGTTTAAGTGTTTCTTTATTTTTTTGAGGCAGTGTGATATATAGTATATAACAGTGGGGAGAACAGAGTATTGATACACTGACAATTTTGGCAAGGTTTTCCTACTTACAAAGCATGTAGAGGTCCTGTAATGTTTTATCATAAGGTACACTTCAACTGTGAGAGAAGGAATCTAAAACAAAAATCCCAGGAAATCACATTGTATGATTTTAAAATTAATTAATTTGCATTTTATTGCATGACATAAGTATTTGATACATCAGAAACAGCAGAACTGAATATTTGGTACAGAAACGCTTAGTTTGCATATTACGGAAGGCCTTCAGTGTGTGTGTGTGTGTGTGTGTGTGTGTGTGTGTGTGTGTGTGTGTGTGTGTGTGTGTGTGTGTTTTGAGGCAAGTATGTTAATGTTGTACCCTTGACTCCTTTCCAGGTTCAGTCATGTACCAGACAGTAGCATATTTAAAATCTGCTCTGACCAGCCACAGACCAGATAAACAAGTAAAACAATCTCAAAGGTTACAACAAATTCACAAACTGTTTTGCTATATCTGGTTTAATGCATCTTATTTTGGCTTCTGAAATAGGTTTCAGTTGTTAACTGGTCCCTGGCACATAAATTGACTCAAATTGACAACTTGCTGAAAGGCACACTGGGTAATATAAATTTCTATTCTGCTAAATGACTTAAATGTAAATGTAAATGTAATATGTTAATGAGACACATGTATTTAAGCCTAGACAGTATTTCACATTGCGGGTCTCAGCAAGTCAAACTCTCTTGTGTGATGTACTCAGCTATTTGTGTTGCAAAGGCAAACTTCAATATTTAAGTTCACTCAACATTGTTTTTCAAATTCAACTCACACCAAGCAAAAGTAATTGGGTTGGTGGAATATGCCATGTCATCTCAACAATTTCCTAAGTCCAACCAACTTGGATATGTAATATGCTACATGGACTTTTTATAAGTTGCATGTTTTCTCACATACTAGATAAGATCCTCTTACTGCTGTAGCCTTGAATGGCAAATTCTAGTTGGCATATCTAATAGCCTACAGGTATACTATAGAATAACAAAACTGGACACCATTTAATGGTTGTTCGGGATCTGAGTATAGGCTTCAATGGTCAATGTAGAGATCACAGGCTATACATTATCTTCTTCATGATTGACAGGTGAAAGGGATAATAACGCTGCTCTTCCTGTGGCACAGGGGATCCAGAGGTACATGCTCCGCAGGGCAATCAGCAGGTACTTTCTGCTGCTTCCCCGCCATGCTTCTTGCTAAAGGCCAGGGATGGGCAGGCATTGTTCCATCACACGTACTTATATAAAGAGGCAACTTGCTTTACTGGATGCAAAATCATACCACAGTCATGCGATGGCATTGTGAAGATTATGTGGGCATCCTCCGCTGTGATTTCCAGCCTTTGTGACACTTCCATCTCTCTTTCCTTATTCAATTAGTTGTATGTGGTTTATTGCATGAAGTAGCCTACACAGGTGCATTTTGGCAAAGCAGTATGAGAGTCTTAGATGAAAGTAGCCTAAGTAGTAAAATGACATACATTGCTTCTATGACAAGTATAGCACAATGTATGTCATTAAATCAAATGATTGGGTTAATTAAATTGCCAGTCTCTCTCGCTGCCACCCGCCCACCCACCCACAAATACATACATTAATAGAATCGCCCAATAGTGTGTTGTAATAGGCTATTGCAATAGAGAAGTGTTTCCCAACTCTGGTCCTCGAGTACCCCCAACAGCATACATTGTTGTTGTACAAAAACATCTGATTCAACTGCCAATGGCTTGATGATTAGTTGACAAGTAGAATCAGGTGTGCTTGTCCGGGGCCACAACAAAAAATATGTACTGTCGTGGTACTCGGACTGGAGTTGGGAAATACTGCAGTAGATGATGAGATGTACACTGACTGAGTACACCAAACATTAGGAGCACCTTCTGATACTGAGTTTTTTAAAAAATTTACCTTTATTTAACTAGGTAAGTCAGTTGAGAACAAATTCTTATCTACAATGATGGCCAAACCCTAACGACGTTGGCCCAATTGTGCCATCCCATGGGACTCAGTTGCACCCACCCCTTTTGCCCTCAGAACAGCCTCAATTTGTCAGGGCATGGACTCTACAAGATGTCGAAAAGCGTTCAACGGGGATGCTGGCCACCTTGACTCCAATGCTTCCCACAGTTGTGTCAAGTTGGCTGGATGTCCTTTGGGTTGGTGGACCATTCTTGATACACACAGAAACTTTTGAGCGTGAAAAACCTAGCGGTGTTGCAGTTTTTGACACAAACCCGTGCCTGGCACTAACCCATTCAAAGGCACTTAAATATTTTGTCATGCCCATTCACCCTCTGAATGGCACACATACACAATCCATGTCTCAAGGCTTAAAAATAATTATTGAAACTGTCTCCTCCCCTTCATTTTACACTGATTGAAGTGGATTTAACAAGTGGCATCATAAGGGACCATAGCTTTAACCTGGATTCACCTGGTCAGTCTATGTCGTGGAAAGAGCAGGTGTTCTTAATGTTTTGTATACTGAGTGTATACATCTGTATGGTATCGTGAGCTTCTGAAATGATGTCGTAGCATAAGAAAATAACGCGGTATCTATACCCTTTGTATTGAGCGCTCCGGTGTATTCTGGTCAAGTGCTGGAAGTTGCATTGCAGGGGTGTGACTAGGCTACTTCTGCAGTCGGGGGGGAACGTTCTCATAGAAATGCTTCTCTAGCGACTGTCTCCTCAGGACCTCGCATCGCATGCACTCGAGTGGGAAGGCCCCTCGTTGAATGATTTCAATACAATTAGTCGAGGGATGCGCTGAACAGGGGTGAATCTCCATCACGTTTCCCGCGGAAAGACAGGCACCTGTGCGTTTCGATGGAGAGCGGCGAGTAAACTGAAGGGAGAGCCGTGGAGTTTACCCCCCTTCCCCCTTGCACCAAAATAAAACTCCTAGGTAAGACCAACGCTAGTCTTTCATAAATGAATCCACTTTATTTCATGTTTGTGTGCTCGAATATGCACACCCTTGTTCTATGAAGCGCCATATGCCGAGTGTATGGAGACACTTTTTGTCTTATTATGTCTAACCTCTAACGTTAGTTCTGCATGTATTGCGTTGTTATTGTCAATAAGAAGAACAATTATATTAATTGTATAGCATTATGCCTTTATGAGTATATCAAATGTAATTCCTTTATCTAGCGCAACAATCGACCCGAAACATTGATTTTGCATCCCAGACAGTGACCGCTTCTCCATGAAGCTGGCCCATGCAATGTAAATATAGTAGCATTATGAATAAGTATTATAATGGCGTAGAGGGGGTAACAGTATAATTGGACTGGTCACGAGCAACATATTGTAAATGCTATAGCCCACATAGGCTACTAAACCTTACAAAAGAAGACTGCGTTTTGAAACTGTAATTAAAAGTCCAGTAACTGCTGTCGACTGTGGTAATTTGGTCTCAGTAATTGCGAATAACTTTTAGTGTACTGCACTCTGACTGCAGTTGTAGTTACACTGCACTCGGATTGCAATATGGTTTTCGAAAGGGAAAATATATATTAAGTGTTGAGGCCACAAACGAACATTCACATTAAATCTTATGTTTGTGTCGTGCCAAAACCCCTAGAGGGCGTACTTCTTCCTGACATTGTTGATTTCCTCTACCTGCGACCAGTTTGTACGTAAAACATCCTCCTATCAGGCGGCAAAGGAATTCTTTCCTCCTTAACGCGATTAAATGGGGGGCCGCCCAAAATCTTTTTTGAAAAATAGTCATACCGTCTTAAACTAATTTCCCCACCACCACGACAGGGTGGCTCATGCGTTGTGTACAGCAGCAGGGGTAAACAACAGACTGGTGCAACCTGATTGGCTGAATGCTGTACACAATGTATTAGCCACCCTAGCAAATCAAATCAAAACCAATGTTATTGGTCACATACACATATTTAGCAGATGTTATTGCAGTTGTGACGAAATGCTTGTGTTCCTAGCTACGACAGTGCAGTAGTATCTAACAATTCACAGTAGTATCTAACAATTCCGGGGATCTCGAGGTACGTGCTCCGCGGAGCAATTTCCGGTGGTGAATTGTTTTACTAAAACTACGCATATTTTCCCCGTGTTTTTCTTTCTTCTGGGAGCACACCATTAAAGCTAGTTAAGGAAGAATGGATGATGTTTCATGTACTCGCTGGTGGTTAGGAGTTTATTGCCGGTTACGCTATTTGCGTCGGGACGCCAAAGACCAGACGATATACTTTGGCAAACCTTGGGGCTGTTTGTGAAAAGTAATCGCGTGACACAACGGAAGCTGTTGTTCTTTCAGAACCACACTCTAGGTCGGAACATGATGCATGCTACCATTCTGAAAAGTTGTGATTGTTTGTTGATAGAAAATAGACTTGAGTCATCTATTGTACCCAACAACCCACTCCCTAACAACCTATAGAAATTGACTGTGTGTGGGCTCTTCAGCACAAGATTAAACACAATGAATAAACTCCAATCTGCTCAAATAAGGCTTCGGGGCTGCTTATCAAAATCACTTGAAAAAAAATATGTACTTTTGCATTGTCACAACCTGTCCTTGCCTCTGCTCTGGTATGAGACCTTTACAGAATTGGTTGTTGGGCCTCAAGGAATAGGCCTGCTACTCCTGTCTGCTCGACCATTGATTTAACACCCACACACTCCTATGATGATGTGTTCCAAGCTCTCTG
>NC_036842.1:43293203-43400566 GCF_002910315.2 Salvelinus sp. IW2-2015 | reverse complement strand
TTCCTTTAAAGAGGTGGGTTTCAGGTGTCTCCGGAAGGTGGTGATTGATTCCGCTGACCTGGCGTCGTGGGGGAGTTTGTCCACCATTGGGGTGCCAGAGCAGCGAACAGTTTTGACTGGGCTGAGCGGGAGCTGTACTTCCTCAGAGGTAGGGAGGCGAGCAGGCCAGAGGTGGATGAACGCAGTGCCCTTGTTTGGTGTTAGGGCCTGATCAGAGCCTGAAGGTACGGAGGTGCCGTTCCCCTCACAGCTCCGTAGGCAAGCACCATGGTCTTGTAGCGGATGCGAGCTTCAACTGGAAGCCAGTGGAGAGAGCGGAGGAGCGGGGTGACGTGAGAGAACTTGGGAAAGTTGAACACCAGACGGGCTGCGGCGTTCTGGATGAGTTGTAGGGGTTTAATGGCACAGGCAGGGAGCCCAGCCAACAGCGAGTTGCAGTAATCCAGACGGGAGATGACAAGTGCCTGGATTAGGACGCGCCGCTTCCTGCGTGAGGCAGGGTCGTACTCTGCGAATGTTGTAGAGCATGAACCTACAGGAACGGGTCACCGCCTTGATGTTAGTTGAGAACGACAGGGTGTTGTCCAGGATCACGCCAAGGTTCTTAGCACTCTGGGAGGAGGACACAATGGAGTTGTTCAACCGTGGATGGCGAGATCATGGAACGGGCAGTCCTTCCCCGGGAGGAAGAGCAGCTCCGTCTTGCCGAGTTCAGCTTGAGGTGGTGATCCGTCATCCACACTGATATGTCTGCCAGACATGCAGAGATGCGATTCACCACCTGATTATCAGAGGGGGGAAAGGAGAAGATTAATTGTGTGTCGTCTGCATAGCAATGATAGGAGAGACCATGTAGGGATATGAAGAGGCAAGTGACTTGGTGTATAGCGAGAATAGGAGAGGGCCTAGAACAGAGCCCTGGGGGACACCAGTGGTGAGAGCACGTGGTGCGGAGATTCGCGCCACGCCACCTGGTAGGAGCGACCTGTCAGGTAGGACGCAATCCAAGCGTGGGCCGCGCCGGAGATGCCCAACTCGGAGAGGGGAGAGACCCACCCCTTTTGCCCTCAGAACAGCCTCAATTTGTCAGGGCATGGACTCTACAAGATGTCGAAAAGCGTTCAACGGGGATGCTGGCCCACTTGACTCAATGCTCCCACATTATCTTCTTCATGATTGACAGGTGAAAGGGATAATAACGCTGCTCTTCCTGTGGCACAGGGGATCCAGAGGTACATGCTCCGCAGGGCAATTTCTCACYTCCTTATTAACACAATTGCTACTGTGCAATCAATATCATAATTTGAAGATTATGTGGGCATCCTCCGCTGTGATTTCCAGCCCTTTGTGACACTTCCATCTCTCTTTCCTTATTCAATTAGTTGTATGTGGTTTATTGGCATGAAGTAGCCTACACAGGTGCATTTTGGCAAAGCAGTATGAGAGTCTTAGATGAAAGTAGCCTAAGTAGTAAAATGACATACATTGCTTCTAATGACAAGTATAGCACAATGTATGTCATTAAATCAAATGATTGGGTTAATTAAATTGCCAGTCTCTCTCMCTGCCACCCGCCCACCCACCCACAAATACATACATTAATAGAATCGCCCAATAGTGTGTTGMAATAGGCTATTGCAATAGAGAAGTGTTTCCCAACTCTGGTCCTCGAGTACCCCCAACAGCATACATTGTTGTTGTACAAAAACATCTGATTCAACTTGCCAATGGCTTGATGATTAGTTGACAAGTAGAATCAGGTGTGCTTGTCCGGGGCCACAACAAAAAATATGTACTGTCGTGGTACTCGGACTGGAGTTGGGAAATACTGCAGTAGATGATGAGATGTACACTGACTGAGTACACCAAACATTAGGAGCACCTTCTGATACTGAGTTTTTTAAAAAAAATTTACCTTTATTTAACTAGGTAAGTCAGTTGAGAACAAATTCTTATCTACAATGATGGCCAAACCCTAACGACGTTGGGCCAATTGTGCCATCCCATGGGACTCAGTTGCACCCACCCCTTTTGCCCTCAGAACAGCCTCAATTTGTCAGGGCATGGACTCTACAAGATGTCGAAAAGCGTTCAACGGGGATGCTGGCCCACSTTGACTCCAATGCTTCCCACAGTTGTGTCAAGTTGGCTGGATGTCCTTTGGTTGGTGGACCATTCTTGATACACACAGAAACTTTTGAGCGTGAAAAACCTAGCGGTGTTGCAGTTTTTGACACAAACCCGTGCCTGGCACTAACCCATTCAAAGGCACTTAAATATTTTGTCATGCCCATTCACCCTCTGAATGGCACACATACACAATCCATGTCTCAAGGCTTAAAAATAATTATTGAAACTGTCTCCTCCCCTTCATTTTACACTGATTGAAGTGGATTTAACAAGTGGCATCAATAAGGGACCATAGCTTTAACCTGGATTCACCTGGTCAGTCTATGTCGTGGAAAGAGCAGGTGTTCTTAATGTTTTGTATACTGAGTGTATACATCTGTATGGTATCGTGAGCTTCTGAAATGATGTCCGTAGCATAAGAAAATAACGCGGTATCTATACCCTTTGTATTGAGCGCTCCGGTGTATTCTGGTCAAGTGCTGGAAGTTGCATTGCAGGGGTGTGACTAGGCTACTTCTGCAGTCGGGGGGGAACGTTCTCATAGAAATGCTTCTCTAGCGACTGTCTCCTCAGGACCTCGCATCGCATGCATCTCGAGTGGGAAGGCCCCTCGTTGAATGATTTCAATACAATTAGTCGAGCGGATGCGCTGAACAGGGGTGAATCTCCATCACGTTTCCCGCGGAAAGACAGGCACCTGTGCGTTTCGATGGAGAGCGGCGAGTAAACTGAAGGGAGAGCCGTGGAGTTTACCCCCCTTCCCCCTTGCACCAAAATAAAACTCCTAGGTAAGACCAACGCTAGTCTTTCATAAAATGAATCCACTTTATTTCATGTTTGTGTGCTCGAATATGCACACCCTTGTTCTATGAAGCGCCATATGCCGAGTGTATGGAGACACTTTGTCTTATTATGTCTAACCTCTAACGTTAGTTCTGCATGTATTGCGTTGTTATTGTCAATAAGAAGAACAATTATATTAATTGTATAGCATTATGCCTTTATGAGTATATCAAATGTAATTCCATTATCTAAGCAACAATCGACCCGAAACATTGATTTTGCATCCCAGACAGTGACCGCTTCTCCATGAAGCTGGCCCATGCAATGTAAATATAGTAGCATTATGAATAAGTATTATAATGGCGTAGAGGGGGTAACAGRATAATTGGACTGGTCACGAGCAACATATTGTAAATGCTATAGCCCACATAGGCTACTAAACCTTACAAAAGAAGACTGCCGTTTTGAAACTGRATTAAAAGTCCAGTAACTGCTGTCGACTGTGGTAATTTGGTCTCAGTAATTGCAGAATAACTTTTAGTGTACTGCACTCTGACTGCAGTTGTAGTTACACTGCACTCGGATTGCAATATGGTTTTCGAAAGGGAAAATATATATTAAGTGTTGAGGCCACAAACGAACATTCACATTAAATCTTATGTTTGTGTCGTGCCAAAACCCCTAGAGGGCGTACTTCTTCCTGACATTGTTGATTTCCTCTACCTGCGACCAGTTTGTACGTAAAACATCCTCCTATCAGGCGGCAAAGGAATCGTTTTCCTCCTTAACGCGATTAAATGGGGGGCCGCCCAAAATCTTTTTTGAAAAATAGTCATACCGTCTTAAACTAATTTCCCCACCACCACGACAGGGTGGCTCATGCGTTGTGTACAGCAGCAGGGGTAAACAACAGACTGGTGCAACCTGATTGGCTGAATGCTGTACACAATGTATTAGCCACCCTAGCAAATCAAATCAAAACCAATGTTATTGGTCACATACACATATTTAGCAGATGTTATTGCAGTTGTGACGAAATGCTTGTGTTCCTAGCTACGACAGTGCAGTAGTATCTAACAATTCACAGTAGTATCTAACAATTCCGGGGATCTCGAGGTACGTGCTCCGCGGGGCAATTTCCGGTGGTGGAAATTGTTTTACTAAGACTACGCATATTTTCCCCGTGTTTTTCTTTCTTCTGGAGGCACACCATTAAAGCTAGTTAAGGAAGAATGGATGATGTTTCATGTACTCGCTGGTGGTTAGGAGTTTATTGCCGGTTACGCTATTTGCGTCGGGACGCCAAAGACCAGACGATATACTTTGGCAAACCTTGGGGCTGTTTGTGAAAAGTAATCGCGTGACACAACGGAAGCTGTTGTTCTTTCAGAACCACACTCTAGGTCGGAACATGATGCCATGCTACCATTCTGAAAAGTTGTGATTGTTTGTTGATAGAAAATAGACTTGAGTCATCTATTGTACCCAACAACCCACTCCCTAACAACCTATAGAAATTGACTGTGTGTGGGCTCTTCAGCACAAGATTAAACACAATGTAATAAACTCCAATCTGCTCAAATAATGGCTTCGGGGCTGCTTATCAAAATCACTTGAAAAAAAATATGTACTTTTGCATTGTCACAACCTGTCCTTGCCTCTGCTCTGGTATGAGACCTTTACAGAATTGGTTGTTGGGGCCTCAAGGAATAGGCCTGCTACTCCTGTCTGCTCGACCATTGATTTAACACCCACACACTCCTATGATGATGTGTTCCAAGCTCTCTGTTCCTGGGCTGGAGCTGGACAGAGTAGCTAGTAAAAAAGAAGGAAGCCTGTGCAGAATAAAAATATTCCAAAACATGCATCCTTTTTGCATGAAGACACTAAAGTAAAACTGCAAACGATGTGGCAATTAAATGAACTTCATGTCCTGAATACAAAGCGTTATGTTTGGGGCAAATCCAATACAACACATCACTGAGTACCACTCTTCATATTTTCAAGCATGGTGGTGGCTGCTGCATGTTATGGGTATGTTTGGAATAGAGCTAAGCACGGGCAAAATCCTAGAAGAAAATCTGGTTGTCTGCTTTCCAACAGACACTGGGAGACAAATTCACCTTTCAGCAGTACAGTAACCTAAAACACAAGGCCAAATATACACTGGAGTTATTTACCAAGATGACATTGAGTGTTCCTGAGTGGCCTAGTTACAGTTTTGACTTAAATCGTCTTGAAAATCGATGGCAAGACTTTAAAATGGCTGTCTAGCAATGATCAACAACCAACTTGACAGAGCTTGAAGGATTTTAAAAAGAATAATGTGCAAAAATTGTACAACCCAGGTGTGCAAAGCTCTTAGAGACTTACCCCGAAAGACCCACAGCTGCCTCTGTCCAGTGTCTGTGTTCTTTTACCCATCTTTTCTTTTTATTGGCCAGTCTGAGATATGGCTTTTTCTTTGCAACTCTGCCTAGAAGGTCAGCATCCCGGAGTTGCCACTTCACTGTTGACATTGAGACTGGTGTTTTGCGGGTACTATTTAATGAAGCTGCCAGTTGAGGACTTGTGAGGCGCCTGTTTCTCAAACTAGACACTGTAATGTACTTGTCCTCCTGCTCAGTTGTGCACCGGGGCCTCCCACTCCTCTTTCTATTCTGGTTAGAGCCAGTTTGCGCTGTTCTGTGAAGGGAGTATTACATAGCGTTGTACGAGATCTTCAGTTTCTTGGCAATTTCTCGCATGGAATAGCCATCATTTCTCAGAACAAGAATAGACTGATGAGTTRCCGAAGAAAGTTCCTTTGTTTCTGACCATTTTGAGCCTGTAATCGAACCCACAAATGCTGATGCTCCAGATACTCAACTAGTCTAAAGAAGGCCAGTTTTATTGCTTCTTTAATCAGAACAACAGTTTTCAGTTGTGCTAACATAATTGCAAAAGGGTTTTCTAATGATCAATTAGCGTGTTTAAAATGATAAACTTGGATTAGCTAGCACAACGTGCCATTGGAACACAGGAGTGATGGTTGCTGATAATGGGCCTCCGTACGTCTACGTAGATATTCCATTAAAAATCAGCCATTCCAGCTACAATAGTCATTTACAACATTAACAATGTCTACACTGTATTTTTGATCAATTTGATGTCATTTGAATGGACCAAAAATGTGCTTTTCTTTCAAAAACAAGTACATTTCTAAGTGACCCCAAACTTTTGAACGGTAGTGTGTGTAAATGAGATATTTGCAAACATTTCTAAAACCATGTTTTGACTTTGTCATTATGGGGTATTGTGTGTAGATGAATACATGTTTGATTCAGGCAGTATTATTTCTGAAGACACTGTAGGTAAAGATGTTTATGCAGCTATAGCACCTATGTGGACTATAGGCAGTCCTTATTGGCTTCAGTTTGGGGCTTAAGCAATAACTAAAGTGTTCCCCAACGATAATAATAGATTGCATTTCCATAGTGTTCCCTGCTAGGTCTCAAGGGATGCAAGTGTCAGCGGAAGAAGGAGAGTTGTGTTTTCACCTTGATTGATTGAGCTGGTGATTCACTGTGAGGGGGAGGCCACAGTTTCAAGATTCTCCTATCCTCAAAAGCACGTTGTTACTTTTAGTTAAAAGCACAGGGGGAAAAAGCTGTCAAATGTGCCGGCGAAGGAAACTGTATCAAAATCAAATGTATTTATAAAGCCCTTCTTACATCACCTGATATCTCAAAGTGCTTTACAGAAACCCAGCCTATATCTGGCAACCGACGCGAATGCGGCGTGGCAGAGGCAAGCCGGAATAACCGCCACGCTAGGATAGGCTATTCCCTTTTCCCAGGCACTGTGGCAGCGATGCAGTTAATTTTTATTATGACTCATTGCGCGAGATTAAAAGCAAAGTTGATTTATTAGTTGTACCGAAGCCGGCGAGAAAGAAGAGAGAGAGAGAAGCTGACGAAAGCACACTTGCTGTGATCGTTCTCTCTTTCTTGATCCCCACCCTTCTCTCTCTCTCTCGCTCTCGCTCTCGCTCTCGCTCGCTCTCTCTCTCTCTCTCAGCACTGCATCCGTTATATTTGATCAATGGTGTTTTAGCATAGAGGACCAATAAAGGGAAGTAGTACACATTCATTTTCTTCAGTAGGGGTAGCACACCAGGTCCTGTTCTTTTACATTTGTACAGATAAGCACACATTTAGTACACACACACTCTGCAGTTTTTGTTGTTGACAGCAGATTGTCTTTGATAGTGCAAGGGCTCTCCAGTTAACAGAAGAGCTGACTGACTAGTGTGCACTGCGTGTGTTTGCCCATGCGCTGTGTGGTCTCCCCTGCAAAGACACAGAGGAGCCAATCATGATGCTCTTTATGAGAGCCAACACAGCAGAAGCAGAAGGATACACACACAGTCTATCTCTCGATCTCTCTCTCTCACACACACACAGTCTCTCTCTCTCTCACACACACACACACACAGTCTCTCTCTCTCACACACAGTCTCTCACACACACAGTCTCACACACACACAGTCTCTCACACACACACACACACAGTCTCTCTCTCTCACACACACACACACACACACACACACACACAGACTATCTCTCACACACACACACACACACACGCACACGCAGAGTATCTCTCTCACACACACACGCAGAGAATCTCTCACACACACACGCAGAGTATCTCTCTCTCTCTCACACACACGCAGAGTATCTCTCTCACACACACGCAGAGAATCACTCACACACACACGCACCGGCTGTGCTCTCTTGTTCTCTGTAGGCACTGTGTAGGCTGCAGTGTCACACAACTCCACAGGGAGGGTGTTTCCACAACAAGCTTGCTTTCTGTCTCTGAGTCGAAAGGTTATCCTTGTCATCGAACAGAAGCAAAAGGGTTGAATCATTCAGAATAATCGGTCCAGAGTTTTCTCCATATTTCTGCTTGGCACCATCTGCTTAATTTAGTATTATTCATTGATATTTGCTTCGAGGAATATTAGCAACTATTATATAGTTACTTTTCATCAGCTTGATATTGTATCAGCTGTGTTGCATTGGATTGATAAGCTAACGTAAAATAATATGACCTACTTGAAACATCCAGTTACAAATGTACAGTTATACATRGGAGGTGTATTTGAGTTGTACACTTTTACAGCAAAAACTGAATTGCTGCATACATAGGCCTATGTAAGTAAGTAAAACCCCAAAATATCGAAGTTAATGGTATTTGAGATGTGGTATACACTATTACAGCCAAGCAGTGTTAACAATGGAATCCACATTAGTGGAAACAACGCCACTGTCCGTCCCACGGCCGTTGTTTTTGTTTTGCCGACGAAGCAGAGGTGAAAAATATTCAGTACATACTCTGGTGTTCTGTGGCACGTGCAATGATGTCAGAGTGAAACAATGTCAGTAACAGAAATGGTAGTTTCACCATTATGGCTGACAGCTTTAAGCAGTCTCATAAAGTAAGGCGTAGGGCTGTTGTAATATCTGTCCGTCCGAGTAGGGGGATTGTTTAGTTTGTGACTGGATCGGGTCGATCTGCCACTGACATGGCCTCTCGTCTGAGGCAGCCATGTGATGTAATCCTGATAATACATGTTGTAAACAGTCATGACAGCGGATGTCAGTGGAATTGAACAGAGCAGCCAGGCACTAACCAACTACCGTGTTAGGTTAGCCATAGTTTGTCATTAATGTTTATGACCTCTTATGTCATTGTTATGCCCACGATATGAAGAGTACCAGTCAAAAGTTTGGATACACCTACTCATTCAAGGGTTTTTCRTTATTTGGACTATTTTCTACATTGTAGAATAATAGTGAAGACATCAACACTATGAAATAACACATATGGAATCATGTAGTAACCAAAAAAGTGTTAAACAAATCAAAATATATTTTATATTCTTTAAAGTAGACACCTTTTGTCCTGATGACAGCTTTGCACACTCTTGGAATTCTCTCAACCAGCGTCACCTGTAATGTTTTTCCAACAGTCTTGAAGGAGTTCACATATATGCTGAGCCCTTGTTGGCTACTATTCCTTCCCTCTGCGGTCCAACTCATCCCAAACCATCTCAATTGGGTTGAGGTRGGGTGATTGTGGAGGCCAAGTCATCTGATGCAGTACTCCATCACTCTCCTTCTTGGTCAAATAGCCCTTACACAGCCTGGAGGTGTGTTGGGTCATTGTACTGTTGTAGAACAAATGATAGTCCCACTAAGCACAAACCAGATGGGATGGTGTATCGCTGCAGAATACTGTGGTTGCCATGCTGGTTAAGTGTCCCTTGAATTCTAAATAAATCACTAACAGTGTGTCACGAGAATTTTCAATCCCAATGATAATAACTATCAATCAATCAATAGCTTTGACCAATTCCGGAGGTTTGTAAGACCATGGGTTTAATAATAATTAGTCAAAGACTCAGTTTATGCAAAAGTCTAGTACAGTTTATTCAGAGAACGTTCTGAAGTCCATTATACGAAGACATCCATTTTATAGCATACTTCCACACAAACAGTAGGTATCCTTCGCACATACATACGAGTTCAAATCTTAAGCTACGCCTTGCTCAGACAGTCTGTGTTTTTCCACTATACAGATACATTGTTTCTTTAATCTGCAACATGTTTCATAATCTTCTGCAAGCCTAACAGTTTCTCCCCTCCACGGGTGGAGACAGAATGTCCTGTAAGGAACACAGTAGTACAACTCGTCTGTCGATAGCTCCTCTTATCATTTGTTTCCCACTTGCACCCTGCTTACGTCCTAAAAAGGAACAAAAGGTCCTTGCTCTAATTCTGACTAAAACTACACACATCATCAGATTATAGTTTTATGATTCTAATAAATTTCATACAATTATATGGTTTCAGGGTGGAATATTTTTAGTCATTACCATTAAGCATATAATTCCCTTATCACAGTGTCACCAGCAAAGCACCACCGCACCATCACACCTCCTCCTCCATSCTTCATGGTGGGAACCACACATGCAGAGATCATCCGTTCACCTACACTGCGTCTCAGAAAGACACAGCGGTTGGAACCAAAAATCTCAAATATGGACTCATCAGACCAAAGGACAGATTTCCACCTGTTTAATGTCCATTGCTCGTGTTTCTTGGCCCAAGCAAGTCTCTTCTTATTATTGGTGTCCTTTAGTAGTGGTTTCTTTGTAGCAATTCGACCATGAAGACCTGATTCAGGCAGTTTCCTCTGAACAGTTGATGTTGACATGTGTCTGTTACTTGAACTCTGTGAAGTATTTATTTGGGCTGCAATTTCTGAGGCTGGTAACTCTAATGAACTTATCCTCTGCAGCAGAGGTAACTCTGGGTCTTCCTTTCCTGTGGCGGTCCTCATGAGAGCCAGTTTAATCATAGCACTTGATGGTTTTTGCAACTACACTATTAGTGGATATTAGTTGTGAAGTACCCATGAGATGTAGAGGGTTGAGCAAATTCAGAATAGATGGGCCAAGTACTTTAGTATGCAAATTTGACACTACAACTGAAATGTTATGCTAATTCTTTCCAGAACAAGGACTGTAATGCCACAGAGTTTTCAAACCTAGAGGCCAAACATGGCGATACTTCCGGGAAGGCATCTCAAAGCAGACTCGGCAGACCAGACTAGAGTTTGGTGTTTGGCAAGTCAATGGGAGAAGTGACATTTTTTTTCTACGTCTAAAGGCGAAACCTAGATTCAAGCCAATGTATTTAGTTGCTGAAAATCTCCTCACTACTGCCTTGTGAAAGTGACAAACTAACTTGTTTTCGTTTTCGCCAAAAACAACTTAATATCGAAGGAGTGCCTTTGATTTGACGGCCTGCACATGCAGAGTTCGACACGACAGTTAGACCCAATTATGTGTTTCTGACCATTAACTATGCTAGCTAACGTTGTTGCCATGACATGCATGACCGGGGATTTCTATTGGAGAAGCAGTTTTCAATTGGCAATTGAAATTCAACATATGCCTGCCAATACACAGCACCAAATGACAATGTGTGGAGTCCTTTTCTTCCTTGTCTCTCTGTCTCACTCAGAAGGGTTCACTAAGGAGAATAGAGGTTTTTAGCCCAAACAGCTTTTTGTCTCTTGCTTTCTGATGCTCACTTTCTCAGTCCCTCTGTCTGTATCATTATTTCCCTCCCTTCCCCCCCTCTCTCCTCCCTCTCCCTTGTGAAGGGAAGCTTCCACTAGCCTGAACTAACCTGATTAAGCCTAGTCCAGATCAGTTTGTGCTTTAGCAAACCCAGGCTACCTCTTCAGGAACCATTCACCTTTATGAAGGGAGGGAGGGATAAGGGAAAGTCAGACTATAGATGAGAGAGACAGGCTGTAGTCTTCACAGCTGCCAGGGGCAAGTTTAGCAGAGCCCTCTCTCTCTCTGTGCTACAGTAGGACCCTACTAATGGCATTTCAGCAGCTGTCATTCGCCTGCACTGCGCCAGACAATTTAATTATTTACTTGGGCTGCCCTGCATTTACAAATCGCTCAGCAGAATTGAGTGATTTCTCCCCTACCTCCTCATCCCCCCTTCTATGTCATTAGTATAATGTTCCTGGTTACTCTGAAGGCGTCCGCATACATAGGTTGGGTTTGCTTCTAGCAGAACTTGGCTAGGGGAAGCATACATAGGTTGGGTTTGCTTCTAGCAGAACTTGGCTAGGGGAAGCGAACATAGGTTGGGTTTGCTTCCAGCAGAACTTGGCTAGGGGAAGCGAACATAGGTTGGGTTTGCTTCTAGCAGAACTCGGCTAGGGGAAGCGAACATAGGTTGGGTTTGCTTCTAGCAGAACTTGGCTAGGGGAAGCGAACATAGGTTGGGTTTGCTTCTAGCAGATCTCGGCTAGGGGAAGCGAACATGGTTGGGTTTGCTTCTAGCAGATCTCGGCTAGGGAAGCGAACTAGGTTGGGTTTGCTTCTAGCAGAACTCGCTAGGGGAAGCGAACATAGGTTGGGTTTGCTTCTAGCAGAACACGGCTAGGGGCGAACATAGGTTGGGTTTGCTTCTAGCAGAACTCGGCTAGGGGAAGCGAACATAGGTTGGGTTTGCTTCTAGCAGAATCGGCTAGGGGAAGCGAACATAGGTTGGGTTTGCTTCTAGCAGAACTGGCTAGGGGAAGCGACATAGGTTGGGTTTGCTTCTAGCAGAACTCGGCTAGGGGAAGCGAACATAGGTTGGGTTTGCTTCTAGCAAGAACTCGGCTAGGGGAAGCGAACATAGGTTGGGTTTGCTTCTAGCAGAACACGGCTAGGGGAAGCAACATAGGTTGGGTTTGCTTCTAGCAGAACTCGGCTAGGGGAAGCGAACATAGGTTGGGTTTGCTTCTAGCAGAACATGGCTAGGGGAGCGAACATAGGTTGGTTTTGCTTCTAGCAGAACGGCTAGGGGAAGCGAACATAGGTTGGGTTTGCTTCTAGCAGAACACGGCTAGGGGAAGCAAACATAGGTTGGGTTTGCTTCTAGCTAGAACTCGGCTAGGGGAAGCGAACATCTGTGCTCACATACTCCTTTAAAAGACCTTCGCTTGAAAAACAAGAAATATCACTGTTTGTCCCTCTTGAGACGCCATAGCAACAACATAGCCATACACTTCCTCAAAATAATAGAGATGAATCAATAAATCTGTAATACATTTTGACATTTTTGGTGCAGTATTTCTCAAGTGAAAAAATGTGCATGAAAACTAGTCGTCTTCCGTTGAATGACAACACACACTTAATGTTCCTACTCCTACTAGGAGTAGTATTGTTGACCAACCACCGCTGAAGGGGGTGTAGATTTCAGCTAAAGAAACTTKAACTTGCTAAAAGAAAAAAAATAGTGTGCACGAACAGCCCAAAAAACCCTGCCAAAGACCAAAACTAACAAAAACTTCTAAAGATTCCGTCATAATATATGTGTGAACAGTTTCGACTGGGAAACATACCGTAAGCTTAAGCCTCAGTCTAGACGGAGTTGCAGGGAGCTTCCAAAGAGGGTGGGAGAATGACTCATACTGAGGCTGCCATTTTTGCTGTTTACTGCACAGCAAATTTGCGATCGGAATTTTAACATTTTAACAAAATTACGACTTAAATTAACACTTTATTAGAGCTGATGGGAATTAAAACGTGGTGTTACAAGAACTTGTTTTTGAGTGTTGTTTTAACACTGTAGGGTGTAAAGCCTTATTTGCATATTATTTTAGAGGGTGTCTTTTGTGTGAATTTTAGAGGTACCAGTACCACCCATGACTGTGTTTGCTAGTGACAGACATGATTTTTGCAGTCCTGTATCCTTCACCAAGTGAGTGCCAAATTACATTATTTATGACAATATATATAAAAAAATTCTAGTTTTACTCTAACAGCCTAGTTTTACTCTAACACAGTGGTCTGAAACTCCTGGTTTACAGGCCACATTGGCAAGTCACATTATGCTGGCTTGCAAAGTGTTATATAATCCCTATGGAATCCAATGGATTCAACAATTGGAGCTGTTAATCACCCGCCACTGCAGTTAAAAAGACTGCCAAGATGGGGAAGATTGATAAATGAAATAAATCCAACCAATTACAGATTGGATTAGTTTTAAATAAATCYGTGTTATTTTTCTTTGTGTAGTATAAGATAAATTGATGAATCAATGTGCATGCAAAAACATAGATATTAAAACAAACTATTCTAAAAAGCAACCTGCAACAAAGCCTGCTGGGAAATGTGATGTCTTTTTCATTCTGAGAGAGTAAATGGAAATTAACTCAACACGTTGATGATTCCACTGTGATTCAAATAAAACTTCATGTATTCACCTCATGTGGTGTCAATTTCAATCCCACTGGTGTTAAGCCCACTAGAATTAACACCGAGATTTTAACACCCGCAAATTTGCTTGTGTTAATATTGCGATACAAAAATATTGTGTTGTACTTTACCTTGAAAGACATGCTCTGTCTATATCCAATATTAAAACTTCTCTAATCTGTCTTAAAGGATCTAGTGTCATTATATGCATGCTAACCCAACACAGCATCTGCATGCGTCATGATCAGTAAATTGGTTGTTATGAGTGCTTATGGCAAGATTAAGCTGATGTCATGCTCAACATTGTAATACAGGCTTCTGGACAATAACCAGTTCAATAAACTGTAACACATAGATCACTCTTTAGCTGTTACTTCTACTATGAATCTATGTTTTACTGTATTATGAAGGCATACATAAGTATTTCTTTTTATTTAAATGCTGGCACAAGGAGAGACAAATATTTATGAATGTTTTTAAGTATTAATACACTATTGTATTATATATGACAAACCACCAATAATGACTTATGAATGTTATTATGATATTTGTGCATTTATAAAGGATGACATTATAAGGGAGCTGTGAACTGCTATGAATGTTCATAGCAAGTCTTATAATGCACTTTGAGTGATGAAGCGTCTGTATGTAATCCGTTACGAATGCACGTCTAGCCTTTATATGCACTTATAAAGGATGATACAAGGAGCACTTATGATTGCTTATGCTGTACCTAGGATTACTCTTGTAATGTTTATGCTTATGCGTATAGTGCAATATGTATGCAACAGAAGCCATTATAATGCATTCATAATGCATTATACACTGGTGCATTCAACCAAGAACAAACTAGTGTTCTTTTGTTTTTAGGCTGGTGGCTGTACAATGTCCTCAGCACAGGGCAAGGATATATCGGACTACCATATCAGCGGTGAGTCTGTGTGTGTGCGTGGCCCTGCGATGCCCCATCCATTCTGATGCTTCATGCTGCTTGGTCACACACAGCAGAGCCACCGATTCAGTCTGTTTGTGTGTGTCCTTAAGCCAACCCTTCATAAGAACACTTAAACAAGGCTTTGACACGTTGAAAAGACCAAGGTATTCCATAATTTGCCTGTTTGCTGCTTTGAAAAGGCAAGGTGAAGCTGTCTGCTTTGGGCATTCATAATAAGTCAGAGACGGCAGTAACAGTTGATAATGGTTCGTTCAAGTCGGAGATGTGAAATGTGTTTTCAGGTGCAAATGAGAATGCTGTTTTTGTTGGTAATGAGTCATCAAATGACACTCCTTGTGTTATGAATGTATAGTGTTAAAGGTTTTATCACTTCTTCATTTAAAGATACATTACAGTAAATAGTGGACATAATTTGCTTAACAAACAACTGTTATTTCCCCTCAGTGGTCCGAGCTCCCCCGGATTGGGAGGTAGGGGTGTTCGTGGCTGGGTTCCTCCTGTTGTTGGCGGTGGCAGGAGTCAACCTCTGGAAGTTATGGAAGTCTGGCACCTTTCCTGCACCCTCACCCTTCCCAAACTTTGACTACCGCTATCTACAAGAAAAATATGGCAACTCCTTCTCAGAAGCGCGGCAAAAGGTCAGAGTTTGTTTAAACACAAGCCACTAACTTTATACATTTGGGTTATTTGTAAACAAGCTACTTCCTATATTTGAGCTCTTATTGGTTGTAATATTATATTTTAATCTTTAAGGGCGTAAACACTATTATTTCAATAGAACATCTTGAGTTGTTCTATTATTACATTGAAAGATACTGATCGAATTGGTAGTTTTGTTCATTTTTTAAACATCTTTAAAAAWAAAAAAATGCTGTCCTACCTTTTGATGTGGCTACTGAAACGTACACATTAAAAGACTGTAGAATGGATGTGCCTTCAGCCACACCCCTACCAATATCACCAGGTGATGGGATTGTACCCCTCTCAAGCATGGCCACATGGTGAGTTGTCTGTCTGTCTGCCTGCATTGTTTTCATGTGTTTTTAAGAAGTGTCACTACAGAACATCTCATATATTTCTGGGACTAAAATATATGTTTGCTGGGATGTACATTTGTTAGCTGGGGATTCTATGAAGTAAAAAAATAAGTACAAGTCATCCAAACCAAAATGGACGGTTACAACTGGAAAAATTTACACCATTTAGATATATAGAGGTGTCCTCTTTGTATCTGTGCCGTTATGTTGTCTGTGACAGCACGGGCAGCGCCATTGAGGCAATCTCTATTTTTATGCTGCATGTGCCATGGTCTACCAATTTAGTTACAGAGGACCACCATGTGGGGTAGCGGACCAGTATCACAAAATGAAAAAAATCCTTAGTGATATATTGACCCATCTTTTGCAATAAAAATACATCGGTGATAAATCATTTTGGGGGTAAGTGCTAGAGCTTGGCAATATGGAGCAAAACTCATAAATGCAATACATGTAACTATTTTGCTCGATAACAACAAATACCACAAAAAAATTGTATGGACAGTTACTTTACATTAGCGGCAGGTCTCTAGACAATTATTTTTCCAGTGCCAAGAAAGACAACTGAGGCGACAGTATATGTTTTTATTGATTGCTACGCTAAGGGATGGTACATTTCTTCCAAGGGCTTAGATGCCGCAAGAGCTCTTAAATCAAGGTAAGGGTCATTGAGCTTGCTAATATTCTAACTTAGAAACTGATAATGAATACCAAACACAAATGAAAGCATGATGTTAGCATGAAATGTCCCATTTAGTGTAGCAATCAATAAAAACATATGTGCTGCTGCCTCAGCCACACTGTCAATCTATCATCAATATGTCCACTCTTATTTATAGAGTTTATCTCATGATCTCGACAAAACAACTTTTGTTATGTCGTGATCAAGAGATAAATAACTTGTGATCACGACATATCGAGGGAATACATTTGTAATTCGTATGTCCTCTCTGGACTTCCGTGGTTTACAGAGAATGGTGCTGCGACAAACAGAAAAACATCCAGTCGGCGGCAGCTCGTTGATGAAAGAGGTCTAAGGAGAATGGCAAGAATCGTGCAAGCTAATAGGCGTGCCACAAACAGACAAATAACGTCGCAGCACAACAGTGGTGTGCAAAACGGCATGTCAGAATGCACAACTCATCTGTCCTTGTCACGGATGGGCTATTGCAGCAGACGACCACACCGGGTTCCTATCAGCTAGAAACAAGAAGAAGCGGCTCCAGTGGGCACGCGATCACCAATGCTGGACAGTTGAGGAGTGGAAAAACACTGCCTGGTCTGACAAATCCCAGTTCCTGTTGGGTCATGCTGATGGCAGAGTCAGAATTTGAGTCCATTGCCCCTTACTGCTTGGTGTCAATTGTACAGGCTGGTGGTGTAATGGTGTGGAGAATGTTTTTCCTGGCACACGTTAGGTTTCCTTGATACCAATTGAGCAACGTTTGAACGCCACAGCGTATCTGCACATTGTTGCTGACCAGGTGCATCGCTTCATGGCTACAGTGGGGTCCGACCCGGTACCAGTTGGGTGTACCTAATAAACTGACCACTGAGTGTATATCATACGGATGTGGTATTCTACTGGTGATCTTAAACGTTCTCCAATCGTTGTTGAGATCTGATATTCTGCGCAGTGCCAGACGAGATGTAAAGCCAATGTCATAGGCCTATCGTCAACCAATCAAATTTGTCTAATCCTTTTGACTTAAATTCCAGCTAAACTTGGAGAGGACAGTTAGGCCTAACTACTTTCAAAAACCTTGCTTCTGATCAAGAGCTACAAAAGAAAGTAAATAGCCATAATAGACTGAAAGATAAGGTAATTTCGTCAAACGTGTGAGGCTCTCCGGCCATGCTCATTAGTTGCTCATTCAACATGTTTGCTGTTACTTCACTCAACCTCCCTTCCTAACTGTATTACAATTCCTGACACCAACCAGAACTTTTTCCTTGGCCAAATCTTCCCAAATTTTTATGAAATATCCACACCTGGTCTCTCATTTCTGCATGACCAAATTTTATCGCGAGGCAAAAGAGTAGGCTAGGTGCGCTTCAATTGCTCATTCGGTGCAGCAGATTGCAGGGGTGTAGTACTGCCTGGGTGCCATTTCTCACTGTTTTTTTTATTTTATTTTTTATTTCACCTTTATTTAACCAGGTAGGCTAGTTGAGAACAAGTTCCATTTGCAACTGCGACCTGGCCAAGATAAAGCATAGCAGTGTGAACAGACAACACAGAGTTACACATGGAGTAAACAATAAACAAGTCAATAACATGGTAGAAAAAAAAAAAAAAAAAAGAGAATCTATATACAATGTGTGCAAAAGGCAGAGGTAGGCAATAATCGAATAATTACAATTTAGCAGATTAACACTGGAGTGATAAATCATCAGATGATTCATGTGCAAGAGAGAGATACTGGTGTGCAAAAGAGCAGAAAAGTAAATAAATAAAAGCAGTATGGGGGTGAGGTAGGTAAATTGGGTGGGTAGTTTACAGATGGACTATGTACAGCTGCAGCGATCGGTTAGCTGCTCGGATAGCAGATTTTTAAAGTTGTTGAGGGAGATAAAAGTCTCCAACTTCAGAGATTTTTGCAATTCGTTCCAGTCGCAGGCAGCAGAGAACTGGAAGGAAAGGCGTCCAAATGAGTTTTGGCTTTAGGGATGATCAGTGAGATACACCTGCTGGAGCGCGTGCTGCGGGTGGGTGTAGCCATCGTGACCAGTGAACTGAGATAAGGCGGCACTTTACCTAGCATAGCCTTGTAGATGACCTGGAGCCAGTGGGTCTGACGACGAACATGTAGCGAAGGCCAGCCGACTAGGGCATACAGGTCGCGTGGTGGTCGTATAAGGTCTTTAGTACAAAACGAATGGCACTGTGATAAACTGCATCCAGTTTGCTGAGTAGAGTATTGGAAGCTATTTGTAGATGACATCGCCGAAGTCGAGGATCGGTGGATAGTCAGTTTTACTAGGTAAGTTTGGCGGCGTGAGTGAAGGAGGCTTGTTGCGGAATAGAAGACCGATTCTTGATTTGATTTTGATTGGAGATGTTTGATATGAGTCTGGAAGGAGAGTTTGCAGTCTAGCCAGACACCTAGGTACTTATAGATGTCCACATATTCTAGGTCGGAACCGTCCAGGGTGGTGATGCTAGTCGGGCGTGCGGGTGCAGGCAGCGAACGGTTGAAAAGCATGCATTTGGTTTTACTAGCGTTTAAGAGCAGTTGGAGGCCACGGAAGGAGTGTTGTATGGCATTGAAGCTCGTTTGGAGGTTAGATAGCACAGTGCCAAGGAAGGGCCGGAAGTATATAGAATGGTGTCGTCTGCGTAGAGGTGGATCAGGGAATCGCAACATCATTGATGTATACAGAGAAAAGAGTCGGCCCGAGAATTGAACCCTGTGGTACCCCCATAGAGACTGCCAGAGGACCGGACAACATGCCCTCCGATTGACACACTGAACTCTGTCTGCAAAGTAGTTGGTGAACCAGGCAAGGCAGTCATTAGAAAAACCGAGGCTACTGAGTCTGCCGATAAGAATATGGTGATTGACAGAGTCGAAAGCCTTGGCCAGGTCGATGAAGACGGCTGCACAGTAATGTCTTTATCGATGGCGGTTATATGATATCGTTTAGTACCTTGAGCGTGGCTGAGGTGCACCCGTGACCGGCTCGGAAACCGGATTGCACAGAGGAGAAGGTACGGTGGGATTCGAGATGGTCAGTGATCTGTTTGTTACTTGGCTTTCGAAGACCTTAGATAGGCAGGGCAGGATGGATATAGGTCTGTAACAGTTTGGGTCCAGGGTGTCTCCCCCTTTGAAGAGGGGATGACCGCGGCAGATTTCCAATCCTTGGGGATCTCAGATGATACGAAGGAGAGGTTGAACAGGCTGGTAATAGGGGGTGCGACAATGGCGGCGGACAGTTTCAGAAATAGGGGGTCCAGATTGTCAAGCCCAGCTGATTTGTATGGGTCCAGGTTTCCAGCTCTTTCAGAACATCTGCTATCTGGATTTGGGTAAAGGAGAAGCTGGGGAGGCTTGGGCGAGTAGCAGCGGGGGGGGGCGGGGCTGTTGGCCAAGTTGGAGTCGCCAGGAGGAAGGCATGGCCAGCCATTGAGAAATGCTTGTTGAAGTCTTCGATTATCACGGATTTATCGGTGGTGACCGTGTTACCTAGCCTCAGTGCAGTGGGCAGCTGGGAGGAGGTGCTCTTGTTCTCCATGGACTTTACAGTATCCCAGAACTTTTTGGAGTTAGAGCTACAGGATGCAAATTTCTGCTTGAAAAAGCTGGCCTTTGCTTTCCTGACTGACTGCGTGTATTGGTTCCTGACTTCCCTGAACAGTTGCATATCGCGGGGGCTCTTCGATGCTATTGCAGTTCGCCACAGGATGTTTTGTGCTGGTCGAGGGCAGTCAGGTCTGGAGTGAACCAAGGGCTATATCTGTTCTTGGTTCTGCATTTTTTGAACGGAGCATGCTTGTCTAATATATGGTGAGGAAGTAACTTTTAAAGAATGACCAGCATCCTCAACTGACGGGATGAGGTCAATATCCTTCCAGGGTACCCGGGCCAGGTCGATTAGAAAGGCCTGCTCGCAGAAGTGTTTTAGGGAGCGTTTGACAGTGATGAGGGGTGGTCGTTTGACCGCGGACCCGTGGCGGATACAGGCAATGAGGCAGTGATCGCTGAGATCTTGATTGAAGACAGCAGAGGGTATTTGGAGGCAGGTTGGTCAGGATAAGTCTATTAGGGTGCCCATGTTTACGGATTTAGGGTTGTACCTGGTGGGTTCCTTGATGATTTGTGTGAGATTGAGGGCATCAAGCTTGGATTGTAGGACTGCCGGGGTGTTAAGCATATCCCAGTTTAGGTCACCTAACAGAACAAACTCTGAAGCTAGATGGGAGCGATCAATTCACAGATGGTGTCCAGGGCACAGCTGGGAGCTGAGGGGGTCGGTAGCAGGCGGCAACAGTGAGAGACTTATTTTTGGAGAGATTAATTTTTAAAATTAGAAGTTCGAACTGTTTGGGCATAGACCTGGAAAGTATGACAGAACTTTGCAGGCTATCTCTGCAGTAGATTGCAACTCCTCCCCCTTTGGCAGTTCTATCTTGACGGAAAGTGTTATAGTTGGGTATGGAAATCCCAGAATTTTTGGTGGCCTTCCTAAGCCAGGATTCGGACACGGCAAGGACATCAGGGTTGGCAGAGTGTGCTAAAGCGGTGAGTAGGCAAACTTAGGGAGGAGGCTTCTGATGTTGACATGCATGAGGCCAAGGCTTTTTCGATCACAGAAGTCAACAAATGAGGGTGACTGGGGACATGCAGGGCCTGGGTTTACCTCCACATCACCCGAGGAACAGAGGAGTAGTAGGATGAGGGTGCGGCTAAGGCATCAAAACTGGTCGCCTAGAGCGTTGGGGACAAAGAATAAAAGGAGCAGATTTATGGGCGTGGTAGAATATATTCTGGGCATAATGTGCAGACAGGGGTATGGTGGGGCGCGGTACAGCGGAGGCAAGCCCAGGCACTGGGTGATGATAAGAGAGGTTGTATCTCTGGACATGCTGGTCTCAATGGGTGAGGTCACCGCATGGTGTGGGGTGGACAAAGGAGGTATCAGAGGTACGGAGAGTGGAACACAGGGTCCTTGCAAACCAAAACAATGATAATGATAACTAGCCTGAACAACAGTATGCAAGGCATATTGATATTTGAGAGAGACATACAATAAGGCATAAAGTGATTGCAGGTCTTGATTGGGAGAGCTAGCTAAAACAACAGTAAGATAACAGCAGCAATAACAGGGTGCTAGTCTAACACAGCAACAACAGGTAAAAATGGCGACGACTAGGCAGAGAGGGTCGGATTAACTACACACAGATCCTGAGTTAAAGCACAGAGCCGACAGATAAACACAAATAAACAGAATGGAGTACCGTGAATTAATGGACAGTTAATCTGACATGTTGGAAGACATGTGCTGAAACTTTTTTTTGCACACTTCTATAGAATGACCCATACAGAATATGCAGCTGATGTGCCATTGTTATCTCCATCATGGTAATAAAATGACCGTTTGGCTGCTGCACAATGTTTATATCATATTATTAAATCCCCTTTAATTTGCACAACAAACCTCACTTGTGCCTGCTGTGCAAAGCACTCTGGGACATGCAGTGAAGAGGTCAATGGATAGCGACCAAAACAATGAAATGCCATGTAAACACCACAACGCGTCCTCTCGTAGGAAATGGATCCAGAATCCCTTCATTGCTGCTCATCAAATGTGCCTACATTTAGGCTATTGTTATATGTGTAGTCACACTATGTTGGGGTAAAAATCGGAGTATAATGTTTGTATAGATGTCAACCCTAATACATATTCATGTCATCGTCACCAATCAACTGCATTACACTTAAAAACGTCTTCAACTACCACCACCGATTTCTATATGTTAGCTATGCTACTAAACTCAGCAAAAAAGAAACGGCCCATTTCAGGACCCTGTCTTTCAAAATCATTCGTAAAAATCCAAATAACTTCACAGATCTTCATTGTAAAGCGTTTAAACACTGTTTCCCATGCTTGTTCAATGAACCATAAACAATTAATGAACATGCACCTGTGGAACGGTCGTTAAGACCCTAACAGCTTACGGATGGTAGGCAATTAAGGTCACAGTTATGAAAACTTAGGACACTAAAGAGGCCTTTCTACTGACTCTGAAAAACACGAAAAGAAAGAAGCCCAGGGTCCCTGCTCATCTGCGTGAATGTGCCTTAGGCATGCTGCAAGGAGGCATGAGGACTGCAGATGTGGCAGGGCAATAAATTGCAATGTCCGTACTGTGAGACGCTACAGGGAGACAGGACAGACAGCTGATTGTCCTCGCAGTGGCAGACCACGTGTAACAAAACCTGCACAGGATCGGTACATCCGAACATCACACCTGCGGGACAGGTACAGGATGGCAACAACAACTGCCCGAGTTACACCAGGAACGCACACTCCCTCCATCAGTGGTCAGACTGTCCGCAATAGGCTGAGAGAGGCTGGACTGAGGGCTTGTAGGCCTGTTGTAAGGTAGGTCCTCGCCAGACATCACCGGCAACAACGTCGCCTATGGGCACAAACCCATCGTCGCTGGACCAAACAGGACTGGCAAAAAGTGCTCTTTACTGACGAGTCGTGGTTTTGTCTCATTGGGGGTGATGGCCGGATTCACGTTTATCGTTGAAGGAATGAGCGTTACACCGAGGCCTGTACTCTGGAGCGGGATCGATTTGGAGGTGGAGAGTTCGTCATGGTCTGGGGCGGTGTGTCACAGCATCATCGGACTGAGCTTGTTGTCATTGCAGGCAATCTCAACGTTGTGCGTTACAGGGAAGATATCCTCCTCCCTCATGTGGTACCCTTCCTGCAGGCTCATCCTGACCGGACACTCCAGCATGACAATGCCACCAGCCATACTGCTCYTTCTGTGCGTGATTTCCTGCAAGACAGAAATGTCAGTGTTCTGCCATGGCCTGCTAAGAGCCCGGATCTCAATCCCATTGAGCACGTCTGGAACCTGTTGAATTGGAGGGTGAGGGCTAGGGCCATTTCCCCTCAGAAATGTCCGGGAACTTGCAGGTGCCTTGGTGGAAGAGTGGGGTAACATCTCACAGCAAGAACTGGCAAATCTGGTGCAGTCCATGAGGAGGAGATGCACTGCAGTACTTAATGCAGCTGGTGGCCACACCAGATACTGACTGTTACTTTTGATTTTGACCCGCCCTTTGTTCAGGGACACATTATTCAATTTCTGCTAGTCACATGTCTGTGGAACTTGTTCAGTTTATGTCTCAGTTGTTGAATCTTGTTATGTTCATCCAAAATATTACACGTTAAGTTTGCTGAAAATTAAGGCAGTTGACAGTGAGAGGACGTTTCTTTTTTTTGCTGAGTTTAGTTTATATGAACGGGAGTAAGCGTATAGCTGACCTTTTTTTGAAACCCAAAAAGGACAACCTCTAAATATTTTTCATCAAAAACAGCCAAGTATATCCATGTCGGATTTTAGTAACCTCCTTGTTACTGATGACGGATTTGACGAATATCCACTTTGTTAAATCAGCTTTTTTGAATAGGTTCCAATGACAGCGTCCTTCTTCAATCCCTCACGCAAGTTTTCAGACCCCTCAAGGAACATTTATTTTTGAGAGAGAATCTAGCACCAAATCCAGCTACTTTTCAGGCTGCCTTTGAAGAGTTTTGTCACCAGGAGTGATAGCATTTAGCGACATTTCTATGGAGTGAGATTTTTTTGCGTATATTCAACATAACTCACAAATGAAACTATGGTCTGTGAATATATAGAAATATTTTGTAAATATAACCATTACTGTAAATCTGTACAAAATATTTCACAAATTAAACCATAATCCGTGAATATGTAAAAATGTGAAATACATATTCCAAAACTGCTTGTGGATATTCATGCTGTGTTTACTGATTTTTTAATAATTTTTTTCCACTTTTGGATGTATTACAATCCACAAATGTGACTTGTTTCAGGAAACATGTTGCATCTCACTACTTCACAGGAGAGGCATTTGAACGTATTACACTTTTAGGGGGGGCAGAAATGCCTTCTGGAACATGTAAACTTTCATGTGGCTTAATTACAAACGTGTATGCCATCTGTAAATACGAATAAAATTGTTAAATTATGAGGAACCTTCCCGCTATCCATGATTGGCTGAGATAATGGATGGGCTGAACATGCCGATAGATGAGTTCAGATTGGTTTGCCATGTAGCATGCTTCTGTCTATAACATGAGCTGCTCAGTATGTGTAGATAATCCTTTCTACTGTGGATTTTTTAGATAGATATCATGAAGAACTGCAAAATAACTGTTGCTACTGCTCTCCACCTACTGGAGGAAAATCGTGCCATGCTGACTCTCTCTGACTCTGAAAATGAATCAGAAATTCCTGATTTAGGTAAAAATGGTTAAAAACAAGTTTCCATTGAACCAGACATTGTAGAGTCTTTTGATGACAGTGATGGGGAAGAAACCGCGATCAACAGTGTTGTTGTCACTGAAGAAATTGACTGAGTTTTGAAATCTGTGGAATGCCCGGTGGAAGCAAAATATGATAGCTAAGGAGATGGAGAAAATTCTGGCGTTTGATTGCACATATGCAGAGGGAGTTGAGAAGAAAACTGAAGGCTGTTGTGTAAAACATCTGTCACCAGATTACATCTTCAAACTAAGGGCAACCATGGTATCTGTGACAGAGAGGGAGAAGCGTTCATCCATGTATGCAGGTAAGAGTCTAGCTAGCTACATTTTCAGATATTATGAGTTTATAATTTTGTCAGAAAGTCGTTTTCATTGCAAGTTAAAGCGTACTGTCAGAGGGGCAGATGGTAGGGTTGCCAACTTTCTCACTACCAAATAAGGGACAAAAGGTGGCGTGCCAGTGCACGGTGGAACTGCGGTGTGGGTATGGTGTTGTGTGAATGAATATACAGTGTATATCATATTCTTAGTCAATTGGAAAGGCAAAACATTTGTATATTCCATTCAGTCTATAGCTTTACTAAAACTGTATCATTATGTAAACTTATGTGAATAAACCTCAAAATAAATGATCAAAGAAATTACAGCAAAAAAAAAATTAACATTTCAAATGCGAAAGAGGAAAAGCGGGGCACAAGTCACTCACCAAGTCTACTTTTCCCATGGATATTTTTTTGCTGCTCTTAACTGATTCAAGCAGTCCTTTGTCCTTTCGCATAGCCAGAGAGAAGTCCTTACATGACAAGTCACAGTTCACAGACATTTGAAGTTCATTTTCTGTATTTCCTCCCGGCTAGCACAAAACTCTTCATAGAGTTGGTCCATAATGACTGTCTCTGTCATTTTGAGGGCAACCACCACCTGCTCCAGGTCAGTGAAGGAGAGCTCCTCATAGAGGCTGATCGGTTTCAGTTTCAACATTACATTTTCTGGTGAGAAATCAAACCACTTGTCAGTGTATGTAATGACAGTGTCATAGAACTGCACAAAGTCCTGTTGCTGCTTGGACCTTTGTGCTGACAATTGTTAGTCCATCAGCTGCTTGGTCTGGTATCCAAAAACACTGTTCTGTTTCCACTGAAGCATCTTCATTTTGAAATGTTGGACTTCCTCGTAAACATCTGTGATGCAGAGCGCTGTTTCCTCCAGCTTTTTTACGAGTTGGTCAAAAACACACCCCACGTTGTGGAAAGAGCACAGATAAATCTCAGCGGCTTCCGTTTTTTTCTTCATACTCAACATTACTCTTCAGTGCCCCAGGACAGGTCTCCCCAAGGGACCTGAAGTACGTAGTAAGAGCTGGCCAGCTTTGCAGGAGACGATCGACAGCTGGAAGAAGAGAGAGTCATCGTGTGCAAACATGTCGCAGAATTTCACTCCGTTCAATGTCAACAAAGGCAAAAGAAATGCACGCAGTTCCTCTCTTCGGGCGGCAGATACTGAGAAGTGGCTGTAGATCTTTAAAACAATTGTCTCAATATCCACTGACAGCTGATCGCAGGCGTTCTTGCAGGCATTATGAGCTATGTGTGCTGGGCAATTAGCTTTCAGAATGCGATTGTTGGCACTGCTCAATAACTGGTAAACGGAGAGGTGTTTTCCAAAGTTGACATTGGCATTATCTGCTGCATAGACTGTGATGTGTCTAATATCCAGTTCATGTTTTTCCAGACAGTTCATCAGAGCTTGATGTATGCCATTTGCAGTTTCATCATTATCTTCATAAAAGTCAAGTGACTTGCACTGCACTCCATCAGACACAGAGAAATATCTCACGCACACTGGACACATGTTTCTATTTCCCTTGGCAGCTGAGAAATACACGGGCTCGCCTTCGGTCGGGGACAGATCATCCAAAATATCCCGCGCGGTCTTTGGTCCTGAAACATTCATTGTAATCATCTCCGCTTTCGTTCTTCCCAAGTCTCCTTCACAACATTTGAGTCATGAAACAAAGGCACCTTTGAGCTTAACAAGACAGTCGGTGCTGTTGTAGCTGAGTCCATGTTTAACCGTATGGTACACATACGAGGCGTCACTACTAATAACAACAAGATAACAAATGTAAAACATACAGGGCCTGCCAAATGTGTATAGGTTCAGAAATGTTGTGAAATAGCATAGTTTTCAAATATAAATCAAACTGGACGGACATCATAACTAGAGGAAGGCCAGGACTATAAACAAACAAAATAGAACTATTGTAAAATAGATCGTGTCTGTAAAATGTGTATAAGATGTATAAACTGAAAGTAGAAGCCTAAATGTTATTGTTTATTAGTTTACTCCGATTGGGGGAAGGGTGGTAGGGTTTGCGGGGAATAATAAAGGTATATTAAAAAGTGTGCGTATGTATGTACAATTGAAGTCGGAAGTTTACATACACTTAGGTTGGAGTCATTAAAACTCGTTTTTCAACCACTCCAACAAATGTCTTGTTAACACACTATCTTTTTGGTAAGTTGGTTAGGACTAACCTGAGTCAGGTTTGTAGGCCTCCTTGCTCGCACATGCTTTTTCAGTTCTGCCCACAAATGTTGTATAGGATTGAGGTCAGGGCTTTGTGATGGCCACTCCAATGCTTCTACGTTGTTGTCTTTAAGCCGTATGCAACTTTGGACGTATGCTTGGGGGTCATTGTCCATTTGGAAGACCCATTTGCGACCAAGCTTTAACTTCCTGACTGATGTCTTGAGACATAAGGATATAAGGATGACGGTGTTGCAATTGTGGTGGGGATCATGATCCTGAGTTCCTGGAGTACTCTGTAAGGGTGAAGGAGATTGAGGTAGCAAAAGTTAGAGTGGTCAATCGAATCTCCTATGGGGAGGAGATTAAAATAATTGAAAAAACAAGTGAAACTAGTGGCGATATGGTTGTGGACGCACCACAGCCTGTAGTAAATGTTTGCTGCCAGACAAAAGATACCCTGTGTGTTAAAAATATGGATGTTGTTGCGTTCTTTGCCACAGTTATAAACTGTATAGCACAAGTCTCAAGGAAGTCGAAGGAACTGGACATTATAATGGCTGCGTCAGAAAAGTTTTTGGGACTCAAGGATTTTACATCTGAAGACCTGCAAGCACCGGAAGACCCACCCTCTCAGGTTCCCTTGAGCCTGTGTAGGGATCAGATCTGTTTTATTTATTTATTTAACAGAAAAGTTGAGTTTTTGGGGAATCCTATTTCCATCCCGCAGAGTGGGTGGCAGGATGCTCATTAAATTGTGTGATCACCAATATACCATAGAAGAAGAAGTAAAAAATAAACATGTCCATTTTACAATAGGCCTTTAATTTGGAAATTCCTGTGGATAAATGTGTTACTAAGGTTGTTATGAATAATACTGCAATAATACTGGTTTCATAACAACTTTATGTATACCCCCTTCATATAAAGTGTTACCTAATAAAATATTACTGAATTTCTTAGAACTTGACGCAAGAGTTGATGTGTAATTTTGTGTTGTTTGTATCCTCAGAGAGTGGTCGCCAACAACCACAGACGAGCCTCCGCCTCCACCAACCTGAGTCGTAAGCCCAGCCTGCAGCTGGTGGACACCCCGGATGGGCTGCGGGATCTGGGCCACCTGGAGCTGATGAGCCGGGACCTGATGGACCCTGCCGCTGGGGTGGTGCCCTTCAACCGCTCCATGTCCACCGACTCTCTCAGCTCTATTTCCTCCATCGGCAACAATTTTGGGCACGACTACACAGTGGGGCAGCTGGAGGTGACCCTGGAGTACGAGGCCCGACCAGGGCCTGGGCCGGGGGTGCTCCACATCGCCCTGCACCAGGGCAAGGACCTGCTGGAGAAGGAGGAAGGGGACTTCCCCGGCTGCTTTATCCGGGTCACCTTGGTTCCTGAAGAACTCAACGTGGGCGTCACCAGGGTGAGTGTGTGCATGTGTGTGTGCTTGTGGTAATAGTCTTTTAGATTGATATTATCGTATTTTATTTTGGCTTTGCAGAATGGTTCTGTGATATCACATTTCACTGAAGATGCAACACTAATGATGTTCTGGGATCATTCTTGTAGAAAATGTTCTCAGAAACCAGACAGAAAATTCTCTCTGTTTTGAATGGACAAAGCCATCGATCACATCATATCTAGTTTTAATGAAATTAAAAGAGGAAATATTTACCAACCAACAAACACAAGATAAAAAGCACCCTAAGGAAAGCAAAGCTATTGGTCCTAGGCTTTGGGATAGTTAAAAGGCCAGAGGACCTAAGGGGGACCTACTGGGTATATCACTTAAAAGCATGTCTGACATGTATTGGGGTGCACAATCGTGGTTTGATTTATAAACCAATAGAAGCATCTTAAAATGTATTCTAAAACTCACAGGCAGCCAGTGCAGACCTTAAAACCAGTGTAATGTGTGCTCTCCATCTGGTCTTGGTCAGTACCCGTGCTGCAGCATTTTGTATGTTTTGCAGTTGACCAATGGATTTCTTGGGTAGACCAGACAGGAGATCATTACAGTAGTCAAGCATGGATGAGTCTCTCTGTATCAGACTGAGAGAGAAACGGTCCGCACCTTGGCAATGTTCCTCAGGTGGTAAAAAGCTATTTTGGTCACATTCCTATTGTGTGATTCTAAATTTTGTTCAGAATCTAAAATGACACCTAGGTTTTTTTTTTACCTGGTGTTTTATCTTTATTGCCCGTGAATTAAAATGTGCGGATAGATTCTCTTGATTTAGCTGAAGGAAGTTGTGAGCCATCCAAGTGTATTTAAATCACTAATACATTTACATTTGACATTTTAGTAATTTAGCAGATGCTATTATCCAGAGCGATTTACAGGAGCAATTCGGGTTAAGTGCCTTGCTCAAGGGCACATCGACAGATTTTTTCCCCCACCTAGTCAGCTCAGGGATTTGAACCAGTGACCTTTTGGTTACTGGCCCAAAGCTCATAACCACTAGGCTTATCCAATAGGCTACCTGCTGCCCACTAATACAGTCTAATAATGAATCCGTGGAGCTAAAATCCTTTGGTGACACAGAAATGTAAAGTTGTGTATTGTCTGTGTAGTGCTGTGCTTTCTGATAATGCTGCCAAGGGGTTACATATAGAAACTGAACAGTACCGGACCAAAAATCGAACCAGAACTGGACCGGAGAGGCCAACCCACCTCTCCAGTCTGTCCAGAAGGACATCATGTTCAACAGTGTCAAATGCAGAACTTCAATCTAAGGACAGAGAGCTGTTTGGCATCTGTGTTGTCTCTAAAATAATTTCCCACTTTAACTAACGCTGTCTCTGTGCTGTGGTGGGTACAGAAAACAGATTGGATTTTTTTTTTAAATTACAGTTGGCACTTAAAAAGTAATTTATCTGTTTGAAAATCAATTTCTCCAAAATGTTGCTTCAGAATGGAAGGTTGGATGTTGGCCAAAAATTGCTAAGAGTTGAAGAATCTAATTGACTTTTTTTCAGAAGGGGTTTCACCATAGCAGTTTTTAACAATAGCTTGCACTTCAGATATGCAATTAAAAACTGTTTTGAAGAAGGTGGTGGGGATAGGATCAAGAAGGCAGGTAGAAGGCTTAAGTTGTGATATCACTTTCCTGAGTATGTCTGTGTCAACCAGGGAAAATAAATCCACAGTGGCTTTGCATGACAGGCTAGGGCACATATCATCAAACTTATCATCAGGTCTTGCTTGACTGATACCCAGCCTAATGTTGATTATCTTATCTCTGAAAAATGCCGCAAACTCATCACATTTAGACGTGGAGGAAAGTTCACATAGGTTTGCGGGGTAGGATTTATTAGACCATTAATGATCGAGAAGAGCACTCAAATTATTCTGATTAATAGTGATCAAGTTAGAAAAATGAACCCGTCTGGCATTTTTTATTGACTTGTTTTATACGCCAAGTTGCTCTCTCAGATATCATAATGGACCTTCAACTTTGACTGTCTCCACTTCCGCTTTGCCTTTCTGTAATTTCTCTTTAATTGATTTGTTTCCTCACTCATCCGAGGGGCTCTCTGTTTGGATGTGTCCTTATTCAACTTTACTGGAGCTATGGCATCAATGGTTGCCCTTAATTTGCTATTAAAGTTATCAACTAAATCATCACAAGACGGAAGTATAGGTGGTGGAGTATTGTTCATACACTCAATAAATTATGTAGCAATGTCAAAGGTAAGATAGCGTTTCTTAATAATCTGTTCAGTACTACCCGGTGCTATGGGCAACAAGGTTGTAAAAAATACACAGTGGTGATCAGATAAAGCAACATCAACAATAGAGGATATGTCAATAGAAAGCCCCTTGGTAATAACCAGGTCCAGAGTATGGCTGTGGTTAAGGATGGGCCAGTAGAAAGCCCCTTGGTAATAACCAGTCCAGAGTATGGCTGTGGTTAAGGATGGGCCCAGTAGAAAGCCCCTTGGTAATAACCAGGTCCAGAGTATGGCTGTGGTTATGGGTGGGCCCAGTAGAAAGCCCCTTGGTAATAACCAGGTCCAGAGTATGGCTGTGGTTATGGGTGGGCCTAGTAACATGTTGGATAATGTCCATAGAGCTCAAAAGATTCATAAATTCAATGGCCTTGGGGTCAGTCTCTTTGTCAACATGAATGTTCAAATCTCCCAACACAATGATTTTATGATAGTTCTCAAGGACAATAGATAATAGTTCAGATAAATCAGTAAAGAAAATGGGGCAGTGCTTTGGTGGCCTATACACGGTTATGGCCAGCACTGGTGGCTGACATTTAAACAGTATAGCATGATGCTTAAAAGACCCAAAGTCGCCAAACTAAATATCCTTACAGCTGAGAGCATTAGTTAAAATAGAGGCTGTCCCCCCATCCGTTTTCCCATTTCTGATAAAGTATGAAAAGCTGTAGTCCGGGGAGGCTTCAATAAGAGCAGCATTACAGTCTGATGACAGCCATGTTTCAGTGAGAAACATGCAATCAACTTTGAGCTCAGTACTGAGGTCATTCACTGGAAAGGTTTAACTTGTGATTGCGCTAACATTTAAAAGTGCCATATTCAATGACTGTGGGCATGTACCTCGAGGTAACCAATGGAATAACAACCAAATGATTCATGTTTACAACCCACGTTTTCTGACAGTCTCCAATCTATCAGAATGGTAGGAGATGACAGTTTGTATAAAGTCACTAGAAGGTGGAGCTAAAGGGAAATAAATGAGGTTACTCACAATAACCGTAGTGCCATTTCTACAGGAGTTCATATACTTTACAAGTCCTCTGTTGCTTATTCTGACAGGGAGGACTGGAGCAATACCAGACCCTGTCTGTCAGTCTCTAAAATAATAATCCTGGAACCCCTTCGGTTAGGATGAATACTGTCTCTTTTAAAAAGTGCTGGTTGCTCCCACAGCAACTCAAAGTTGTCACAAAAAGAGGGAAACAGAGATAATTATTATCTTCCCTGTGCTAGCGAGGGTGTTTAAAACATGTAGTTCTCCCTCAGATCGCCTCAAACAAAGGCCGTTAAAACCTACATGAATGACAATGGTGTCAATATTGGAGTAGTTGTCCGGAACCGTGGGCAGGAGGGAGTTGATGTCATGGATATGGGCTCCTGGGCTCCTGGGTGACAGTGGACCTTGGTCGGTCCACAGATCATAGGCAGGCCAAACTCTTTCACCATCGAGCTGCCCACAATAATGGTGGTTGTGATGGGGAAGCGACCTGCTGAACTGCGGTGTCCGTGGGGAGGGTGCCGCTGGCTGTTGGTATACACCCAGGATCAGTGCTGACTCCCGGGGCTGTTAGGTTCGTCTCAAGTGGGGCGAAGCTGTTTGATAGCTGGATCAGATCTTCTCGGATAGATGAAGGGTGGCCAGACTGCCCTAATCTCCTACGCCTTGCAAGTGTCCAGTCTCCACTGGGCCGTGGAGTTGAGCTGAACATCTGTCCATTGGATTGAGATCAACGCCGCCCGACTCATCAGCAGCTTTGCTATAGGAGGCATTGAAAACTGAGATTGGGTTTGCTTGGGTTACAGCAAGGTCGGTGTACTTAGAAAACAGGTTATCCTTTTCTTACAGCCGAGCTGACAGCCTGAGGATCTCTTCCCTAAAGTGCTTGATAGTGGTGCATTTAGGGCAGACAAATGCATGTCTATTTCCCAGTTGCACCTTATCTTCATCTTGTGATTGTGTGGAAATCATCTCACACCTGAAGCATTTGTGCCCAGCCGTGGATATAAACATTTGTGGGCTAGCACTGCTAGTGTTAGCCTGCTCCGTTTTAATGATAGCTAGCAGCTAGCAACTAATACTTAACAGGAATCCGGGACACAAACTTGCGGTACCAGCCGTCAAAGCTTAATACGAACTTAATAGCAATACGAACTTAAGCTTTGATTTAATGAAAACTATTTAATAAAAGCAACAAACCGAGTGTAGACATTACACTGGTATGTTGCTGGCTGTGATGACGTCTGTTGCGTGATGCCCTTGTGCGTATTTTTGATACCATTAATTCCTATGTGAAGTGTCAATAGCACATTGAAGCCAACTGAAGTCGGTTATGATGGCGTCTCATGGAGACATAACATGTGCAGTTTGAGCTACACCAGGAAGTGATGTTGCAGGCTAGCTCAGTGCTGCCCCTATCATTGAGTAACTCAAGTTGAAGGCCAACCGGGGTACTGCAGGCTTCCATTAGCAACTAAATTATCCTTAACTTCTTCAGTGTGTGATTTTAAAATAATCGCTTCAAGGACATACATCAGGTGCATTAGAAGCAATTGTTGGTACCATGATTGTCCTCAATATGTTTTTATTGACACGAAAATTGTCTTTGAAGATATGGGGGATCCTGTTTTCCACTAACAATGCCTGCAGTACCGCAGTCGGCCTTCAACTTTCGTGGCTTCAATGGGAGGCGGCAGTCGTTCTCATCTGGTTTTGGTAACTTTTCTTGTTAGCTGAGAAGTGTTGATAACATCATCACCCAAGTTTGGAGTCAGAGTGAGAGAGCAATGAGTCCCTTGGGTTAGAGTTTTGAGCCTTCAGCTCGATGGGCTAATCCTATTCTTGTCTGATGGGAAAGTGCATTTGATTTCCAGCACCAAGTCTCCTGGGGCTTCTTACATTAGGTTTGAGATGGAATAAAGGATTCGTTTCTGTCACACAGGAGGCTACATCCACAAACATGATAATTGCAACCACAATGCACCACAATGTACAGTGACCGCCAAAGTCTCCAGGCTTGTCACCCTCTGTACTGCAAGATAGTCAGGATCAGAGCAAATCACTGTGTTAATGCATTCACACTGGCCACAATGATAGCCACTGTGCGGCTGAATCAAGGAATGTTGGAGACCGGGGGGAAATGCTGACATCAGCTGGATCTACTGCTCCGCTCGGCACAATCCACAGGGGAGCAAGCTGTTAAGCCTGTCTTCTCTCTCTAGATCTCCGACGGTTCCTTTTTCCCTCAGTCACACTGTTTAGTGGTGGTAATCGCCATAATTATAAATGTTCAGACTGTCACATATTAGAGATGCAGGGAATGCTCCATGTAGGAAACATTATATTCACACATTACAGGCCAAGGAGAATGTGTTCATTGTTTTGGATGTAATTTACATCCAGCCATGCTTATTTACAGTTAAGTGGTGTTTCAGATTCTGCAGGTATTTGAAGTAGGGTTGTAATTAGAGGTCGACCGATTATGATTTTTCAACGCCGATACTGATACCGATTATTGGAGGACCAAAGAAAGCCGATACCGATTAATCGGCCGTTTTTTAAAAATGTATTTGTAATAATGACAATTACAACAATACTGAATGAACACTTATTTTTACTTAATATAATACATCAATAAAAACAATTTAGCCTCAAATAAATAATGAAACATGTTAAATTTGGTTTAAATAATGCAAAAACAAAGTGTTGGAGAAGAAAGTAAAAGTGCAATATGTGCCATGTAAGAAGCTAACGTTTAAGTTCCTTGCTCAGAACATGAGAACATATGAAAGCTGGTGGTTCCTTTTAACATGAGTCTTCAATATTCCCAGGTAAGAAGTTTTAGGTTGTAGTATTATAGGAATTATAGGACTATTTCTCTCTATACAATTTGTATTTCATATACCTTTGACTATTGGATGTTCTTATAGGAACTTTAGTATTGCCAGTGTAACAGTATAGCTTCCATCCCTCTCCTCGCCGCTACCTGGGCTCGAACCAGGAACACATCGACAACAGCCACCCTCGAAGCAGCGTTACCCATACAGAGCAAGGGGAACAACTACTCCAAGTCTCAGAGCGAGTGACCTTTGAAACGCTATTAGCGCGCACCCCGCTAACTAGCTAGCCATTTCACATCGGTTACACCAGCCTAATCTCAGGAGTTGATAGGCTTGAAGTCATAAACAGCGCAATGCTTGAAGCATTGCGAAGAGCTGCTGGCAAAACACACGAAAGTGCTGTTTGAATGAATGCTTACGAGCCTGCTGGTGCCTACCATCGCTCAGACTGCTCTATCAAATCATAGACTTAATTATAACATAATAACACACAGAAATACGAGCCTTAGGTCATTAATATGGTCGAATCCGGAAACTATCATCTCAAAAAAACAAAATGTTTATTCTTTCAGTGAAATATGGAACTGTTCCGTATTTTATCTAACGGGTGTCATCCATAAGTCTAAATATTCCTGTTACATTGCACAACCTTCAATGTTATGTCATAATTACGTAAAATTCTGGCAAATTAGTTCGCAATGAGCCAGGCGGCCCAAACTGTTGCATATACTCTGACTCTGCGTGCAATAAACGCAAGAGAAGTGACACAATTTCACCTGGTTAATATTGCCTGCTAACCTGGATTTCTTTTAGCTAAATATGCAGGTTTAAAAATATATACTTTTGTGTATTGATTTTAAGAAAGGCATTGATGTTTATGGTTAGGTACACGTTGGAGCAACAACAGTCCTTTTTCGCGAATGCACACCTGTCTCTTATACACATCTAGATGTGTATAAGAGACACACGCAGGACACGCTAGATAAACTAGTAATATCATCAACCATGTGTAGTTATAACTAGTGATTATGATTGATTGATTGTTTTTTATAAGATAAGTTTAATGCTAGCTAGCAACTTACCTTGGCTTCTTACTGCATTCGCGTAACAGGCGGGCTCCTCGTGAGGCAGGTGGTTAGAGCGTTGGACTAGTTAACCATAAGGTTGCAAGATTGAATCCCTGAGCTGACAAGGTAAAAATCTGTCGTTCTGCCCCTGAACAAGGCAGTTAACCCACCGTTCCTAGGCCGTCATTGAAAATAAGAATGTGTTCTTAACTGACTTGCCTAGTTAAATAAAGGTGTAAAAAAAAATACCGATTTCCAATTGTTATGAAAACTTGAAATCGGCCCTAATTAATCGGCCATTCCGATTAATCGGTCGACCTCTAGTTGTAATGTGTTTCTGGTGTTTGATATAGGGCAGACTCCAAGGTTACTGTTACGGAATATTATTCAGGTTTCATAAATCCACTATGGGCTTTCAAGAAGAAATTCAACACAGTTTGTATGACAATTTACCATGAAGACTATGGTGTTAAGATGCAGGTTATGTTGTGTTATGATAGCAGCCCTGGCTAATTTGCATTGTGTTGTTGATTTCTCAAAGCAGGAATTTGCCCTGCTGTGTACAAAGATGTCATGTTTCTGAGTCTACCTTTAACTAGGCATATACTGTATGATACAATGTATATATTGAATACCAAATTCCCTTTGGTATTTTGTGCGATGTACTTGAATATTACTTTGTTAGGAGCAGTTGATTTCGAGTTAACCTTATGTGAACCATTATAACTATTAGTAAAATCTTTATAATTTGTTAACGTATCTATCATCGCCAGTCATTTAAATCATGAACAACGGACCACATGCATTTACTAAATTTAATCCCGCTACGTCCTCAGGTGAGCCATCAAACAGGCTCTTTTGATAGCTCTGATTCTCGTCGGATGTAGCAGGGTTTATAAACTCACTGATTACAAAGGGAAACCCAGCCATGAGCTGCCCAGTGAAGCGAGCCTATCAGACGAGCTAAATGCCTTCTATGCTTGCTTCAAGGCAAGCAACACTGAACCATGCATGAGAGCAACAGCAGTTACGGACGACTGTGATCTCGCTCGCCGTAGCCGATGTGAGTAAGACCTTTAAACAGGTTAAGGTAACCTGTCTAAATGACTACCGCCCGTAGCACTCACATCTGTAGCCATGAAATACTTTGAAAGGCTGGTCATGGCTCACATGAATACCATCATTCCAGAAAACCTGAACCCACTCCAATTTGCATACCGCTCCAACAGATCCACACATGGCGCAATCTCTATTGGATTGCCTGGACAAGAGGAACAATTATGTGAGAATTCTGTTCATTGACTACAGCTCTGCATTAAACACCATAATGCCTTCCAAGCTCATCACTAAGGTCAGGACCCTGGGACTAAACACCTCCCTCTGCAACTGGATCCTGGACTTCCTGACGGGTGGTGAGGGTAGGTAACCACACATCTGCCATGCTGACCCTCAGCACGGGGGCCCCTCGGGTGCATGCTTAGTCCCCTTCTACACTCTCTGTTCACCCACTCCAACACCATCATTAAGTTTGCTGATGACATAACAGTGGTAGGCCTGATCACCGATAAGACCGCCTATAGTGAGGAGGTCAGTGACCTGGCAGTGTGGTGCCAGGAACACAACCTCGCCCTCAATGTCAGCAAGACAAAGGAGCTGATCGTGGACTACAGGAAACGGAGGGCCGAGCATGCCCCTATCCACATCGACGAGGCTTGAGTGGAGCAGGTCGGATGTTTCAAGTTCCTCAGTGTCCACATCACCGGGGCCAAGTTCCCTGCCATCCAGGACCTGAAAGATGCACCAAGTCTGGAACCAACAGGACCCTTAACAGCTTCTACCGCCAAACCATAAGACTACAAAATAGTTACTCAAATAGTTACCCAGACTATCTGCATAGACCCTTTTTGCGCTAACTCTTTTGACTCATCACATACGCTGCTGCTGCTGTCTATTATCTATCCTTTTGCCCTAGTCACTTTACCCCTACCTATATGTACATACTGTATCTATCTCAATTACCTCGTACCCCTGCACATTGACTCGGTACTGGTACCCCGTATATATAGGCAAGTTATCTTTACTCATTTTGAATTTATTCCTCGTGTTAATATTTTTGTCTCTGCGTTGGTGGGAAGGGCCTGTAAGTAAGTATTTCACTGTTAGTAATAATGTTTATAAACTAACCGGCCGACCTGTTTAGTCCTATGTTTGTTGTGTTGTTTGGAATAATCCAGATCTATAACTAGCTCACTAAAATGTTTTGATTGTGATGCAGGTCCAGAGGAATGCTTTCACAGTCGTGTTCGACGAGCGTTTCTCCATAGCCCTGGATCCATCTTGTTTGGAGGAGAACAGCCTGCGCTTCGCTGCATTCGGCATCGACGCGGAGGAGAGGAACATCAGCGCCGGCCTAGCAGAGCTCAAGCTGTCGGACCTGGACCTTTCTATCAGACCCTTCAATGCCTGGCTCTACCTGCAAGATGTTAACAAGGTAAAATCAGCACCTTTGGGTTGATTGTAGTATTGCCTTAAGGTGCTGATGGCCTGTGGACTGCCGCCTACAGCACACATGTCTCAGTGTCGGCGTGGGTTGGAATCTGGCCCACTGCCCATTTGACCTTCTCCTCCTGTCTCTCCCATTATCTCTCGTCTGTCTACCCTTAACAACAACAAAACAAGTGTCCATTTTGCAGTTTCACATGTTGAGCTTAAATTTCACGTGAAACCATATTAATACATGTATTACATTTAGAGTTGTCATGTTAACACCACCTTTCCACCTGTGAGGTGAAAACATGGTGTCACTGTATAGCCTAAAAACATGGTTCAAACTATAATTTTGATATCATGGATGGTCAGACCTTGCATCCATAGTGTATGGATTTGAGTGGTTGCATTTCTCCTGCCCCATCCCTCAGCTGTTTACTGAAACTGGCGGGGAGAACACTTTGCTAATGTTACAGTTAAGAATTGCCGCTTTAAACACCTTTAATAGAGTAAAAGTCTTATTATATGTTGCAATCCTCTAGTGAGTTACTTTTGTGCCATTAATATCAAGCAAAACTTCTGAAGTTGAGAACAAATTTATTAGTATTGCAAACAAAAATAATGATATTGAAAGAAAAACATAAACCCAAAAGTATTGATAGCAAAACAAAATATTGCAAGGAAATCATTTTGAAATGCGAGAGCAAATGAATTGTAAATGGTACAGAAAAATAGTTTTCGGTAAAAAAAATAAGATAATGCAATTAAATAAAACACCTCCCCTCTTTCCTGCAATTCTCTCTATCTTTGGTTATGTTACCCTGGCCTTTGATTTAGCTGAAAATGCAACTACTTTCCAGCAACATAGCACCCTGCATCCCACTGCTGGTTTGCCTCTGAAGCTAAGCAGGGTTGGTCCTACTCAGTCACTGGACGGGAGACCAGATGTAGCAGGAAGTGGTGAAAATAAACCTATGAAAAGTAAACATGAAAACAAAATGTCACGTGGGGGAAATTATTTTTCACGAAGGAAAAACACATGACAAATGTACATGTGAAACTTCACAGGACTTTGAAAACCACATCTGACTCGTGAATATTTCTAATGTGAATCATTTTTTTCTCATTTGAAAATGTTCACATGATTTGATCACAGGTGTCCGAAAACCACGTGTTTTTTTTTCATGTGATTTTTGTAAGGGTAATAAAGCATATAAAATATACGTTTTAAGGTGCTGATGGCATGAAGCGGAACATGAGACATGGAGATAGGTGGCTTTCTGAGGATAAATCATGGAAACAGTTTCATTTTTATAGAATCGTCAGTGACTGTCGTATCTGTGCAGTGTGCAACAATGGCCTCTTTTGGCTTGTGTTGTCTTTAGGCCGTGGATGCAGTTGGGGAGATTCTGCTGTCCCTCAGCTACTTGCCCACCGCTGAGCGCCTTACAGTGGTGGTGGCCAAAGCAAAGAACCTTGTGTGGACCAATGACAAAACCACAGCAGGTGACACTACTTCACAGCTTGAGCTCTTATGTTTGTCTCTATATTGCATCCTGTGTGAGCACCTATTCACATTAATACTACATATTACCCAGTCATTCAACAATTTATCTTTCTATTCTATTTATATTTAGAATTTATATTTATATTCTATTTATCTTTTTATCTTTCTATTTTGCTTTTTGCAAAGTGATTTGCCCCAATTATCACTAGAATTTATGACTGAATGTCTCAAAAAGTGGGTAGATTTTCATAAAATGAAATATTTACCATCACTTTACCTCCATTATGCTAACGTAAAAAGTTAAATATGAAGAACAATGGTGTCGCATGGGTTAAAACATCTCTTTTTTTGTTTTACTTTTATCACTGTCTACACACACAGACTAATATTTCCGATGACACTTTTGGAATTGAAATTGTTTGTGAACCAAGCTGTCACAATCTCTCTGTTAATAGATCCCTTTGTCAAAGTGTACCTTCTGCAAGATGGCAAGAAGATCAGTAAGAAGAAGACCTCTATGAAAAGAGACGACACCAACCCCATCTTCAACGAAGCCATGATCTTCTCTGTGCCTGCTGTCGTCTTACAGGTGACACTGGGAAGGGATGGTACCATGGTAGGGAATAGACAGCTGATAGGATTGTTTAGTCAAATGAAATTTGCTCTAATCAAATGACATTTGACTTTCTGGTGGTATTTTGGTTGAGCTGTTGTTGTTAGACTGCATTACCACTGTGAACCACATAGGCTTCACTGTTGACCCTCTCTGGAGTACTAAAGTGCACTAATCTTATAGTGAATACAGTTATAGTGGTCAACCGTTTATTGTGATCAAATTGTCCTGTACTGATTTGATTACTATAAGAGGATTGCCCTGTACTATGTTGGGACTGGTGCTGACACTGTGCTCCCTCTTCAGGAACTCTCCCTGAGGATCACAGTGGCGGAGGGCACCGACGACGGCAGGGGCGAGAACGTGGGTCACGTGATTATCGGACCCGAGGCGAGTGGCATGGGCATCACCCACTGGAACCAGATGTTGGCAACACTGAGGAAACCTGTGTCCATGTGGCACCCTCTGCGGAGGACCTAGTACCCCTCCATCTCCCTCTGTACCATACCTCCGGTCACCAGGGTTGGGCTCAATTCCAATTCAACTCACTCCATTCAGGGGATACATTGAAATTTCAGTTTGAGAATTGAAAAAGTGCCATTTATTTTCAAGGAGGATTTTCCACTTCCTAAATTGAACGAATTGGATTGGTGTTGATCCCGACCCTGCCGGTCACTCCTCTTTGCATGGTGCCTACTGTAGTACTATTTTACTGTCCTCCAGATAGGGAAAATAAAAAAGGAAGGGGTAAAATAGCTTCTTTTTCAGGAAACTAGTCATTTGTCTTTTGAAACCAGTCTTACTCTGCACCTAGTGGTATGGGAGACTAATTGGGAGGTGGCGTGGTAAGCTTTATCAGATTTGCTTGTGATCATTTGTAAAATGTGAGAGTGACAAACTTTTCCTAGTATGGTTTTTGGTATGTATCATATCTTCTTGTGCTTTTTAAAATCCAGGTTCTCAAATCCAGGTGATATCAATTGTAATTTGTAGCAATTGTAACAGGGTGCCCAAATCTGACCTAACAGGTATATAGGTACTATAACTTGTTGCATTGTACGATTTGTATCATAATAAATGCAATACAAGTTGCAATGTCATTCTGATAAAAACAGTGTTAGGAATGTAAATAATGTACAACTGCTTTGTTTTAGTTTTATTCATTTAAATATGAATATATATTATTATGTTACTATTATTATGGTATAATGTTGATAATTAGTGTGCACTTTCATTGCATATTCATAATCATCAAAAAGCCAATACTAGAGTTACACAAACACATTATCAGGTGAATATTAATTCAGTAGATCGATTTGCTATTTACTATGTCTTAAAAGGTATGTCACCCAATGCATTCCACAATGAAGCCATATCTCATGCTTATGTAGCCCTTATAAACGTGTAATAATTGTTTGTGGATGCATTTAGTGGTCAGTTTTACCCATTTTATCCTCTATCTGCTTTAAACTGCTAAACATAACCTTCTGGACTCACTTTTGGAGTAAGAGCACCATATTATCTAGGTGAATGCATAAAATACTAAAATGGGCTTTATCGATGTTGACCTCGACAACCATTACTGTTGACTTGGATGTAACTGATTATTTCACTTGGTTGCATTGTGAGGGGATGCAATGAAGACCTTTATTTGCTATCTGTAACAATTTGGCAATAATGTTTGTACAACAGAATGTGAATTAACAAGTGACCTCCCCTTGCATTGTATAAACAGGTCAGATCGCCCTTATTACCTGGCAAATGTGATTTTTATTAATTCAGTGCAAAACTAACCATGCGTTTAAAGGCACAAAATACAGTATTGTCACTAAATAACCTCAACAAAAATTCTAACAAGAAGCTTGTTAAATGCTGCATCTGGGCAACCATTCCTTACCACTCCTTTGCATTCCACAATCAACAATGTGATGCAATATTTCCTACTGTGCCAAATTCATTATTGAAGCAATATTTTCATTTAGCCCACAGTGAGCATTTGCATTTTGTGATCGATGCCATGCATGCACTTGTTTAGCACTAGTTATGGTTGTGCCACCAAATATGTGTATTGTGTAAACATTGTTTCAAATATAAGAAATGCAACAAATGGCCTGGTTTGACATGTTTGTGCTATGCTATCTATGATTTTGTTATCTCCCCGCTTCTTTCCCTTTATCTCTCCCTTTGTTGCCCTTTGGTCCGAAAGTAGCTAGCTAGCTAGGTCATCCAGTCAACCGAAATGCTAGGTTATTAGTCCAAACTGAAACGAGAGTTTCTATTGGAAATATTTTGAGAAGTCCCGCCCCGTTTCGTTCCGTTAGCCTCCGTTTAAGAAACGTTTTGCAACTGAATCGGCGGAATGAATATCCATTAGCCAAGGAGGAGGAGCCAAGCCGTACAAAGTACATAAACTCTGCTATTTAGCTAGCAAGCATATCAATTTTTCACGCATTTGTGGTTTAAAGTTTTGTTTGCACGATGGCTGATTATAGAGGGAAAGCAACCGATCAAATGAAGCTATGGAAAGAGGGCCGAAGCGCTCAGGTTTGTCCATTTCGATGATTCATTTATATAGACGCGACGATAATGTTGCGCAGTTCAAGCAAGGGGAGTTTGTTGTGAAATGGGTGAGAGGTCATCCAGGGTCCTATTCGTGTCTCCTGGCTCGACAGTTGGCTGCATCAGTTAACACATTTACTATAATTTAAGAACCCTGGCACTATACAATTCCACAACATTTCGTACAAAGTCAACGCACATTTGTGTTAGAATTGTATTCATTTCTGGTCGTGCATGGGGTGGGGGGTCAGGAATTGTTAGATGGCTGCTGCTGTTAGCTAACGTTCGCTTAGCACTTGCAGGTTGAGCTCTTGCATTTTTATTTATTTTTTAGAATAGAATACTTCTAGCCACAATAATCTGATTAGACGTTCATTACATTCTCTCTAGTCGGAACGCGGCTATACCACGATCAGGAAAGCGCGGAGCCGGCGTTAGCAACTCATTTAGTATCACATTTTATTAGTCACATGCGCCGAATACAACAGGTGTAGGTAGACCTTACAGTGAAATGCTTACTTATGTACAGTAAAATAACAATAGCGAGACTCTATATACAGGTGGGTACCGATACAGAGTCAATGTGCGGGGGCCCCTGTTAGTTGAGGTAGTATGTACATGTAGGTAGAATTATTAAAGTGACTATGCATAGATGACAACAGAGAGTAGCAGTGGTGTAAAGAGGGGGGCAATGCAAATAGTCTGTGTAGCCATTTGACTAGAGTCTTATGGCTTGGGGGTAGAAGCTGTTTAGAAGCCTCTTGGACCTATATTTGGATCTCCGGCACCGCTTGCCGTGCGGTAGCAGAGAGAACAGCCACTAGGGTGGCTGGAGTCTGACAAAATTTTAGGGCCTTCCTCTATGATATGTTATCTTTGGTATGGTATGCATTCATTTGTGGATGTCAAGCACCCATTTCGTATGACAAGTAGATGCAAATTAATAAGTAGTTGCAAGTTAGCTAAAATGCAAAAGTTGTCTGTGATGAGACCAAGTAAACGCATGGCATTCTTTCATTAGCCGTATACCCAGCTAGTAATGAGGAATCGGCCAAGGCCGGAACTGATTGAATCGGCCCGGAATCAAAATGAATGACTCCCCAGAATCGGCCCGTTTCAGTCGACCAGTATTCAGCCGACTTTTTTTTGGGGCATCTTACCAGAATCCCCCCAGAAGCGGCCCGATGCATATGTAAATAAATGTGTACAGCTATATCGGCATGCCGATGGCACGCTTCCTCAAAACTTGCGAACTCATGGAGTTCCTTCCACAACGTTTTTAATGCTTATTAATTGCCTTGACAAAGTATCAAAATACTACACAGGACCCGAGTTTGACTCTCAGCCGAGTGCCCCAACTCTCAGACGGAATCGGCCCAGATCCACTGTGCTAGCTTGGTATTTACTCAGTCTGTCACTAAAATTCTAATGGCTTTATATAAATGTACTGAAAGCCCAATTGTATGAAAACTCCACGAGAAAATCTGTTGGCCAGCAAGTGGGAGGGTTTTCAGCGTTTTGAATAAAAATGATTCTGGCCTCCGGAGTGGCGTAGCGGCCTAAGGCAATGCATAGCAGTGTTACGGCGCCACTACAGCCTGGGGTTCATGTCATTACCTGCTGTGACCGGGAGTCCCATAGGGCGGTGCACAATTGGCCCAGCGTTGTCCGGGTTAGGGCAAGGTTTGGCCGGGGTACTTTAATTGGCTCATCGCACTCTAGCAACTCCTTGTGGCGGGATGGGTGCCTGCAGGCTGACGTCGTGGTCAGTTGAACGGTGTTTCCTCTCCTTAAACCTCTCTGGGATAGGGGTCCCGCTAGCGGGACAACTTCCGGTGAACCTGGAGGGCGCGCAATTCAAATAATCATAAAAATTATGGATATTGAACATTTATCTACATACAAGTGTCTTATCAGTAAAAAACGTACATTCTTGTTAATCTAACTGCACTGTCCGATTTACAATAGGCTTTACAGCGAAAGCATGCCATGCGATTGTTTGAGGACGGCGCCCCACATCAAAATATTTTTCCACTAGCGCAGGTTTCATAAATTCACAAATAGCGATTTAAATATTCACTTACTTTATGAAAATCTTCCTCTAATTTGTCATCCAAAGGGTCCCAGCTACAACATGTAGTTTCGTTTTGTTAAATAAAATCCTTCTTTATATCCCAAAAAGTCAGTTTAGTTGACGCCATCGATTTGAGTAATCCACTCATTCAACATGCAGAGAAAGGAATCCAAAAAGCTACCGCTGAACTTTGTTACAACAAGTCAAAATACATTTCTATTTCATCCTCAGATACCCTAAAATATAATAAAACTATAATATTTCATACCGAAAGTATGTTCAATAGGAAAATTATATTAGCAGGTTCTCTTCGTCGTGCGCGCATAGACTGATTTCCAAGTCTGTATCCCAGTACTAAAACTCATAATTCTTCCTCGTTTGGGAAGAAACAAGCCTGAAACCTTGAACAAAGACTACTGACATCCAGTGGAAACCATAGGAATTGCATACTGGGAGCTAGATTACATTTGTTTCCCTATACGTTCTAATGGAAGAGGATGACTCTAAAAAAAAAAAATGTTTAAATCAGGGTGGTCTTTCTTTGGATTTTCTCCTACCATATCTATTGTGTTATAGTCTCTTACATTATTTTAACATTTCTACAAACTTCAGAGTGTTTTCTTTCCAATGGTACCAATTATATGCATATCCTGGCTTCAGGGCCTGAGCAACAGGCAGTTTACTTTGGGCATGTCAGTCAGTCGGAAATAGAGGAAAATGGACCATATGGACCCTAGAAGCGTGGTTAGGCAGGTCATGTTTCGGAGGATGCATGACTCGACCTTCGTCTCTCACTAGCCCGCTGGGGAGTTGCAGCGATGAGACAAGTTCGTAATCATGAAATTGGGGAGAAAAAGGGGTATAAATGTATTCCAAGCGTGCAAGGGAACCATGCCTGCAAAGCCCGTTACGCACCTGCATAAGGTAAATCTGAATACCAACTATTGAGAAGTGCTTAGGAAAGGCATACATTTCTTAAGTCTGAATTTGCCAATATTGAATTGTAACAATAGCATGAATGAAGCAATGAGGCCGTGATTGTAAATAAGAATTTGTTGTTAACTGACTTGCCTAGTTAAATAAAGGTAAAAAATAAAAAATAATTTGATCATTCAATGTCTTCGCTATGTATAATGTCTATTCCATTGCTTTCCCTTCAGAGGCCAGACACCCTGACCACAGGGGCTGGTCACCCGGTAGGGGACAAGCTGAATATAATGACCACAGGTCCCCAGGGGCCCCTCCTGGTGCAGGATACCCCGTTCATAGATGAGATGTCACACTTCGACCGTGAGCGCATCCCAGAGAGGGTGGTGCACGCCAAGGGAGGCGGTGGGTGTCCAGCACTACCAATGAATTTAAGACTGGCGCTGATTAACATCAATGCAATATATACTGAACAAAAATATAATCGCACATGCAGCCGTTTCAAAGATTTTACTTAGTTATAGTTCATATAAGTCAATTGAAAAAAAAAAACATTAGGCCCTAATCTATGTATTTCACATGACAGGGGATACAGATATGCCACACACATGGTCTGCGGTTGTGAGGCCTGTTGGATGTACTGCCAAATTCTCTAAAATGATGTTGGTAGAGAAATTAAGTCAATTCTCTGGCAACAGCTGTGGCAGGCATTCATCTTGTCAGCATGCCAATTGCACGCTTCCTCAAAACTTGAGATGTATGTGGCGTTGTGTGACAACTACACGTTAGTAACCTTTTATTGTCCCTAGCACAAGGTGCACCTGTGTAATGACCATGCTGTTTAATCAGCTTCTTGATATGCCAAACCTGTCAAGTGGATGTATTATCTTGGCAAAGGAGAAATGCTCACTAACTAGGGATGTAAACAATTGTGCACAAAAAAAAAAAAAGCATTTTGTGCACGTGGAAAATTTTCGGTCTATTTTCTTTCTGCGCTCATTAAACATGGGACCAAGACATTAGATGTTGCGTTTATATTTTTGTTCAGTATATGTGTCAAACTGTTTAGACAAGCAGAAATGACAGAGCTGGAAAGACAGTCAGACACCACTAGATGTTTTACCTAACAGTGGAGCTTCACGTATTGGTTGGAGAAACACTACCCTGTCCTAGACATCTAGTTATCAATTGTGGGCCTACTTTTGGGTCTACGCCAAAACGCCAACTGTAAGCGGCTCTCCAGTCTAATATTATAAAGACCATGATCATGTGACAATCTGTTGGCCCACTACACGAGGGGTAAAGTGCACCACATGTATGGCTTTATTTGCAGGTGTTTACTCACTAATCTTCCAAGGAATGTGTACACAACATGGTGAAGGCAGCACATTTGTTTGTGAAGTTGAATATAACCTCACCTCATTTTGTCTAATGACATGTTCAGTGGTTGTCTTTTGAATACTCGTTTTGATGTATCACTATGGGGATTCGCCAGGATCACCAACTCTTGGAGGGCCTGTCAGAAGCGTCTGTTGCAGACAAGTAGGTAGTGGCGAAGAAGGTGAGATCACTCACTTCCTTATAACGAGCCACTCGCCCACCATGTGGTCATTCATTCTTGTGAAAAGCATTACTCTCTCTGCACGATTGATCCCTGTTTTCCTGCTCAACTGCTTACAAGCGAACCATGAAGGATATCACTGCCAACCGTAGGTCTTCAGAGCATTTCGAGAGGTTTTGTACGGACCGAAAGGTTTTCTACTTTCAGTCTCCCTTGGTAGCTAGCTTCACGGCAAGCTATTGAGACTTGGTTAGCTGCAAGTCTAACTCTGTTAGCTCACTGAGATGCAAGCTAACCTCACTAGCATACCTTACCTGCAACACGGTAGCATTGCTAGCTCCCTTCTCTCGTCTAGCTACGTCCATCCTTCTCAGCCTTAAGGTTCCTTCTGTCATGGGAGCACGTTACCTGCGGGCTAACTCTGCTGCTAGCTAATGCTCCACTAGCCTCGTGGTTATAGCATTCTACTGTGCTCATTATTGCTAGTTATTAGCTGCAGGGGGAAGGATACCCACCTTCTATGCATCAATTGCCTGGGAAAGGAACATGCCCAAGAGGCACTTTATGACCCTGAGTCCTGTGAGCACTGCTGACTGGGGCAGGTCTGAGGTTTAAACGAGCATCTATCTCGACAGCCCCTTTTGTCTCCAAGCCAACAGCGAAAGCTGACGCTCAGCTCCACGCAACCTAGCGAGGTCATGGATAGCCTCGACTCCTTCCCCTCACTGTCTCCATTGGAGTTTGGGCTCCTCCGTGCCCGTTAAGGGGCCTATACAACGAGAAGAGACCGGTCTCATTCAGCCGCGGTAAAGCAACTCCCGGTGGTACCCGCATGCCTCAGGGAAGCTAAGAGCTCATAGGACAAACCCCTCACTAGCAAGATTCTTGCTAGGGGCACCCCAAGCCTGAACATGCACAATATGGAGGAATTTAGGTTTGGTTACGCTCCCACAGTGGCGCCGTCTCTGGCTTAGTGCCTCGCGCCGTTTTACTAGCGACACTGGCACCTCACTCGCTAGAAAGATAGTCCGCTTTACTGCCTCAATTTTTTTTCAGTAAACGTACTTGGCCCAACAAATTGGCCATCAATGTGACCTTTTTGAAAAATTGTTGGCTTATCATGCTGATCTAATGGAGGTGGTGGGGAAACAACTGGACTCAGACACCCTAGATCCAGATGCCTGGGAGGAGATTTGTGTGATTAGACTTAAACCTCTGTGCCTCCCATAGTGCCATTTAAGGCTGTGGTCGTACCATGAGCCTAGCGCTGGTGGGAGAAGGGGCTGAGCGAGGACGGCGCACTCGCCAGACGTCAGAGCCTCAGACAATGATCTGGTACGTTCTGTCTTGTTTATTTTATTCATACTTTTTTTGTTTTACTGCAATTGGTTCAGATAACCGGACATCCCCATCAGTTGGGAGCAAGGGGCTGGGGATATCTTCGCTCTTGACAACCCTCCATGGAACAGGGCCAAGACATACCAGTTACATAGGTCTTCTACTTCCCAGCATTAGGAATACTGTGCTGAGTAAAAAATAAATAAAAGACAGGCCCTCGAATGTTGGAGAGAGTGCCAGCCTCCTCATGCACGCTCTGGGTTGTTTTTCTTGGAGAAGTGGAATGACTAAACCAACTGTTCCTTCCTACTCTGATTTCCATGGTCCTATGCTCCTTGCAGGACTTGTTGGACAGAGAAAAAAGGTTTTCTTTGTTAAGGTCCACTAGCCGCTTTCTTGGCCTGCCAAGGCCCTGACAGTGTTGCCGTTTATCCATCCCTATTATGTAGTTTTTAAGGGGGGGGGGGGGGGGCACGTCGCTTACGCCCAGTCGCTAAGCCTTTAGCTGGTCCTGGGGCATGTCTATTGTGCTTAAGATATTTTCATAGCAGCGTGGAGCTGTAATATTTCTTTGTATTTTGCTTTGCTACAGCCCTTGGCACCCATAAGCGAGTGTGTGGACTGTGCTTTACCAGCACTGTTTGCGCCCTCAGTGTGCCCAGGGATTTTTCAGATGAAGGTACCTAACTCCATCCTTTGGCCTAGGTTGACATTTTCTTATTGTTGCACCTTTTGGCCTATGGCTTTTCATCTGTCGCCTTCCTCAGTAGAGCGTATGCTCGTTGCACATCTACTTGGACTGAATGAGAGCTCAGGCGAGGGTGTTATGTTCTTCCCTCATTGGGCAACATTATGTTGTTTTATAGGGGTGAGATCAACAGCCTTTGGAGAGCCTGAAAGGGCCCTCTTCTACAGAGGAGTTTATATCTTTGGCACTGTTTTTGGGACACGGATTGGGCTTCCCCTCGCTTTGTTACAAGGTTTTTCCCGACTGGTTGTTTCTGCACTTTCTTGGTTCGTACTCCCTCAGTTTCGGAGCCTCTTGAAGGTTGCTAATGTTTGGACTATCGTGGCTTCAGAGAATGTTTTGCGATACAGGAGTTGGCCATATCCCCATAATGATACATCGAAACAAGTATTTGATAGAACTTAAGGTTACTTGCGTAACCCCGGTTCTCTGATAATGAGGTGAGATGTATCACCGCATTCTTTGCTGGCAAGGGCGCGAGGAAGAGAAGCATGCTTGAGAAGGACCAGAGAATGAGAGTGCCTTCTTATAAGGAAGTGAGGGGCTCACCTCATTTGCCACTCTACCTGTGTCTCCAGCAGATGCTTTTGATACAGTAGGTCCTTCCTAGAGTTGGTGATCCTGGCAAATCTCCATAGTAATACATCATACTCATATTATCAGAGAACCGGGGTTACACAAGTAACTTTGTTTTAAACTGCCTACAATGACAGTAAAGATACATTGGTTTTAAATTAGGAGTGATAATCTACGTTAGCCTAACTAGCCGTGCCATCTCTAGTCTCGGAAACCGACCCTAGGCAACAGCAGAGACTGGCGTCTGGTTTCGGTGACGGACTCTTTTGGCAACTTCGATAAAGGGAACAAAAATGTATATCTCTTAACTAGCTAACATAAAATACAACGGTAACTGACCATGTACTGCCTCTTCCTCAACAGGAGCGTTCGGGTACTTTGAGGTGACACATGACATCTCTCGCTACTGCAAGGCCAAGGTGTTTGAGCATGTGGGCAAGACCACACCTATCGCCATCCGCTTCTCCACAGTGGGTAAGACGCACCATCACTTAGCTTCTCCACTTTCTTACTGGTTACATTAGCCTACATGACATTTTTGTATTTTTTTATCCCATACTTTCCTGGTATTTAATCAAAACTTACATAGTAAAATTGTATTGAGGTTGCTCCCTCCGGCTTTTCCATAAAACTGCTACAAACACATTTACTTGTTTCCTCAAGAACATGTGTAAAGAAGAACTGTATCATGTATTTGCTACCAATATTAGCTTGTTTATGATACTTTTAGTCATTGCCTTTGGTTATGATTTTCTGCTAAATCCATGTTTGCCGATATCAGAAGAATCCTTGACCGAGTTCATGTTAACTTCTGACATATAGAAAATTCCTAATTTGACCAAATAACACTCTTATAACAGCTCTAGTAACGCTCATAGCGGATGCCTGGACAGTTGTCTCCTGCCAGAGCTATACAAACAGCTTGTGCAAGAGCCCCATGAGAAAATGGTGTTGTCTACGTGATTGATGCTGTCGGGTGACGAGCAGTCCGTAGTGTAGTGACCTTGATGTGCAAGTGTCCATCACTAACCCTGACCCAAAGCCTCAGTGGGAAAACTGCTGTTGCAGGAATGAAATTAGCTGGGAATCCAAAGAAAAGACAAACTCCGTAAAACAATCTGGATTAATACTTTGATACAGTTAGCCTACATGTCCCAGAAACGTATAGGCTCCCTGAACCCACTTGAAGTTCCTTGGAATCTCTTTTCTATTGAATTGACTTGACCTAGGTCTCTAGCTTTTTCAACGTTGTTTGGCATTTTTTGAGTGTTTGAAATGATACAAAATAAAGGCAAAATTCAATTACTCGGCAATTACAACATCCTAAAAGACGGTGATGTTTCTTCAATACATCATTGAATAAATACCGGGAAATAGACAATGTCATATATTTTTTTCCATCTGTAAATGATGTCTTGTTTAAACTGTGAGTTTCTAATTGTTTTTATTTTGTATCTAACTCGTGCAGCTGGGGAATCGGGCTCAGCCGACACAGTGAGAGACCCACGTGGCTTTGCAGTCAAGTTCTACACTGACGAGGGCAACTGGGACCTTACTGGCAACAACACCCCCATATTCTTTATCAGGGACGCCATGCTGGTGAGTCCAGACACGTGTGAGTCAAGATTGAGCCTGTGTGCCTAGCCAAGGTTCAGGGTGTAGTGTGTGTTACCGTGGCCAAGGTTCAGGGTGTAGTGTGTGTTACCGTGGCCAAGGTTCAGGGTGTAGTGTGTGTGTTACKGTGGCCAAGGTTCAGGGTGTAGTGTGTGTGTATGGGTGGATATTATGCGTTATGGTGCTATACATGAGTTAATCTCCCCGTTTTGATTTGTACCATTACCGCATCTCTCTGATATCCCTTTGTCTGTGCAGTTCCCATCCTTTATCCACTCTCAGAAGCGCAACCCCCAGACTCACCTGAAGGACCCAGACATGGTGTGGGACTTCTGGAGCCTGCGGCCTGAGTGTATGCATCAGGTGCTGTAGTTGCTCCACTCTCTACCTGCAACCAAACCTTTACATGCACGCACGCATACACGATAGATCGATGGATGGTTTTCTGACATTGTATTTTCTGATTTCACCCCACACTAAGCCAAATTTGAGTAACAACATGCCATTAACAACTTCATAGCTTTGCCATTATGTCTAGGAATGGTGGGTGCTGCGTATGCATCCCTTTCCTTATTACATCATCCTTATATACTTACGTTTTTCTAGATCTTATTTACTTACAAATAGCTCAATTGCTAATGACTGAACATGTGTCTTTGTTCATGGTCTTCTATTTGTTCTCGTCTCTGTGAAGGTGTCCTTCCTGTTCAGTGACCGTGGTCTGCCTGACGGCTTCCGCCACATGAACGGCTACGGCTCCCACACCTTCAAGCTGGTCAACGCCGAGGGTCAGCCTGTCTACTGCAAGTTCCATTACAAGGTCGAAGCACAATTAAAAAGAATGTAGTGTACAGGACTAGTGAAATGCGCTACACTTAAATGTATAGAGGAGTCAACTATACCTACTTAACTGAAGGATACAAGAGGGTGATGGTGGGAAAGAAGGAAACGTAGTTGGAGAAATTGGGACAGGGTCCATAGTAACTGATAAGAGAATTTTCTTTTCCAGGTTCATAACCCAATTTAAATATATTACTCAGTCTGCAAACCAGAATTTGTAAGATCCTGGTCGAATGAAACAGACGGAGGCCCAGCTAAATAGTCAAAAAGGTTTATTCACGGAACGTTCTAAAATCAAGAATACAAAACAATTCATTTTATACTGACTTCTCACGCCCACATATTCACACAACCATACGCACACACACACACGCAAACAGACGCACACACACACACATGTCCTGCTACCCAGCCGCCAGAGATTAGTGACCTTGTCCTTGAGACATACTCCCTGTTCTCTCCCAAATCTCTAGTCAGGTCGGCACCAAGCTCAGACAGTCTGTGTTTATAATACCATAAAGACATGTTGTCTTTACCCTAATTCTGACTAGGACTACACATTGATTGATTATGATGATATACATTCTAATCACTTCCGTACAATTATATGTTTCAGGGCGGACTATTCTAATCATTCAATTAACCGATAATTCTCACCTAACAGTAACCCATAGCAACCTTCCCATCTCAGACCGACCAGGGCATCAAGAACATGAAACCTGAGGACGCCGAGCACCTGGCTTCCACCGACCCGGACTACGCCATCCGAGACCTTTACACCTCCATCGCCAACGGCAACTTCCCCTCCTGGTCCTTTTACATCCAGGTCATGACCTTTGAGCAGGCAGAGAAGTTCCAGTGGAACCCCTTTGACCTGACCAAGGTACCTTAGAGATGCAATAAGCAGTAATCGCTCCGCCATTTGCCTAATTTTAAGTTTGCGACAAAGCAAGTAGTCATTGTGTAGAGAATCATTGCACCATCTAAACCACTGTGATATATATTTTCCATAACCAAAGATATTGTATTTTCAGGTGTATGAAGCTGGTGTACTAAACCAAAAGGAAATACGCAAGAACGGGCAGCATAGAAGTAGCGCATATAGAACAGATCTACCACTTCTTAGACTTACTTTCAATGAGAAAGAACAATTTAGAACTCAATTTCTATGTGAATTTGGTCGGGTCGCCCCAAAAAGTTAGATATTGCAGCTTTATTTCTCATAATATTCTATTCAGTTATGTGGGAACCACTCTCTCTTTATAGTAGGTCCATTCCCTAACATTTATCCATATGTTCCCTTGGTTTTGAAAGAATGTGACGGGAATACCTGATTTGTACTTTCTTCGCCATTTTAACCTGCCACAAAAACACATTCCCAGAATATCCAGACATTGGCAGTACTCTGGCTTTTCCACAAGAGGGGGGACTTCCTCAACGTAAACACTGAAAGATCTGACAGTGGTCTGATATCTGTTATGTTGTCATAGCATCTGTGAGCATTAGTGTGATTGGCAACTGATTGTCATAGCTGTTATTTAGTCAGGATAATTATTAGGTGAAAATAAGGGGGTCATGCAAGCCTACATGTTCATGGAATTCTTTTGCACGGCCATGCACCTTGGTTGGCATGCGAGGTAGCTACACGTCTCTCTTACTCCTTAGGTGTGGTCTCACGAGGAGTACCCCCTCATTCCTGTGGGGAGGTTGGTGCTCAACAGAAACCCTGCCAACTACTTTGCCGAGATTGAGCAGCTAGCCTTTGACCCCAGCAACATGCCCCCGGGCATCGAGCCCAGCCCTGACAAGATGCTGCAGGGGCGTCTGTTCTCCTACCCAGACACACACCGGCACCGGCTGGGCGCTAACTACCTGCAGCTGCCCGTCAACTGCCCCTTCAGGACCCGTGTGGCCAACTACCAGCGAGATGGGCCCATGTGCATGTTCGACAACCAGGCTGGCGCTCCCAACTACTTCCCCAACAGCTTCAGTGCTCCAGAGACCCAGCCCCAGCACGTGGAGACCAGGTTTAAGGTGTCCCCAGATGTGGGTCGCTACAACAGTACTGACGACGACAACGTCACACAGGTAGAGAACCCGTGTGTTGGGAATATTGGTTAAGTTATTACTAAACTTTATGAATTAATATATTTTATGAATTGGGGGGGGGGGGGCACCAGTTGATTATTGGACAAACATTGTATTTTAAGAATATCTGACTTATGGGTTATCTTAGCTAAGACAGAACTGAGAATAATAGTAATCATTGATTTATCTGAAGGTACAGTATATCTGATGAGCCTAGTATCAGTTTTGTGAAATCGTGCAGTTTTCTAGAGCTTGTTTTGGATCAGAAAACCCCCAAATAACAAGTAAACTACAAATATGATCATAAAAATCAATACATGAATCAATGGTTACAGGGTAAATGATGATGATATGTAATCGATACAGGAGAATGATGAATTCAATCATTTGTTTATCAAATTGCTAGAGAATGATATTCTAATTGTGGATAGAGCTACCTTTTACACAATCAAGCTTGTACTTAACAGGTCATGCGGGCGCATACTGCTAAAAAAGTATTGACCGAGTTGTGCAGTGAGCAATTTTAAAATGCAAGTTATGGTTCAGTTCTAACATGAAGTTACTGAATGTCAACCTAAAGAGTTACATATTACACTTAATGCCAATGTATCAATGCATTAGTTACTCCCAAAGGGGGAGACTAGCGACTCAGAGATTTGCACTGACGCCGGGTGGCGCACGTCAGAACGAGGAATGCTAGCTTCTGCCGTGGAGGACAGAGCTTGGTGGGATCAGTCTGATTTAAAGCCGGTGATCCGGAATCGTTAGCTCGGCTTCAAGGGAAAACGTCAACATACTTTTCCACTAACCCCAGCATTTTCATGTCTTCCCTGTCCGGTAAAGGGGGTTGTGCTGATGTGACACGAGGTTCATTTACTACACACCGAGCTGTGTGCACTGCACTGGCAGGGCCAATAATGATACACCCTATAAAGAAATCTTTGTTATTTTACATATTAAATGCTTTATGATTACAAATAATGAAATAAATATTTTATTGGTTGTTTCTTAATGCTGATTGGTGTATGTGACCAGTGCCCTGACCCTTTGTGTATATGTATTGCAGGTGCGTACCTTCTTCACTAAGGTGCTGAACGAGGAGGAGCGTCAGAGGCTTTGTCAGAATATGGCTGGTGCCCTGAAGGGAGCCCAAGTCTTCATCCAGAAACGCTGGGTGAGTTATCATCACCATCATTAAGATTGTCTAAGTCATCACTTTCATCATTAGTATCAGCAATGATGGCTGTTATATAGTTGGTATCATCTTCCTCACTACCACAAAGGCCATCTTTGCAATGTAATGTTTAATAATCGATAGTGCCATCACTAACAACACTGTTCTGACCCGCTCGCCCTCTGCTCTCACTCCCTGTTTTTCCAGGTTCAGAACCTGATGGCTGTGCATGCAGACTATGGAAACGGGGTCCAGGCCCGACTCAACGATGCCGAGCCCAAGAAGGTAAGTCCATTTGTTTGCTGTCAACAGACACCAAAGCGCATGTCAGCAAGGCAACAGTTAACATGTCGTCCCCCCATGAGTGATGCAGTATAGTCAAAGTAGGAAAAGCACTCGAGTTGGCTTGTTGCAGGTGAAGAGGGATAATTCATGAAATATTTGGAGACAAATAAAGATCGAAGTGTGGTCGCATTATTTACATGAGCAGTTTTAAGTATATTGTAGATCCTTCATGAAAATCAAAAGTTGCGTTAACTAAATAGTTTCATACACATTGTATTTAAGTAGAACATTTAGTTTGTACTTTTTTTCTTTCTATTTAGTATGTGACTGTTTCTCTCAGTTCCCCTTGTAAACAAGATTGTGTTTTTTTAATAGCCTCAAATCTCCTTGTCTCCTCTCACAGGACGCTGTGAGAGTGTATACCCTTGGAGGAGCCGCTGCCATCACTGCCTCCTCCAAGATGTGATGCCTTAACTTCCACCTGTTGCGCTTACCAGCCTGCTATCCAAGATCCTACTTCTAACCGTCCGTGAATGCCATAGCTAATCATGATTTAATATTCCTCAGGCTACTTACAACATTGTTCTAACGTGTTTGCTGTCCATTTTGCCAAAGTTCACACAGAAATGTATGTAGTCAGACTGCAGCCCGATGGGAGAAGATCTGTCCCCAAACTACATCTGTCAAATATACAGGTCTGCTGTCTGAAATGTTTATGCCATTTTCAGTATAGTGATCCATCTCTTCCCAATTATGTATTGTTTGTGTGTCCATACTTCATCAAAGCCCTGATAGTTAGCTTAAAAGAGGTATGTGTTAGCCTATATGCAAAAAAAAGACATTTATCCTCGTTAAACAAACCACCAATGTTTTCGAAGAAGATTCATCTTTATTTTGCAGTTTAAACTTAAGTTCTCTTCAAAAGTGTTCCTGTGTTAAGGCCTACACCATATTCCTTGTTTATATTAGAAATAGTTTCCGGCCATCGATCGGTGAGAATGACTGTGATTGAGTCATGAAAGAATGTTTGAGTCATCGTCCTCGCAGCCAAACCAACACACCAGTGCCTTTTTGGTTAGAAACGTATCCATAGTCACCATGGCATTATAAAGGGTTTGCAAAGACTTTTATGAATAATCTCATGTACCAAATGTCTTCTGTATATTTGTGTACAGACTCTGAATCACTAAAGAGTTGTATTAGGGCTGGGGAAACAAGAACCACCACTGTTTACTGTCCTTCTCACAAATCTCCCTATTCGTTTTCTATGTTCCAGCTAAGCCCTGGACTGTTAGTGTTTCTGTGCTAGGTAGCATTCCCCATCACATCACCTGTCTGAAGAGAAGTGATTTGTGATATTAATATGCAATTGTGAACTTTGAACCACAAAATAAGATGCATTATTGAGTGCTTGATCTTTCAATTTATGCTAATACGGTCGTATGAAAAAGTTTGGGCACCCCTCTGAGGCTGCATAATAATTTATTCTGTCGTCACAGAAAATGATCAGTGGCATGCCATTCCTTTTCTAATAAGCTGAGTACTGGGGTATTGTCCAGACAAAGATTTTTTGTGTAGCAATATTAAGTTGTATGACATTAAATCAGATGTGAAAAATAGGCTATGCAAAAATGTGGGCACCCTTGTCATTCTGTTGATTTGAATACCTGAAACTACTTAGCACTGATTAATTGGAACACAAAATTGGTTTGGTGAGCTCATTAAGCCTTGAACTTCATAGACAAGTGCATCCAATCATGAGAAAAGGTATTTAAGGTGGCCAATTGAAAGTTGTTGTTCTCTTTGACTCTCCTCTGAAGAGTGGCAACATGGGGGCTTCAAAACAACTCTCAAATGACCTGAACACAGTTAGTTATGATGCATTTTATTGTGTTGCTCAATTTACTTTTTCATATTTAGCAGAGAAACTAGCTACGTTAGCTAACTAGAAACTTATTCAGCCTCATCTTAGGTAGCTAGCTAACATTAGCTGGTGTTAGGTTCTAATTTGTGACTCATTTCAGGAAACAAGACGTATGCCTTTTTTGGCAAATGCCTTCTGGAACATGTGAACTTTCATGTGCCTTAATAACAAACTGTAAATACAAATAAAATGGTTAATTTACAAGCCTAGTTGGTTTAGCCATGGAAAAAGTCGGCAACCTTCCCGCTAGCCATGATTGCCCGAGATTATGAGTGGGCTGGATAATGCCGAGAGATGAGTTCGGTTTGGTCTGCCATGTAGCACGCTTCAGTCTATAATATGAGCTGGTCAGTATGTGTTGGAAATCCTTTCTACGGTTGCTTTTTTGAAAGATATCACTTAGTAGAACTGCATAAGTGTTGCTCTCCACTTTCTGGAGGACCGATTTGATATCAATGGAATTAGAGTATGATATCTCAGGGAATTGAGAAAATTCTGGCATTTGATTGCAAATATGCAGACGGAGTCGAAAAGAGAATACACAGAAGGCTGTTGTATAAAACACCTGTCTCCGGATTACATCTTCAAACTAAGGGCAACCGAGGCATCCGTGACAGAGGGAGAAGCGTCCATCCATGTATACGGGTAAGAGAGTCTAGCTAGCTACATTTTCAGAAATTACACATTTCTAATTTTGTCAAAGTCTATTTGTCTTTCTCCTCTTTATATCCTTTCTCCTTTTATTTCCTATTGCTATTTTGTTCTCACTATTTAAATTACTTACACACACATGGAAAGAGAGAGAGAGAGCAGCTACTGCTGTCATGTACTGTAACTGTTAATGTGCACTCATGATGCCAAATTGTGTGTCACACTGGTATAAGGCTGTCTTTGACGGGCATCAGAAGACGAGGCAAGGGAGAAGGAAGTGGGAGTTCTACTCCATCATGGAAGAGGTTCTCTGGTGATCCTGTGGTGACCAACAGTCATTATACAGTATAATCATTTGCCATACGCAACACTCACACTGTCACTCACACCATCCCTAACATCACTACACTCACACAACATACAGCACACAATACTAATTACACTGTCACTCAACCAGCACCTCCACACAGCACGCTACAGTAACACTGACAGCCTCTCACCCTCTACTACAACACCTTTTAACCCTCATGCCAACACCCCTCCCTGCACACAACCTAAAAAGAAGGCGAAACTGGACAACATTGCACCTCAAACAAACACTTCAAGCACAGATTGAGAGGAACAATATTCTTCAACAGTCCACTACTGCACTCCAGAATTTCATAGAACAGCAGTCTAAATCTATTTATTTATTGTTTAACTGTGCACTAATAAATAATTGTCCTGAGACTTTGCTTGATTGCATGTTTAACTGAAATCATTAATAACTAATTGTCATGGCTATTTTGGTTATTTAATTGTACACTAATAAATAATTATCCTGAGATTTTCCTTGATTTGTATGTTTAACTGAAATCGTTAATAACACATTTTTTGGAACATTTTTTATTAAAATGTAAACTTTTTCATTGAACTGTGGTTTTGCTAAACACACAAACATTTTTCTCATCTAGTCCAATAATAATTATTGATTAAATGTGGTTATGCACTATACTAATTTTGCTAGGTGGACGTCAGTGATGGGTGTGTGCATGTGTGTGGTTGGGTATACATGTGTGTGAGTGTAGATGTGTGTTGTAGCTTATAGAATTCTAGTCAGGTTGTCCCTCTTCAGCATTGCTGCCTGTCAAACAGCTGCCCTTTGGAGGTCTGAGGCAGGGACGGGGTCAATGGTGGCCTCTTCTGGTATTTCCTCTGTGATCCCTCAATGTCTCCACGTGTCGAACTGTGGACCTGGTTGAAATGCTTTTGTTCATCTTCAAGGTGGCTATTGTTTCTGAATGGGACAATTAAGTGCACACTCAGGGGGTACGCAGAATCCCAGAGCAGATGTTATTGCTTGGGTAGTGGGTTGGTCACCAGGTGGGCCTTGAGGTTGCTGGTCTTGTACACTCTGGCATCGTGCACAGAACCAGCATTCCCGGTAAAGATGTTTGTAAACGTGAGCTGTCTGCCACTCCCCTGAACCTTTCCTGGTTGACCATCAGCCCCAGGGAGACCAACACCCTATTTTCAATGGATCCACCTCTGCGAGGAACTAGAGGAGCCAGGTCCTCACACAGTATCTGGAACAAAGCTAAATAAAATCTGTTTGCTCTGTCTTTCAGCTAAAAACTCGACAATCTTAAGTAATCTGCAATTTATTGTTGTTGTTGCATTACTGCACAATTGCAATGCAAAATCTGCCAGTAGATGGCGGCAGTAGCCTATTGAAAGGCAGCTTACATTTGTTTACAGTGCAGAGAATCTTTAATATACTGTACAAAAATATAAACACAACATGCAACAATTTCAAAGATTTTACTGAGTTACAGTTCATATAAGGAAATCAGTCAATTGAAATAAATTCATTAGGCCCTAATCTATGGATTTCACTACTGGGAAAACAGATATGCACAATTTGCCTCAGGATCTCATCACTGTATTTCTGTGCATTCAAATTATCATTGATAAAATGCAATTGTGTCTGTTGTCCGTAGCTTATGCCTACTCATTCCATAACCCCACTGCCACCATGGGACATTCTGTTCTCAACTCTGACATCAAAAAACTGCTCGCCCARGAGATGCCATACATGCGGTCTGCAGTTGTGAGGCCGATTGGACGTACTGACAAATTCTTTAAAATAATGTTGGAGGCGGCTTATGGTAGAGAAATTAACATTCAATTCTCTGGCCACAGCTCTGATGGACATTCCTGTAGTCTGCATTCCAATTGCACGTTCCTTCAAAACTTGAGACATCTGTGGCATTGTGTTGTGTGACAAACCTGCACATTTTGGAGTGGTCTTTTATTGTCCCCAGCACAAGGTGCACCTGTCTAATGATCATGTTTAACCCTGTCCCGTTAGGCTAGGCTATGCTAGTCAGCTTTTTTGATGAGGAGGATCCCAGATCCAGGAGAGAGAAGCGGTAGAGGTTAATAAGCTTCTTGATATGCCACACCTGTCAAGTGGATGGATTATCTTGGCAAAGGAGAAATTCTCACTAACAGGGATGTAAACAAATTTATGCACATCATTTGAGAGAAATAATCTTTCTGTGCGTATGGAAACTTTCTGGGATCTTTTATTTCAGCTCATGAAACATGGGACCAACACTTTACATGCTGCGTTTATATTTTTGTTAAGTGTAGTATAACTTATGAGGATGGTGTTAGTAAATTCATTAATTATTGGTAAAGCATTACTATTTACGTCTGGATACTGAAACATGTATATGCCTATATTTGGATATACACAATATAAATAGTCCGGGTAGCCATTTGATTACCTGTTCAGGAGTCTTATGGCTTGGGAGTAAAAACTGTTGAGAAGCCTTTTTGTCCTAGACTTGGCACTCCGGTACCGCTTGCCATGCGGTAGTAGAGAGAACAGTCTATGACTGGGGTGGCTGGGGTCTTTGACAATTTTTAGGGCCTTCCTCTGACACCACCTGGTGTAGAGGTCCTGGATGGCAGGCAGCTTAGCCCCAGTGATGTACTGGGCCGTACGCACTAGTGCCTCTGTAGTGCCTTGCGGTCAGAGGCCGAGCAATTGCCGTACCAAGCAGTGATGCAACCAGCCAAGATGCTCTCGATGTTGCAGCTGTAGAACCTTTTGAGGATCTCAGGACCCATGCAAAATCTTTTTAGTTTCCTGAGGGGGAATAGGCTTTGTCTTGCCCTCTTCACGACTGTCTTGGTGTGTTTGGACCATTCTAGTTTGTTGTTGATGTGGATACCAAGGAACTTGAAGCTCTCAACCTGCTCCACTGCAGCCCCGTCGATGAGAATGGGGGTGTGCTTGGTACTCCTTTTCCTGTAGTCCACAATTATCTCCTTAGTCTTGATTACATTGAGGGATAGGTTGTTATTTTGGCACCACCGGGCCAGGTCTCTGACCTCCTCCCTATAGGCTCTCGTCGTTGTCGGTGATCACTGTTGTGTCGTCTGCAAACGTAATGATGGTGTTGGAGTCGTGCCTGGCCATGCAGTCGTGGGTGAACAAGGAGTACAGGAGGGGACTGAGCACACACCCTTGGGGAGTTCCAGTGTTGAGGATCAGCGTGGCAGATGTGTTGCTACCTACCCTCACCACCTGGGGGCAGCCCGTCAGGAAGTCCAGAATCCAGTTGCAGAGGGAGGTGTTTAGTCCCAGGATCCTTAGCTTAGTGATGAGCTTTGAGAGTACTATGGTGTTGAACGCTAAGCTGTAGTCAATGAATAGCATTTTCACATAAGTGTTCATTTTGTCCAGGTGCGAAAGGGCAGTGTGGAGTGCAATAGAGATTGCATCATCTGTGGATCTGTTTGGGCGGTATGCAAATTGGAGTGGGTCTAGGGTTTCTGGGATAATGGTGTTGATGTGAGCCATTACCAACCTTTCAAAGCACTTCATTGCTACGGACGTGAGTGCTACGGGTCTGTAGTCATTTAGGCATTTATGGTGGTCTGCTTGAAACATGTTGGTATTACAGACTCAATCAGGGACATGTTGAAAATGTCAGTGAAGACACCTGCCAGTTGATCAGCACATGCCCGGAGCACACATCCTGGCAATCCGTCTGGCCCCGCAGCCTTGTGTATGTTGACCTGTTTAAAGGTCTTACTCACGTCGGCTACGGAGAGCGTGATCACACAGTCGTCCGGAACAGCTGATGATCTCATGCATGCCTCAGTGTTGCTTGCCTCGAAGCGATCATAGAAGTTATTTAGCTCATCTGGTAGGCTCGTGTCACTGGGCAGCTCGCGGCTGTGCTTCCCTTTGTAGTCTGTAATAGTTTGCAAGCCCTGCCACATAAGACGAGCGTCGGAGCCGGTGTAGTATGATTCGATCTTAGCCCTGTATTGACGCTTTGGCTGTTTGATGGTTCGCCGCAGGGCATAGCAGGATTTCTTGTAAGCTTCCGGGTTAGAGTTCCGCAACCTTCAGCTCAGTGCGAATGTTGCCTGTAATCCACGTCCTCGATGCACTTATTGATAAAGCCAGTGACTGATGTGGTGTACTCCTCAATGCCATCGGAAGAATCCTGGAACATGTTCCAATCTGTGATAGCAAAACAGTCCTGTAGTTTAGCATCTGCTTCATCTGACCACTTTTTTATAGACCGAGTCACTGGTGCTTCCTGCTTTAATTTTTGCTTATAAGAGGAATCAGGAGGATAGAGTTGTGATCGGATTTACCAAATGGATGGCGAGGGAGAGCTTTTGTACGCGTCTCTGTGTGTGGAGTACAGGTGATCTTGATTTTTTCCCTTTGTTGCACATTTAACATGTTGATAGAAATTTGGGAGAACTGATTTAAGTTTCCCTGCATTAAAGTCTCCGGCCACTAGGAGCGCCGCCTCTGGGTGAGTGGTTTCCTGTTTGCTTATTTCCTTATACAGCTGACTGAGTTGTATAAGGAACTACTTCCGGCGCCGATAGAGATGGCAGCCTCGCTTCGCGTTCCTTGGAAAATATGGCTATTTTGTTTTTTTACGTGTTATTTCTTACATCGGTACCCGCGGGTAATCTTAGGTTTCATTACATACAGTCGGGAGGAACTACTGAATATACGATTAACGTCAACTCACCATCGTTCCTACCAGGAATATGACTTTCCGAAACGGATCCAGTGTTTTGCCTTCCACACAATACAGTGGATCTGATCCCAGCCGGCGACCCTGGGCGACGCCGAAAAAGGGGAAACGTGGCGGTCTCGTGGTCAGGCTTCGGAGACGGGCACATCGCGCTCCACTCCCTAGCATACTACTCGCAATGTCCAGTCTCTTGACATAAGGTTGATGAAATCCGAGCACGGGTAGCATTCCAGAGAGACATCAGGGATTGCAACGTTGCTGCTTCACGGAAACATGGCTAACTCAAGGGACGCTAACGGAGTCGGTGCAGCCAGCTGGTTTCTCCATGCATCGCGCCGACAGAAACAAACATCTTTCCGGTAAGAAGAGGGGCGGGGGGGTATGCCTTATGATTAACGAGAAGTGGTGTGACCATCATAATAACACACAAGAACTCAAGTCGTTCTGTTCACCTGATCTAGAATCCTCACAATCAAATGTCGACCGCATTATCTACCAAGGGAATTCTCGTCAATCATAATCACAGCCGTATACATTCCCCCCAAGCAGACCACATCGATGGCCCTGAACGAACTTTATCTGACTCTTTGTAAACTGGAAACCACACACTGAGGCTGCATTCATCGTAGCTGGGGATTTTAACAAGGCTAATCTAAAAACAAAACTCCCTAAATTCTATCAGCAATATCGATTGTGCTACCAGGGCTGGAAAACACTGGACCATTGCTACACTAATTTCCGCGACGCTTACAAGGCCCTCCCCCGCCCCCCTTTCGGAAAAGCTGACCACGACTCCATTTTGTTGATTCCTGCCTACAAACAGAAACTCAAACAACAAGCTCCCGCGCTCAGGTCTGTTCAACGCTGGTCGACCAATCTGAACCACGCTCAAGCTGCTTCGATCACGCGGATTGGAATATGTTCCGCATCGCGTCCAACAACAATATGACGAATATGCTGATTCGGTGAGCGAGTTCATTAGGAAGTGCATTGACGATGTCGTACCCACAGCAACGATAAAAACATTCCCAAACCAGAAACCGTGGATTGACGGCAGCATTCGCGTGAAACTGAAAGCGCGAACCACTGCTTTTAACCAGGGCAAGGTGACCGGAAGCATGACCGAATACAAACAGTGTAGCTATTCTCTCCGCAAGGCAATCAAACAGGCTAAGTCTCAGTACAGAGACAAAATCGAGTCGAAATTCAACAGCTCAGACACAAGAGGTATGTGGCAGGGTCTACAGTCAATCACGGATTACAAAAAGAAAACCAGCCCCGTCGAGGACCAGGATGTCTTGCTCCCAGACAGGCTAAACAATTTTTTGCCCGTTGAGGACAATACAGTGCCACTGACCACGGCCCCTACCAAAACCTGCGGGTCTCCTTCACTGCAGCCGAGGTGAGTAAAACATTTAAACGTGTTAACCCTCGCAAGGCTGCAGGCCCAGACGGCATTCCCAGCCGCGTCCTCAGAGCATGCGCAGACCAGCTGGCTGGTGTGTTTACGGACATATTCAATCAATCCTTATCCAGTCTGCTGTTCCCACATGCTTCAAGAGGGCCACCATTGTTCCTGTTCCCAAGAAAGCTAAGGTAACTGAGCAAAACGACTATCGCGCCGTAGCACTCACTTCCGTCATCATGAAGTGCTTTGAGAGACTAGTCAAGGACCATATCACCTCCACCCTACCGGACACCCTAGACCCCACTCCAATTTGCTTACCGACCCAATAGGTCCACAGACGACGCAATCGCAACCACACTGCACACTGCCCTAACCATCTGGACAAGAGGAATACCATGTGAGAATGCTGTTCATCGATTACAGCTCAGCATTTACACCATAGTACCCTCCAAACTCGTCATCAAGCTCGAGACCCTGGGTCTCGACCCCGCCCTGTGCAACTGGGTCCTGGACTTCCTGACGGGCCGCCCCAGGTGGTGAGGGTAGGTAACAACATCTCCACCCCCTGATCCTCAACACTGGGGCCCCACAAGGGTGCGTTCTGAGCCCTCTCCTGTACTCCTGTTCACCCACGACTGCGTGGCCATGCACGCCTCCAACTCGATCATCAAGTTTGCGGATGACACTACAGTGGTAGGCTTGATCACCAACAACGACGAGACGGCCTACAGGGAGGAGGTGAGGGCCTCGGAGTGTGGTGTCAGGAAATAAACCTCATACTCAACGTCAACAAAACACAAGGGAGATGTTGTGGACTTCAGGAAACAGCAGAGGGAGCACCCCCCTATCCACATCGACGGGTCAGTAGTGGAGAAGGTGGAAAGTTTTAAGTTCCTCGGTGTACACATCACGGACACTGAATTGGTCCACCCACACAAGCAGGTTGTGAAGAAGGCGCAGCAGCGCTCTTCAACCTCAGGAGGCTGAAGAAATTCGGCTTGTCACCAAAAGCACTCACAAACTTCTACAGATGCACAATCGAGAGCATCCTGTCGGGCTGTATCACCGCCTGGTACGGCAACTGCTCCGCCACAACCGTAAGGCTCTCCAGAGGGTAGTGAGGTCTGCAGAACGCATCACCAGGGGCAAACTACCTGCCCTCCAGGACACCTACACCACCCGATGTCACAGGAAGGCCATAAAGATCATCAAGGACAACAACCACCCAAGCCACTGCCTGTTCACCCCGCTATCATCCAGAAGGCGAGGTCAGTACAGGTGCATCAAAGCAGGGACCGAGAGACTGAAAAACAGCTTCTATCTCAAGGCCATCAGACTGTTAAACAGCCACCACTAACATTTAGCGGCCGCTGCCAACATACTGACTCAACTCCAGCCACTTTAAAAATGGGAATTGATGGAAATTATGTAAAATGTACCACTAGCCATTTAAGCAATGCCACTTAATACAATGTTTACATACCTACATTACCCATCTCATATGTATATACTGTACTCTAATATCTACTGCATCTTGCATCTTTATGCAATACATGTACCACTAGCCACTTTAAACTATGCCACTTTATGTTTACATACCCTACAGTACTCATCTCATATGTATATACCGTACTCTATACCATCTACTGATTCTGCCATGCCGTTCTGTACCACCACTCATCCATATATCTTTATGTACATATTCTTTATCCCTTCACACTTGTGTGTGTGTGTAAGGTAGTAGCGTGGAATTGTTAGGTTAGATTACTGTTGGTTATTACTGCATTGTCGGAACTAGAAGCACAAGCATTTCGCTACACTCGCATTAACATCTGCTAACCATGTGTATGTGACTAATAAAATTTGATTTGATTTGATTTGATTTGAGTGCGGTCTTAGTGCCAGCATCTGTCTGTGGTGGTAAATAAACAACCACGAAAAGTATATCTGATAACTCTCTAGCCAAGTAGTGTGGCCTGGAATTTATCACAATATACTCTACTTCAGGCGAGCAAAATCTAGAGACTTCCTTAGATTTCGTGTACCAGCTGTTGTTTACAAATATGCACAGACCGCCCCCCCCCCCTCGTCTTACCGGAGGAGCGTGCTGTTCTATCTTGCCGGTGTAGCGTATATCCCGCTAGCTGAATATCCGTAGGATTTTACAGTTTTTAAATATAACATAGGATTTTACAGTTTTTGATGTCCCGTTGGTAGGATATTCATGATCGTACCTCATCTAATTCATTGTCCAATTATTGCACGTTGGCGAGTAGTATTGACAGTTACGTCAGCTTTCCCACTCGCCTTTTCCAGGTCCTGACGAGGCATCCGGCTCTTTGTCCTCTGTACCTGTGTTTCTTCCTCTGGCAAATAACGGGGATGTTGGCCTTGTCGGGTCAAAAGTTTAGATACACCTACTCATTCCAGGGTTTTTCTTAATTTTTTACTATTTTCATGATTCCATATGTGTTATTTCATACTTTTGATGTCTTCACTATTATTCTACAATGTAGAAAATAAAGAAAAACACTTGATTGAGTAGGTGTGCCCAAACTTTTGACTGGTACTGTATTATGAGATATAAGGGACGTACTGTATAATGTATGTAATAAACATTCTAATACTACATGTGTTACATATATGAGCAAATACACTACTGGTCAAAAGTTTTAGAACAACATACTCATTCAAGGTTTATGTTTTTATTTTTACAATTTTCTACATTGTAGATTAATAGTCAAGACATCAAAATGATAAAATAACACATATGGAATCATGTAGTAACTAAAAACAAATCTATTTTATATTTGAGATTCTTCAAATAGCCACCCTTTACCTTCATGACAGCTTTGCATTCACTCAACCAGCTTCACCTGGAATGCTTTACCAACAGTCTTGAAGGAGTTCCCACATATGCTGAGCACTTGTTGGCTGCTTTTCCAAACCATCAGTTTGGTTGTGGTCAGGGGATTGTGGAGGCCAGGTAATCTGATGCAGCACTCCATCACTCTCCTTCTTGGTACAATTGCCCTTGCACAGCCTGAAGGTGTGTTGGGTCATTGTCCTGTTGAAAAACAAATGATAGTCACATTAAGGCCAAACCAGATGGGATGGCGTATCGCTGCAGAATGTTGTGGTAGCCATGTTGGTTAAGTGTGCCTTGAATTCTAAATAAATAACAGACAGTGTCACCAGCAAAGCAACCCCACACCATAACACCTCCTCCACCATGCTTTACGGTGGGAAATACACATGCAGAGATCATCCCCTCACCCACGCCGCGTCTCACAAAGACACGGCAGTTGGAACCAAAAATCTCTTATTTGGACTCCAGACCAAAGGACAAATTTCCACCAGTCTAATGTCCTTTGCTCGTGTTTCTTGGCGCAAGCAAGTCTCTTCTTCTTATTGGTGTCCTTTAGTAGTGGTTTCTTTGCAGCAATTTGACCATGAAGACCTGATTCACACAGTGTCCTCTGAACAGTTGATGTTGAGATGTGTCTGTTACTTGAACTCTGTGAAGCATTTATTTGGCTTGCAATTTACGAGGCTGGTAACTCTAATGAACTTATCCTCTGCAGAAGAGGTAACTCAGGGTCTTCCATTCCTATGGCGGTCCTCATGAGAGCCAGTTTCATCATAGCGCTTGATGGTTTTTGCGACTGCACTTGAAGAAACTTTCAAAGTTCTTGAAATGTTCTGTATTGACTGACCTTTATTTCTTAAAGTAATGATTTGCTCTTTGCTTATTTGAGCTGTTCTTGCCATAATATTATGGACTTGGTCTTTTACCAAATAAGGCTATCTTCTGTATACCCCCCTACCTTGTCATAACGCAACTGATTGGCTCAAACGCATTAAAAAGGAAAGAAACTCCACAAATTAACTTTTAGGAAGGCACACCTGTTATTTGCAATGCATTCCAGGTGACTGCCTCATGAAGCTGGTTGAGAGAATGCCAAGAGTGTGCAAAGCTGTGATCAAGGCAAAGGGTGGCTATTTGAAGAATCTCAAATATAAAATATATTTTGATTTGTTTGASACTTTTTTGGTTACTATATGATTCCATATGTGTTATTTCATAGTTTTGATGTCTTCACTATTATTCTACAATGTAGAAAATTATTTAAAAAATGAAAAACCCTTCGAATGAGTAGGTGTTCTAAAACTTTTGACCGGTAGCGTAAGTATTATACATTTGTACATATACATTTGTGTATATAAGTTAGAAATATTTCACTTATTGTCACGCCCTGACCTTAGAGATCCTTTTTATGTCTCTATTTGGTTTGGTCAGGGTGTGATTTGGGGTGGGTATTCAATGTTCTATGATTTATTTTTCTATGTTTTGGCCGGGTATGGTTCTCAATCAGTGACAGCTGTCTATCGTTGTCTCTGATTGAGAACCATACTTAGGTAGCCCTTTTTCCCACCTGTGGGAGGTTGACTTTGTTTATGGCACTTAGCCTTTAGCTTCACGGTTTGTTTTTGGGTTGTTTGTTGGTTTTGTCGGCGTCATTGTTAAATAAAAGAAAATGTATGCTGACCACGCTGCAGCTTGGTCCAATTCTTTCAACGGCCGTGACACTTATATGAAACTGGCCAATTATTGTATATTTTAACAATACATCTAAGTATATATATGCATATATGTTTCCACGATATATGCCCATATATAACGTTTCCGTATGGGACAGTAATTAACGGTTTCAACATTTCTATATGCCGTGTCACATTATTTCCTGCTATAAGTGGACTGGTTGCGCTGGTGGACAGAGTTGATCCGTGAGACACATTTGACAGAAGTACCGAAAGTAAGAGCAAATTTAGAACTGAACCGTTTTTCATGGTCTAGTATCGAAAAAGTACAGACATTTCGGTATTCTGTGCAACACTATGTGTGTGTGTGTGTGTGTGTGTGTGTGTGTGTGTGTGTGTGTGTGTGTGTGTGTGTGTTGTGTGTGTGTGTGTTTGTATGTAGCCTATGTATGACCACTGAGCAAATTGATGCTCCATGTCACGTCTTAAATGAACTTGGCCGCTTGAACAAAGTGCCTGTAATTACAATGTTTTCCCATCACTCTTGCTGCTTTTGCACCTGTATGATCATTTGACCTTTCTATTATTCTGATATTTTCTTTTATATTATCTGTTAATAAAAATACTGTACATAAAAAGTACAACTCGAAGCGTTGCCCTGACATTTTTTGGTTTTAAACAGATGATTTCAACAAGACGTTTTATCTTTTTAAGACGACCAAAGCTGTACCGATATGTGCTGTAGACTGATGTTCTTTAGATATTCATCGGGTACAGTAGACAATAGGCCAGAGGAGGGCGCTCTCGTCTCAGTTCAGATGACCGATAGTCAACTTCCGTTTGACACTGCCATGGTTCCCCAGTAGGGAGCAGCACTGTTTCAAGTTTTAATGGCACAAGTACATTGTGTTAGGATCTAATTCTCAGAGTAAAAAAACTCTACGGACACTTTGAAAGCTTAACCAAGTGATGTTATGTGTGTGTGAGCAAATTAAGTGTGTGTTTGTGTTTGTTGGAGTGTCAGTGTGCATGAGTATGTAAAGTCCTGTGAGTGTGCATAGAGACAGTGTAAAAATAAAATACAAGGGTCAACTCAGATAGTCCGTGTAGCCATTTTGTTAGCTTTTTAGCAGTCTTATAGCTTTGTGGTTGAAGCTGTTCAGGAGGCTGTTGGTGTCAGACTTGATGCATTGGTACCGCTTGCCGTGCAGAAGTAGAAAGAACAGTTTATGGCTTGGGTGTCTGAAGTCTAACAATTTATAGCATATTGACTGCTTGGTATGCTAACAGCACCACTCTCTGTAGCGCCATGCGATCAAGGGCGGTGTTGTTACCATACCAAGCAGTGATGCAGCCAGTCAAAATGCTGTCAATGGTGCAGCTGTATAACTTTTTGAGGATTTGAGGGCCCATGCCAAACCTTTTCAACCTCTACAAACTATTTATTAGTTTTTTTGCTCTGACATGCACTGCCAACTGTGGAACCTTATATAGACAGGCGTGTGCCTTTCCAAATTATGTTCAATCAGTTGAATTTACCACAGGTGGCCTTCAATCAAGTTGTAGAAACATCTGAAGGATGATCAAGGGAAACAGGATGCACCTGAGCTGAATTTCGAGTCACATAGCAAAAGGTCTGAATACTTATGTAAATAAGGTATTTCTGTTTTAGATTTTTAATGCATTTGCTAAAAATTCTAAAAACCTTTTTCACTTTGTTATTATGGGGTAATGTGTGTAGATTGATGAGGAAAATGTTTTATTTAATCCCTTTTAGAATAAGGCTGTAATGTAACAAAATGTGGAAAAAGTCAGGTAGTCTGAATACTTTCCAAATGCACTGTATATACATGTTTGGCTACAAATGCTTTACATAATCCAGCTCTAGTTGAAATGATAATTTAAGTGTACAAGTACCATCCTGAATAGGGTTAAACAATGCTCACACTGAGGACAGCAGAAAGTGTGTATTAGTCACTGTAATGACTTCAGCTAGCTAGGGATCCAACTCTATAGTAACTAGTCTCTCTAAACACGGGATCGCCAACTCAACCCCAGGCAGCTCTTTGTGACAGTTTGAGCGAGCGAGCCCAGACCTAACAAACCTGTCAAATAATCAACTATTCACTGTCTTCAATCTGGACCATGATTACAGTAGTTGAATCAGGTGTGTTAGTGCTGGAACAAAAGCCTGCACACCTATCTATCCAATTAGAGACCCCTGATCTGAATTCAACAAACTGGTTTCTCTCTCTCTCTCTCTCTCTCTCCCTTCCTCTCTCTCGTTCTCTCTCTCGCTCTCTGTCTGTCTGTCTGTTTCAGTCTTTCCTTCTCTCTGTTCGCTCTCTCTTATCCCTTGGTCTGTCCCAGAGGCCCGACCACATAATGACAGGCCTACAGGTCCCTGCCCAACGCGCCCTCTCACTGTCACCACCCTCCACAGGGGCATAAAAGCCCCACACAGGAGCCATGACACACTAGGAGACGCCATCTAAGCAGAGCAAGGCAGGTCACAGAATTAGCCAGCTTCTTTTCAACAAATCAAGGACATTCAGGACCAGACAACAAGAATTGAAGAAGCCAAAAGGATGGACAACCACACATACAACTACCCGTCCGACTGCACCCCTCTCACCAGCTGCAAGTCGGCCCGCAAGCCGGCGGGCTCCACTGTGGTGAATATGGGCACGGCAGGCAAGAAGCCACCCAGTGACTACCTAGTCTGGTCCCTGTGCAACACCCTATATGTCAACTTCTGCTGTCTGGGATTCATGGCTCTTATCTACTCAATTAAGGTGAGTTCTTTACAAGGTATATGTCTCTCTCACTTTCCCCATGTCTCTCTCTCTCTCTCTCTCTTTCCCCAAGTCTCTATTTAAACCTGTCTCACTAATGATTATGTTGTAGCTGTTATATTGTTAGCTAAAATAGAAGCAACACAGAGATAGGTTGAACAGCCAGCATAAGTTGAACACAAATAATGAGTGTTAAATTGCATCCGTTTAAAGTCCACGTTTACAGCTGCCATACAGTACTATGTAACTGTAGTAATATTGAGTCTCCTGTAAGATTCATGTGCTGTCTAAGGCTTCTCCGTAAGCCAAACTAGATGAGGGAGTCCGTGTGTCCTGCACCACAGGAATGGGGGATGTGGACTGGGAATGGCACAGTGGCCCAAAATCACTTCCCCTGTAATGAAACAGAGCCCAAATTAGAGATTGGCACCGCCACCGGCAGCCTGACTGAAGAGTTTAAAACTGGCGTAATTGGCATCTTACTAATAGGCAAGTGCTGATGGGAGATTAAAGACTAGCATGGTAGAAGGGGTACCATACGAGAGAGAATGTGAATGTAGACACAGATCTAGGATCAGTTTGCCATCCAATTCCAACTCTAAACCTAACTATTTGGGGGAGAAAAACTGACCTAAAATCAGTGTCTAAAGCCGACTGAATGTTTCTCCAAATAAACCAGATATGTTATTAGTGGCCAGAAATATGCCAAATGTCTTAGACCAATGTTTTACCAGTACAATTACTAACTTAAGCAGGGCAGACTTCAAACAGTGTATTCGTCAAGAAATACAGGTGCATTAACCTGGTCATAAGACCTACATGGTGGGCCTGTGTAGGTTGAAAAGGAAGGGTATATTACTGGTAACTTTCAACGCTTACCAGTAAACTACTGTAATTTTGGAAACTTTCAAGGATTTCATGAAATGTAATATAAAATATGATTACAAAAATAGAATGACAAAGTTGTAAAACATTATCCTGAATGTAACCCATAAACTTAGTGAATACCGTTGGTGTTTAATATGAGGGTTTCAGTATTAAATATGATTTATATATATTTTTACACATTTTATTTTATTTTACTATGTCAATATGTCTTTGTTGTATATGCTTTTGTCGGCAAACTGGTGGCAGTCGTGAAAAAAGTCAATAGCTGGAAGTGTTGCAGAAAAAAACGGACATTGTTAATGAATGCTTTTTTTCATTAACGTACGCTATTTTCTCTTGAACCATATAGTCCATCCACTTTTTGAACCATATAGTCTATCCACTAGAAACACATGGACAATATGGACACAGATCTAAATATGAAGAAAAAAATACATATTTGTTTTAATTTGTTTTATGTTGCTGTGGTGTATTTTTACGCGCTTTATTTTTGTTATGTTCCGTGTTTTTGAGCGCATTTTAATGAATATATTACCCGTGTCATTATTACATACTTTCATTTGAACCGTATCCAGAGATTGAAAAAAACATCCTAAAACCTTTCATGATGATAACATTAGAGAACCAACACCAGAGGCCTCTCCTAATTTAAGCCCCGTCAATAAAATCTACTTTCTCGCTCTCTATCTCACGCTCTCTCTCAATTCAATGAAATAAACTCAGGGTAGCACTTACATTAAAGCGCTTACATTGCTTTTAACATTTGCTCCTCTCTCCCGTCCAGGCCAGGGACCAGAAGACCCAGGGGAACTTGCAGCTGGCCCAGGAGTGCTCGGACAAGGCCAAGTGGTACAACATCCTGGCGGCAGGCTGGAACCTGCTGGTGCCCCTGTTGGTGGTGGTGCTGCTGGTGCTGCTGCTGGTTCACCTGGGCACCTCACAGGGCTCCTTCGACTTCTTTGGAGAGGACGGCTTCCAGAGCTTCATGAAACTCTTCAGCAGGTAGAGAGAGACAGATGTAGAGAAACATACGTAGAGGGTTATATACTCTGCCTGTTAAACAGTGTTGAAATACACACAGAAAGGCTGTATTGCTCATAGAACTTGGAGCAGGGTTTATCTGAAAACGTGAGGGTTATTTATGCGGATTTAAACAACGCACTTTTAAAATGTGTTGCATGACAGTCGATCGTGAGCTGTAGTAGGCTATTGTAAACTTTTTTGGGGTACGGGGATTATGTGCCACCTGTCAATTAAATATTTAATGTTTTTGGGGCGATTTAGCGTACATTGAAGGCTGGTTAGTGGACAGAAGATATCGAAGAACAGAATGATAGATGTAGAGAATTAAAGGAGAAGATGGTGGATGGAGACTGGTGGATGCTTCCCTAAAAGCCACCCAACAACCACCTGACAACGGACTAATGACCTCTTTACATCATGGGTCACTTTGACTAATTGTTGTTCTAATGTACTATTATATTATTATTGCTGTTATTTTTTATTGGTAGCTGTATTGTTCGCTAAAGGCTAGTATCATTGTCACTGCATTGGATCTTGACCATTTCTAGACCCCTTTGTGAAAAACAAATGTGAGAAAGTAAAATAAAAAATGTCACAACTACAGAAGGTTTGTACTACTGAATTGTTTCAGCATTATTATTCTTTCCCATCAATGGGTTTATTTGCAACATTAAAGGCAGAATTTTGAGGTCAGTAATAAAAGAAAAACCGTGTCTAAATTAAATTGTTGCAAATTGTGCAACATGAAATGGTTGAATTCCGGCCTCGAAGTAATTGAGTGTGTGGGTGGGTGGGACATATAAGTGATAATGCCCGAGAAGCCGGTGTTTGTTACAACGGGTTACCAAAATATTCAAATAATGATTGACTTATTTTTATTAAAAACGTTATTTTGATAAATGTGTTTATACTATTTCATCCTTTTAGTACAGAAAAAAAATCTAGGGTTGCTACCAAAGCCGGCTGGTCGTTCGTTTTATTGGTTTGGTTGCCAGAGACGCGACCCAGTTGTTCAGTCTTTTTGTTCTGTATCTATGGACGCGACCCAGTCGTTCGTTCTAAATGTTCCATAGCCATACTGGCTGGCAACGTTCTTACCCCTTGCTTGCTAGCTAGCCAACTACAGCTAACTTACGGTCACGTCAAACAGTGCAGACAGAATAACATTTGTTTAAGCTGTTTTCTAGTGACATTTATTTGTATACATCCATAACAATGAGCTAATGAGGCGTGATTTCACCTGGTATAGAAATGTGCTCTCTCGTTAGGACGCTGTTGTTCAGAGGAGCTAGCCAACAACACAGCTAACACAATAACTTCAAACTGAAGCTGGAAAGACTGCAAACTACCTGCACTTCATTTCGTTTTACCTTTTTTTAATTGACATTTATTCGTATATATCAATAAAAATGATGCCAGCTGATTCATGATTTCGACTGGCTGAGAAACGCTGCCTCTCTCTCTCTCGATTGATTCCCGACCCCTTCACATTCATTAACGGAGATCGAATTTGAATAGTGAAACAATGTTTCAAATGTCAGAGAGACAGACAGTAAGGTTTATACAAATCTCCGCTGTTGAAAACTAAATGTTGGTCTGAAAGAAATGTGAGATAATGTCTAGATGCGTGGAGATCAAGTTTGTAACTTCCCTGCCTAGGCTGATGAGACAGTAGATTGCGCAGTCAGATGGAACAGAGTAAATAGGCATTTTAATGTCATAGATTTAGACAGTGGTAACTTGTGGAATAGACACCGGCTGGAATGCACTTTTAACCAATCAGTATTAAGGATTATTAAGGATTAAGGATTATACCCACCTGATTATTATTTTCCTCTCTTGTCAAACTCTTCAGTCTTTCCACAGGTTTGACCCTTTATGGCCAAGGATCATACTTGTTTTGGTGGATGAACATACAGTGTCTTCGGAAAGTATTCAGACCCTTTGACTTTTTCCACATTTTGTTACTTTACAACCTTATTCTAAAATCGATTCAATCGTTTTCCCCCCTCATCAATCTACACACCATATCCCATAATGACAAAGCAAAAACAGGTTTTTAGATTTTTTTTAAATATCACATTTACATAAGTATTCAGACCCTTTTCTCAGTACTTTGTTGAAGCACCTTTGTCAGCGATTACAGCATTGAGTCTTCTTGGGTATGACGCTACAAGCTTGGCACACCTGTATTTGAGGAATGTCTCCTATTCTTCTCTGCAGATCTTCTCAAGCTCTGTCAGGTTGGATGGGGAGCGTTGCTGCACAGCTATTGCGGGTGTAGTGAAATGCTTGTGTTCCTGTTGGAGCTAAGAACACAAGCTATTCGCTACACCCACAATAACATCTGCTAAATATGTGTATGTGATCAATACAATTTGATTTGATTTGATTTTCAGGTATCTCCAAGAGATGTTCGATTGGGTTCAAGTCCGGGCTCTAGCTGGCCCACTCAAGGACATTCAGAGACTTGGCCTGAAGCCAATCCTGCGTTGTCTTGGCTGTGTGCTTAAGGTCGTTGTCCTGCTGGAAGGTGAACCTTCGCCCCAGTCTGAGGTCCTGAGCGCTCTGGAGCATGTTTTCATCAAGGATCTCTCTGTACTTTGCTCCGTTCATCTTTGCCAAACTCCTGTCATGTGCCTTTTACTGAGGAATGGCTTCCGTCTGGCGACTCTACCATAAAGGCCTGATTGGTGGGGGGCTGCAGAGATGGTTGTAGGTTCTCTCATCTCCACAAAGGAACTCTAGAGCTCTTTCAGAGTGACCATCGGGTTCTTGGTCACCTCCCTGACCAAGGCCCTACTCCCCCGATTGCTCAGTTTGGCCGGGCAGCCAGCGCTAGGAAGAGTCTTGGTGGTTCCAAACTTCTTCCATTTAAGAATGATGGAGGCCACTGTGTTCTTGGGGAAATTCAATGCTGCAGAAATGTTTTGGTAACTTTCCCCAGATCTGTGCCTCGACACAATACTGTCTCGGAGCTCTATAGACAATTCCTTCGACCTCATGGCTTGGTTTCTGCTCTGACATGCTCTGTCAACCGTGGGACCTTATATAGACAGGTGTCTACCTATCCAGATCATGTCCAATCAATTTCATTTACCACAGGTGGACTCCAATCAAGTTGTAGAAATATCTCAAGGATGCACCTGTTTCCATTTCGAGTTTCATAGCAAAGGGTCTGAATACTCATGTAAATAAGGTATTTCTGATGTTTTTTAAAATTATAAATGTGCAAACATTTCAAAAAAACTGTTTTCGATTTGTCATTATAGGGTATTGTTTGTAGATTGTTTTATCCATTTTAAAATAAGGCTGTAACTTCAAGTGGTCTGAATCATTTCCGAAGGCACTGTAAGTTCCTTTTCAGAAGTTCTCCTGAAAAGAGCAGGGCCCGGTTTCACAAAAGCATCTTAAAGCTAAGTTCATCGTTAGAACATTTGTAGGAGCCTCGTTAAATCTCTGTTTCCCAAAACAATCTTTGCTAAAGTTGCACTTGAAAACGCCTGTATTTACCGGCTGCCTCAGACCACTTGTAAAACAGCTAAGTGCGTCATTAGATGCTATTTTGACCTTCCGCGTCACTTTATACACGGAAGATCTCTGCTAAACACAGAATCAAGATGTTTATCTGTCTCTCTGTGACCTCCAAAATTTCAAAATGAATTTGACTATAAACACAAAGTTGCCAATGTTTTTGAAATTGTTACAAACCGAGGATAAAAAATATGCTTCAAATGAAGACTGAGATGACTGCATTATCAGATAAATACAGTATTGGCTACATGCCTATATCTTTCAGTCATATTGAAATCAATTTCATGTTAACTCAATCGAGTTCAATTTTGCTAATTGTAGGCTACTGTCTGTAATTTTTGCCTCAATATATTTCATGATATGTAACAACGTGTGCGCAATGATGTGACAAATCTTAATTTAGTGCATTTTTACAAGGTAATTATAGGCTAGACCTAATTTATAACCATTAGAATCAGATGATGTGACAAATCTTAATTTAGTGCATTTTTATAAGGTAATTATAGGGTAGGCCTAGTGAATAAGCATTAGAATCCGATGATGTGACAAATCTTAATTTAGGGCATTTTTATAAGGTAATTATAGGGTGGGCCTAATGAATAAGCATTAGAATAAGCCGCCTCAGTATTTGCAGCCATATGTGATAATATCTCTCTAGAAGCTCATCCGTCCCCAGTATTGCAGAATAATTATAATGTTAAGGAAAGATTTGAATGGAGTAGGTTGATTCGAGAGTAGGGCTTCTTTTCTTTCGATCCTATCAGTATCGACACATTCCTCGACGACGCACATATGCCGTGTGGGTACACTAAATGACTTTCAAAATCATAACATCGCTGAGCCTCTCACCTTAAACGACCATCTTTCCTGTAGTTTTTTTTGTTTAGCCAATGTAGTGGTGCGCACACTAAATTATGTTTCATAGACAGGGGTCACACACAACAAGATTCTTCAGCTGGTTGTGAGGTTTCTCTATACCACGCTGTCTCGCAAAAACAATTATGTGATGATGTGATTAGATTGTTAACGTAGCTAGAACGAGCTGTGGCTCAAAGCAGCCTCATAAACATTTTCAGTCAGACATTCACGCTTGCCGTAGGCCTACAGAGTTGAAATATCTAGCCGATACATTTTGAATTGAATAACATTGCTTGTGAACGTCAGAGCTAAAAGGCAAAAAGGCTGCTTAACAGCTTCTACCCCCAAGCCATGCTGAAGACTGTTGAACAGTTAATCAAATGGCTACCCAGGCTATTTGCCTTAACCCTCTTATTTTGTTCGTATTTATTCTTATTTTTGGCACTGACTCTCTTGCTCAGGATCGATGTACACTCACTGGACTCTACCCACACATTCTACACTGGCATTCTAACACCCACACACACAAAACACACACATGCACATGGATGCCACACACACACACACACACACACACATTCCTTCACTTCACAATCTATGCATAGTCACTCTACCCCTACCTACATGTACATATTACCTCAATTACCTTGACTAACCCGTACCCCTGCACATTTACTCAGTACCGGTACCCCTTGTTTATTGCCTCGTTATTGTTATTTAATTGCGTTACTCTTTTTTCTTTCATTTATTTAGCAAATTTTTCATACTTAAAAAAAAAACTTGCTTTGTTGGTTAAGGGCTCAAAAGTACGCATTTCACAGTAAGGTCTACCACCTTTTGTATTTGGCGCATGTGACAAATATAATTTTATTTGATCCGATCTGAGAGCTCTAACGATTTGTCCCTTTGGCAAATACAAACGCATATTAGTAGTAGTCATCACTCCTGCTACAGAGTCTACACCGATGATCGTATCTACACATTCTGTGTGATGCGATACGTCCTAATCTTTGGCTTCTTCTCTGGCAAGCTCTCACTGGATATCGCTTTTCACCATTCTCAAAACGTGTCCTTACACATCTCACAGTACAAGAGCATTGCAGATGTTGTGCTGTCAAAGARGGGATTGGTAGCCCTCAGATTGCGTCTTGGACCTGCTCACATTAAACGAGCATCGTGATGGACGTGTGTCCCCCAAGTAGGCAACGACATGGGGATTTTGTCTCCGGTCACAAAAACTTGTCTGGGACAGCTAAAGCGGGGCCAAAATCATGTAGTGTACACCGGCTTTAACGAACATTCTCTCTGCATGGTGTTTTGGGAAACGCACGCTACATTCGGCCGTTGTTGGAATGAAGCATCTTTAAAATACTCTTAAGCCAAAATTCTAGCGGTAAACAGGGCCAAGGCTGGTCCTTGTGGTCACCTACTGTATCTGAGAAGGCCAGGAACTGTATGTYTTATGGACTCTCAAACCATTCCAGAGTGGATCAACTCCATTTGATTTAGGCTTAAAAGGCTAAGGATGATTTTTAGGCGGGTCATTGAAGGTACAGCTAAAACAATAAACTGGTGTATTTCATTTGACTTTTCCGAAGTTATCCAGCCTCTAAGCCTCCTTCAGTGCTGCTMTCTATATGTGGATCATGTCATTTGGAACATGCTGGCTGTGTAAATACACCCTTGACTACAGAGGGCTGCCCAAGCAGACCACTACAGAGGGAGGAGCAGTCTGCTATCAAGAGGCCTACAGTACCATTACCTGGACCGAGCATGCCCCCTCAATGATCACTCTGCCTATTGAATTAATGATAGGAGCMTCTAAAGGAACCTTCAGAAGTCCATGTCAGAAGAACTGACTTTTTCCTTCAATTAAGTTATATTTTTAAACTTAACTCAAAACTCCACCTAATTTACACGATAGTTTGATCTATGGAACAGCCGCATGTCAAAGTCAAGWCCAGGGCAATGCTTTGAGTTTATGATGCAAAGTCCACATGCTGTTGCTGTTTCCGTTCAAAACGTAAGTTTAGTAGCCTTGTCGGTCATATTCATAGAATTCTAATTCTTTTTCTTTTGTCACATTCATTCATGGGCTGATTTGACCATATAATTACATGTAGGACCACGACTCCCAATGTGTCATGATTTCCCCCCCCAAATCTCACTCTGTTGAAGGTCTGTAGACATGTCTCTGTCCATCCAACATGATACAGAGGTAAAACCGAAGTACAGTAAACACTCGAGCCTAGCTCTTTCCTTTTTAGATCCTCTATCCATCCCTCCAGCAGCCCCTCCCGCCCTCCCACCCTTTAGCAGTTCTGTTATATTAGTGGCCTCTCCAGTACCGGCTTCGATATGTATATTCATCCAAATCACAGGCCACGCTGCCAACTTTCTATTTTCTCCCAGGGTCAAAGTAGTTGCAGATGTGAGTCTCCCAGAGAATTAAAGGCTAGGCCGGGCTCCACGATTTGAAAACAGTGAGGGAGTGGCCCTTCCCTTCTGGGATCTGTGTGCTGGTGTTCTGGTCAGAGGAGTAGGCTAGCAGTACTTTAGTTGGTGCCTGGAGAGCAGAGGCAAAAAACATACACACACACAGACCACAAGTCACATGAGTAGGGTGTATCCCACCGCTTGGGCAAGGCGCACAGCAGCAAGCTGTGTCTGAGGGCAACAGCTGTAACATCTGTAGCAGTTCTTTTTACAGTGTCTGAAGTAGAAATTYGGTAAATAGTAAACACTTGGTAACTATTTGAATTGAAATGGTAATTACTGTTTGTGTTGATTTCAAAGTTCCAAATCTCAAACTGGAAATGAAGCTGAATTTCTGAGAGCGTCCCATTAATTTCATTCATTCATGGGGCGGCTGGGTAGCCTAGTGGTTAGAGCGTTGGGCTAGTAACAGAAAGGTTGGAAGTTCAAATCCCCGAGCTGACAAGGTACAAATCTGTCGTTCTGCCCCTGAACACTGTTACTAGGCCGTCATTTGAAAATAAGAATMTGTTCTTAACTGACTTGCCTAGTTAAGTGAAAATACAGTATACAGAATTTCAAAGGAACAGTATCCKTTCCAAAAATGAATTTGAATGCTGCAAACTTCCTGCAAATGAAATAGTGTGRCACAAAATGTTGCCAAATGTTTGCCACAAGTGGTGAATCTGCAGCAAACCTTTGGCAACAATAATATTTATTGACACTAGAGGCAAACAATTAGCAAGAGGTTTTTTTCTGGCAGGCTATTCTCTCAGGATTCAACAAACCTGTGGCAACAAGTTCCAAGACCAGTAACTGTTGATGACCAATCAGGGGGTTTAGAAACATCTGTTGGAAAATGGAAACCAAGCTATCTAGCTAGCTACCTACCAAAGTTGTCCGGTGAGTGTCTAACTTATTAATTAAACTTCCTAATAAACATTTTATTAGCTAAATGATGCCTAGTTAGCAATGTCATGTATTATAGGATAGAGTGAAACACCTTTTGTTGATACCAGTTTCAATCTGTAGGGCCACTGACTGACTGGCTAGTGCTTAGCTAGCTAACGTTAGCTATCATATTTTTGCACAATTCAACTGATAGCTAGCTAACTAATGATTTGCCTAAACACCTATATTTTTAGGTGAATACGTTGCTGTCTTTTAATACCAATATGAATATCAATATACTAGTGTCACCGTTCAGTAGCATGTTAGCTAGCACAACAGTGAAGGTAGCAACAATATGAGTTGATTTGACATCAAAGAAGCTCCGCAGGGTCTCTCTAAAAATCGCGGAGGGGGACGCGAATGCTACTGAATGATAGTGAAATGGCATTAAAACACTATAAAGAGTTTATATAATGTCTCATTATATACCTACTTGAAGGTTTGTGTCGAATTTGGATAGAGGTTTTAGGGCGGCGCTAAAGTTATCTTCACAGCTAAACTGCGGCTGTCATGGCTTTTGAGGGTCATGATGGCTCACAGTGATGACGCAAAAAATGTACTACTGWTTGAATTAACTATTGATGAACTCACGAGAAATTAACTTTAGACTCACTATTGATAATGTCTTGAATAAATACCGTTAAATATATGAGTTACACAGGGTAGGGAACTTTATTTTCAGAGGGGATGGATGTGATTCTGTACAAAGAGAGAGATGAAGGAATAAAATGTTACTTTAGATAGTGTTTATGAACAAAGCATGAGAATGATTAAAATGGCGCCGGAAGAAATGGCAGCAGTTTTATGGGCGCCCAACCAATTGTGGTATTATGTGTTTTTTTTCTCGCATTATTTGTATTTGTATTTTGTACATAATGTTTCTGCAACCATATCTTACGGCAAAAAAGAGCTTCTGGATATCAGGACAGCGATCACTCACCTCGGATTAGACAAAGATTTTCTCTACAACAAGGAGGACGCACAGGACATTCGCCAAACACCCGACAGGGCCGACATCCCCGTTATTTGCAAGAGGAAGCGACGCAGGTACAGAGGACAAAGAGCCGGATGCCTCGTCAGGACCCAGAGAAGGCTAGTGGGAAAGCTGCCGTTACCGTCAATACTACTCGCRAACGTGCAATCATTGGACAATAAATTAGARGAGGTACGATCACGAATATCCTACCAACGGGACATCAAAAACTGTAATATCCTATGTTTCACGGAATCGTGGCTGAATGACGACATGGATATTCAGCTAGAGGGATATACGCTGCACCGGCAGGATAGAACAGCACACTCCGGTAAGACGAGAGGGGGCGGTCTGTGCATATTTGTAAACAACAGCTGGTGCACGAAATCTAAGGAAGTCTTTAGATTTTGCTCACCCGAAGTAGAGTATATTGTGATTAATTTCAGGCCACTACTTGGCTAGAGTGTTTTCAGCTATACTTTTCGTGGTTGTTTATTTACCACCACAAACAGATGCTGGCACTAAGACCGCACTCAGTCAGCTGTATAAGGAAATAAGCAAACAGGAAACCACTCACCCAGAGGCGGCGCTCCTAGTGGCCGGAGACTTTAATGCATGGAAACTTAAATSAGTTCTACCAAATTTCTATGAACATTTTAAACGTGCAACCAGAGGGGAAAAAATTCAAGATCACCTGTACTCCACACACGGAGATGCGTACAAAGCTCTCCCTCGGCCCCCTTTTGGTAAAACCGACCACAACTCTATCCTCCTGATTCCTGCTTATAAGCGAAAATTAAAGCAGGAAGCACCAGTGACTCGGTCTATAAAAAAGTGGTCAGATGAAGCAGATGCTAAACTACAGGACTGTTTTGCTTTGACAGACTGGAACATGTTCCGGGATTCTTCCGATGGCATTGAGGAGTACACCTCATCAGTCACTGGCTTTATCAATAAGTGCATCGAGGACGTRGTCCCCACAGTGACTGTACGTACATACCCCAACCAGAAGCCATGGATACAGGCAACATTCGCACTGAGCTAAAGGGTAGAGCTGCCGCTTTCAAGGTGCGGGACTCTAACCCGGAAGCTTACAAGAAATCCTGCGATGCCCTGCGACGGACCATCAAACAGGCAAAGCGTCAATACAGGGCTAAYATTGAATCATACTACACCGGCTCCGACGCTCGTCTTATGTGGCAGGGCTTGCAAACTATTACAGACTACAAAGGGAAGCACAGCCGCGAGCTGCCCAGTGACACGAGCCTACCAGACGAGCTAAATCCCTCCTATGCTCGCTTCGACGCAAGCAACACTGAAGCATTCTGTACCTTACGGACTCTGCCCTGGATTACCGACCTCTGACCTGTTGTTTGCCTGCCCCCTGTTTTGTAAATAAACTTCTGTGATTCAAACTGTCTGCTTCTGGGTCTTATTCTGAGTTCTGATTGTATGAACTGGCCATGACTGACCCAGCAGACTCGGACCAGTTCCACAATGCCGTCTCCTCCCAAGGAGCCACCATTGGGAGACACGAGTAGTTACTTCGTGGTCTTATGGAAGGATCCCAGACCTTGGCAGAATGCCATGACCGTGCCTTGAATACATTGCTGGAGCAATTCCGCGGATTGTCTCTAAGGCAGCCAGCCAGGACAATAACCTCCCAGCCCCTCAATAACCCCGCTGTCAGCAACGCGTCTCTCCAGGCCACCCCGGCTTCCCGAGAACCCTGCTTACCTCCTCRGGAATGCTTTTATGGAGAGTCAGGAACCTGTGGGGAATTTCTCTCCCAATGTTCATCTTCGAGGTGCAGCCCTRGTCCTTTCACTTGGACCTCTCGAAGATGGCATACCTCATAACACTGATGTACGGGAGGGCCCTCGCCTGGGCTATGGCGGTGTGGGAACAACAATCTGCCGTGTGCTTCAGTCTGGAGGAGTTTGTGGCTGAGGTGAAAAAGGTTTTCGATTCTCCGTTGTCCGGGAAAGAGTCTGCCCAGAAGTTACACTTGCTTCGACAAGACTGTGTGACAGGCTATGCTGTTGATTTGACATGTTGATCCGGTTCGTGTTCGTCTATCTTGACAACATTCTCGCCTTTTCCCGCTCGGCTCAAGAACACATTCTCCACGTCCAACAAGTCCTCCAGCATCTCCTGGAGAACCAGCTTTTTGTGAAAGCAGAAAAATGTAAATCCCATTTCTCCACCATTTCCTTCCTTGGATACATCYTCGCTGCTGGTAATGTGCAGATGGATCCTGGAAAGGTGAGAGAGGTGGTGGATTGGCCCCAACCAACYTCCAGAGTACAGCTGCAACGGTTCCTGGGATTTGCCAATTTCTATCGGCAATTTATCTGGGGTTACAGCACCCTGACTTCCCCCCTTTCAGCACTCAACTCTCCCAAGYTCCCACTCATGTGATCCCTAGCTGCTGACCGGGCGTTCCTGGACCTTAAACATCGCTTCAGCACAGCTCCCATATTGATCCATCAGGACCCGTCCCGTCAGTTCATGGTGGAGGTGGACACTTCGGACGTCGGAGTGAGGGCTGTCCTGTCCCAGCGTTCTGCCCTGGACCTTAAGCTGCCTCCCTGCGCCTTCTTGTGGGAAATGGAGAACTACTCTTGATGAAGATGGAGGAGTGGAGGCAAAGGTTAGAGGGGGCYGAACATCCATTCATTGCGTGGACAGATCACAAGATGCTGGAATATCTCCGCACCGCCAAGCGTCTCAACTCCAGTCAAGCTCGATGGGCCCTGCATTTCAATCGGTTCAACTTTACCATCTCCTACTGTCCGGGATCCAATAATGTTAAGCCTGATGCGCTTTCACGCTGCTATAGCCCCACTGCTACACCCTTGGACCCCGTGACCATCCTTCCGGGGGGACAGTAGGAGAGGCCTGGCTAACAGGATGTTTGTCCCAGATGCTGCCCGCTCCTCGGTCCTGGAATGGGCTCGTTCCTCGAGGCTGGTCTGTCACCCTGGCTCCCGTCGGACCCTGGCTTTTGTTCGACAACGCTTTTGGTGGCCCACCATGGTCTCTGACTTCTCCGCGTCCGTCGCTGCCTGCACTGTCTGTGCTCAGAATAAGACTCCTCAGCAAGCTCTGGCTGGCCTCCTTCAACCACTTACTGTCCCTCACTGGCCCTGGTCACATATATCGCTGGAATTTGTCACTGGTCTCACTCCGTCTGATGGAGGTGGACAGGTTTCAAAGCCGCCCATTTCATTCCCCTCCCCAAGTTACCCTCAGCCAAGGAGACYGCCCAMCTCATGGTACAGCACGTGTTCCGATCCATGGACTTCCGGTGCACATGGTCTACGACCGTGGTCCTCAGTTCTCGTCCCGGTGGTTCTGGAAGGCATTCTGCACACTCATTGGGTCGTCGGCCAGCCTGTCATCCGGGATTCACCCCCAGTCTAACGGCCAGTCAGAGTGAGCCAACCAGGACCTGGAGACGACTCTTTGTTGCCTCGTCTCCACCAACCCCACAACCTTGAGCCAGCAACTTGTGTGGGTGGCATACGCCCGCAACACCCTCCCCTGCTCAGCCACTGGTCTCTCGCCTTTCGAGTGTTCAAGAGGTCAGCATACCCTCGGCCCAGATGTTCATCACTTGGGATCCCACTTGGGATCTGCCCCTCCGGGTGGAGTCCCACAAACMTTCCTCCCGTTTAATCGGCCCTTTCCCCATCTCTAAGATTCTTAGCCCCTCTGTTGTTCATCTTCTGATGCCCRGCACCCTCCATATACATCCCACTTTCCATGTATCTATAATTAATCCTCTGTCTCACAGCCCTTTGTCTCCTGTTTCCAGGCCCACCCCTCTCCCCTGATTTGCCTCAAAAATAACGCRTTGTATTCAGGACATAAAGTTAATTTATTTGCCACATTTTTTGCATGTTTTAGAATATTTGTATTCTGTACAGGCCTTCATCTTTTCACTGTCATTTAGGTTAGTATTGTGGAGTAACTACAATGTTGTTGATCCATCCTCTGTTTTCTCCTATCACATCCATTAAACTCTGTAACTGTTTTAAAGTCACCATTGATGGTGAAATCCCTGAGCGGTTTCCTTCCTCTCCGGCAACTGAGTTAGGAAGGACACCTGTATCTTTGTAGTGACTGGTTGTATTGATACACCATCRAAAGTGTAATGAATAATTTCACCATGCTCAAAGGGATATTCATTGTCTGCATTTAAATAATTTTTTACCCATCTCTCAATAGGTGCKCTTCTTTGCGAGGCATTGGAAAACCTCCCTGGCCTTTGTGGTTGAATCTGRGTRTGAAATTCACTGCTCGACTGTGGGACCTTGCAAGATAATTGTATGTTTGAGAGGAGGTAGGGACTCAAAAATGATTGCACACAGAGTGAGTCCATGCAACTTATTATSTGACTTGTTAAGCACATTTTTAATCTTGAACTTATTTAGGCTTGCCATAACAAAGGGATTGAATACTTATTGACTTACTTATTCATTTTTTATTAATTACACAACATCTCAATTGTATACATTTTAAATTCAGGCTGTAACACCACAAAATGTGGAAATACTGTGTGAATGTGAGTGTGAATACTTTCTGAAGGCACTGTACAGTATATGTGTGTAGATGTGTACATAATAATGTGTGTGTGGGAGGGTGATGGGTGGATCATAAAAAATACAAATTACTCACAGCAGCAGATGTAAGTATGCATTTGGGAGGATATTTCTTTGAAGAGTCGTACATGGAGACATACAGCCATGCCTTCTCATACAACCTAAATTACTGGGGACTGTACAACCTACAGTAGTCTAACCCTCCCTCTTCATAATTTGCGTTGGTGCTGGGCTAGTGAGAAGATTTGTACTCCCAGGATTACGCCTGCCAGAAACGGATTGAAAAACACTTAAAACACCTAGTAATAGCCGTATCCCTTTTCCTGCAGTCAAATGACTAAATCGCCCCCTCTAGTAGCCTCATGGTTGTAACCTTATTCATATTTTTCATAATTTCATAATTAATAAACCCTTTATTAACCATGTGTGTGAGGTGTATGCTTTTGTTTCAAAGTAGATTTGTTTAAGACTACATTTACATTTTGGTCATTTAGCAGACGCTCTCATCCAGAGTGACTTACAATAGTGAGTGCATACATTTTCAGACTTTCTTCCCCCATACTGGTCCCCCATGGGAATACAAACCCACAACCCCGGTGTTGCAAGTGTCATGCTCTACCAACTGAGCCACAAGAGCCTACCAAGAAACACTCTGTGTGACCCTTATTTAGCCCACTGCAGTAAAATGTTTTAAGGCCCTATACGTCTCTGCACTACCTTGCAAAACCTGCACACGCAAGCATCCATTTCTCACCTGCTACAGGTGTGCACTGATCACATGTCAGTTTAGTTTTTGTGTTCAGGCTCCAACCAACTGCTGGAGGCGCTGGAAGCCAACATGATTGTAAGCCAACATGATTGTTTCTTGCTTGAGCTTTGTTTTGTCTCCCCCGAGTGGTGGCTGTATGTATTGCATTAGTATGATTATTCATGTTTTTGTGGCAATGTTTTTTATTGTACAAATGATGGCACAAATCGGACACAGTCACAAAATATCACCCCCACATCTCTCTACGTCCAACCCATGACAACCCTTCCCATTAAATATTTGGGGGAAAGAGAACAGGCTAGACATGCATCATACACATTCAATTAACAGTGAATTATTGTAATTATTTGATTAAATTATAAAAACTAGTCTAATAATAATCTTCTTCCTTGTAGGGCATGTCATACACCAATACCTCTCCACTGGTTTTCCCCACACTTGCTAAAGAGGTGAGGCATTGCAAACATGTTTCAGGGTTGAGTGCTGTACCATGTACAGTGTACCAGTGTTCAGGTCATTTGCATGCCATGCCTAACATCCACTGTTGTGTTTTCAGTGTATGCTGGATACCAATCCCATTCGTGTGGCAGCGCCAGCCAACAACGGGGACAGTTATGTGTTGGACATGACCACGTCTGCAGTGGCACCGGGCAAGGTAAACTGGACTAGACTGACTGGCTGTTCACATTCATCATGTGTCACTGTTAATCTGTTTAGCCCGAATGGAAGTCAGAGATAGCCATTGATATAATGGCAAAGATAGCCTATTATATTGACAAGATAGTCAAGTGACTGCTCTAACAATGGAAATACATATCCTCAAAGATGGAAGGCAGGTGGAAGGAGGTGAGATCAGGTGGGACCATTCTAGCCAATGAGAGGGCAGATACGTGATTGAACAACAGGCCATAGAGATAGATAGAGGACACATCTTTGTATCTGTACCATTATAGCGTCTTTGATAGCCGACGCATCTCCATTTTAAAGTAGTCAATTTTCTTCTTCATTGGTTGATTGCTTCCAACTCAAAGCAATCCCCACCCAGTTGACTACTTTAAAATGGTGGAAGCCCTCAATGGCAATGTCCATGCTAAAACGGGTTATATCCTTGATGAGTCCTCTATCTATCTTTATGACAACAGGCACAACTTCGATATTTGTTTGTATTCTTTTTGTTGTTGTATTGTTTCTATATCATTGTATTTAAAATGTGTGTGACTGTCCTTATATGTATCAGTGTTTTGTTACTTGTCATGTTTTGTGTTTTTGTGGACCCCATGAAGAGTTGCTTCTGCAAAAGCTAATGGGGATACAAATAAACAAATAATAATAAAAAWWWAAWWWWTTCAAAGTTGCCAAAATGCCACGTGCGTCCACTTACGTCAGTTCATTCATAATAACCTAACCATTATGGAACTTCTATTCAATCAAATAAGCCTTACGTATGTGACAAAACAAGCAAGTATAGTGTAGAGAATCATTGTAGAAAACCGAAAGTAAAATACACAAAAACGAAACTTGGAATTCTGTATTTTGAAAACTTAAAGTGCTGACAAGCAAAACATGTCAACAATGGAATAATGAAACAAATACCAACATATATTTTTGGGGTGGAGTTTTCCTTTAAGAACCGGAAGCKTAAAATTGTGAAAATAGAACAGATCTACTACTTCTTAGACTTTCTTTCAATGAGAAGGACAGAACTATAACACGCATTTCAATGGGAATTTGGACGGGTCGCCCAAAAAGTTTTGTCTTGCCCATTCACCCTCTGAATGGCACACATACACAATCCACGTCTCAATTGTCTCAATGCTTAAAAATCTTTCTTTAACCTGTCTCCTCTGCTTCATCTATCAAATCAAATGTTATTTCTCACATGTGCTTAGAACTGCCTGCCCTGCTGCCCACATGCGCTAGCTATTCAGTCCTCAGCCCTAGTCGGCACCCAGTCCCTAGCGATAGGTCKTCAGTCTCCAGCTGTACTAGGTCTGCTGTCTCCACCACAGACAACAGCAAGAAGGGCATAAAGGTAGAAACAACAATACATCACACGAAGCAGCCACAAGTAAGAGTGTCCATGATTGAGTATTTAAATGTAGAGATGGAGATAAAACTGTCCAGTTTGCGTGTTTTTTTAATTACACGTTCTAGTCGCTAGCTGCAGCGAACTGAAAAGAGGAGCGACCAAGGGATGTGTGTGCTTTGGGGACTTTTAACAGAATGTTACTGGCAGAACAGGTGTTGTATGTGGGGTTGCAGTAGGTATCTCAGATAGGGGTGAGTGAGGCCTAACAGGGTTTTARGAATAAGCATCAACTAATGGCTCTTGCGTCGGGTATACAGAGATGGCCAGTTTGTTTTGGAGGTGTTCAGAACAAGGTTAAGGGGAGTGAAAGCTTGTTGGACACTAAGAAAGCTTTMTTATAGAGCGTTTATCACAAAATCTGGGGAGKGGCCAGCTGAGAAAGAGACTGTATCATCTGCATAATGAGAGAGCTTCCTACTGCCTGAGCTATGTTGTTGATGTAAAATTGAGAAGAGTGTGGGGCCTAAGATTGAGCTTTGGGATACTCCCTTGGTGACAGGCAGGGGCTAGGACAACAGATGTTCTGACTTTATACTCTGCACTCTTTGAGAGAGGTAGTTACTGTAGCAAAGCAGGCCAAAGACCCTTCAGAGACACCAATACTACGTAGCCGATCCACAAGAATGGAATGGTCTACCATATCAAAAGCTTTGGCCAAGTCAATAAAAATAGCAACACAACATTGTTTAGATTCAAGGGCAATGGGGACATCATTTAGGACCTTAAAGGTTGCATACCAGAGAGAATACTATAGACATCACGAAAGCCAGTCAGTTGATGAAGTGTTCCAACACTTTTGATAAACAGGGCAAGATCAAAATTGGCCTATAACAGTTAGSATAAGCTTGATCTCCCCTTTTAAATAATGGACGCACCATGGCTGCCTTCCAAGCACTGGGAACCTCCCCAGAGAGGAGAGACAGGTTAAAAAGGTCAGAGATAGGCTTGGCGATGATAGGGGCTGCAACCTTAACTTCTTAGCGCTAGGGGTCAGAATTTTTTTATTTTTTAAATAACGTGCCCAATGTAAACAGACATTTTCTCTGGCCCAGATCGTAGAATATGCATATAATTTACAGATTAGGATAGAAAACACTCCAAAGTTTCCAAAACTGTCAAAATATTGTCTGTGAGTATAACAATACTTATTCTGCAAGCGAAACCCTGAGAAAATGTAACCCGGAAGTGATATTTAAATTTAAAAAACTGTGTTTCCTGGCCCGTCTAACCTCCATTTAAAGGGGTATCAACCAGATTCCATTTTCCAATGGCTTGCTCAGGCTGTGACCAGGCTTTAGACATAGTTTCAGGCTTTTATTTAGAAAAATMAGCGACATTTTTATTATTACWAAAAATATGCGAAAGTAATCCAAGCTTTTGTGAGTGTAGCTTTCAATGCTACAACAGTTAGCCTTATATTAGCTTGGTCACGAAAGTCAGAAAAGCAATAAAATTAATCGCTTACCTTTGATAATCTTCGGATGTTTGCACTCACGAGACTCTCAGTTACACAATAAATGTTATTTTTGTTCYATAAAAATTACTTTTATAACAAAAAAATGCCATTTGGGTTGCGCCGTTATGTTCAGAAAATAGTATCATAAGTTTTCATAACTGTGACCTTAATTGCCTACCAGTAAGCTGTTAGTGTCTTAATTAACAACCGTTCCATAGGTGAATGTTCATTGATTGTTTATGGTTCATTGAACAAGCATGGGAAACAGTGTTAAAACKTTTTACAATGAAGATCTGCGAAGTTATTTGGATTTTTAAGAATTATCTTTGAAAGACAGGGTCCTGAAAAAGGGACGTTTCTTTTTTTGCTGAGTTTACGTGTTCGTGAGAGTCTCARCTTTCCACAGAGGGAAAGTGTGTAGCCCAAACAATTCGGATGCTACAGACGAATTTGTGAGAAGACCGATTTTCGGGATATCTCAGGGACTGAAACACAGCTCTAGCTCTGTCACCGCAGATGTGGAAGTGCGACATCGTCGGATGTGGTGGATTGAGACGCAGGCAATGCAAAAACACATCTCTAAGCTTAAACTGACAGATTTCTATGGGATTTTTTATGATTTTGCTAATTAGATTTCCGCGGGTGSGTGGATATCAWCTCGTTATTAATGCAATTCGTTTGAGACACGGTCAATCCAACTATTCKGATTCCAGAGCCATGCACTCCCTATCGGTCACTACGCTTTTAACAAATCAATAGGGAAATGCTTTCCTGGTCGCCACCCAAGAGCGAAATGGAGGTTTCCATCCCCCTCTGGAGAATGTGACAGAATAGGTTTGTTTACTGATGACGACTTATGGTCAACARTTTTGGTAAAAAAAAAAAAAWTCAAACTGGAWCACACAGTTCAAAACGTTTAATTCGTCCATTTCCACTCTGTTTTTCCCAGAACATGCGGTAATTCACAGAAACACTCATTTCGTAAGTGGGAACCCCCGTTTCCTACAGCCGATAGGAAAAGTCAGTCGGGAAACGGGTCCAGGTCGCTGGCGAGGGACAGACAGTGATCGCTGCAAATCCGTCCCTACTCCAAAACCACTTACACGTCAACACACAGGAACATCAACACACACTCAGCTTAAGACACCCAAGGTGAAATGCGTCGCATAGCTTCTTAATTCTTCATGATGACCCATGAAAAAATGTCACTGAGCTGTTTGCTAAAAGTGGGAAAGATAGAACRTCCTATAGGTCAAATAGCTGAGGTGAATTGTAGAATCAGAGCCTGGCATGAGGGAGGATCAATGATGTTCGAGCCAGCCATTGCCCAGAAGGTTTGGAGCTGTTTACAAGCCTCGTGGATGTGCCCTGTGGAGCCTCGAAGGTGGTAAAGATTCCAATTCAGAATTCCACACAACATGACATTTACCTCTCTCAGAGAACAGTGTCATCACAGCACCTGACTGTCAGAAGAAGCATGTTCATCACTCTAGTGATGCTTTCCAATGCTCCACTCAGCTTCACCATGGTGYGCAGAGAAAAGAGAATCACACACCAGTTGGGTCAAGAGAAAAATGGCACCCACCTGTTGACTTAGAACATCTACAGGAAGAGGAATAGAAAATAGTCAGAAGAATGCTGCATCAAGAATCTGATGTGTTCGCACAGGAAGATGGAGATATCGGCTGCATTCCGAACCTTGAGCTCAAATTCAACTTCAAGGATCACAAGCCTGTCCAGAAAAATTACAACTCCATTCCGAAACCTCTACAAAGAGGTGAAAGAATATGTCCAAAACCTACTGGGGAGAGGCTGGATCAAGAAATCCACATCTCCATATTCATCCCCGGTGGTCTGCGTGCGCAAGAAGGAAAGCAGCCTGAGGTTATATGTCGACTTCAGGGAGCTGAATCTGTTGCCACGGATACAAGACCTGCTGGATAACCTAGGGGGATACACATGGTTCTCGATACTCGACCAAGGCTACTACAGGTCGTTCATCCAAGATTTCTCCAGGATGGCCAAACCCCTATTTGAGCTGCTACAAAGTCCATCAGAAGAAAAGGGGAAAACTGCCAAGCCCCAATCAACCAGAGGAAAAACCCAGMCCAAAAATGTTAACAATGGACAYTGGCATGCCAAGACATCAGTCCAGTGGACGGGTGTACACAGAGCCATTGTAGCCAAGTTGGTGGACATGCTAACCAATCTACCCATACTAGCATACCCAGACTGTGACTTTTGTGCTACACACTGACGCTTCCAATGAGGGTCTAGGGGCTGTCCTTTACCAACATCAGAATGGGAGACTGGCTACGTGTAATCGGGTATGGGCCCAGAATGCTAACTCTAGCAGAGAAAAACTACCACCTCCARTATGGCAAACTTGAATTTTTAGCACTTAAATGGGCGATCTGTGACACATTTAGAGATTATCTATACTATGTATCCACCTTTACCGTATACACAGACAACAACCCTTTGACCTATGTTCTGAGCACAGCTAGACTCAATGCAGTATGTCACCGCTGGGTCGGGGAGTTGGCCGACTTCCACTTCGACCTGAAATACAGGTRTGGGYAAATGAATGCAGACGCTGACACACTGTCTTGTCCTGTCGTTCTTCACAACCACGTGGGTGAATACACAGAATCTATGCCACCAGAAGTCATCTCAGCGGTTTGGCAAGGATTCAGAGCAGTGAAAAATGAGGATGTTCCATGGCTGGCTGTGCTGCAAGTCAACTACAGAGAGGGTGGTGTGTCACCTGAAGGCGTGCCTGCCATCACACCAGAGGATATCAAGGCTGCACAGCACGAGGATGCTGCAATCAGAGAAATCATCTCGCTGAAAAACAGCAGAAGTAAAGAGGGTCCAGTGTATAAGATCCAGTCTGGAGACAAAGCTCTTTGTGTGCTGCACCGGAACCTCCTGTTACCTGTAAATGACTTGCCAGTGCATCAAGACACTCCAACCAAACCTGTGAAAAGAACAACAGCACGACAAAAACAGACAACAAACAGTAACCTGATTGATCAAGAATCTGACAGTTCAGATGAAGAGGAAAGCTACTATATTTACCAGCATAGTCCTCGGGTCCATCAGAGCAATGTCAGACCACAACCAAGTCAACCACGGCAAGCTACTGCTCAGGAGTTCAGACCTACAGTGGCACAGGAAATAGAACAGATCCAGCAACAGCCGGAAGGACCTGAACAGCATGGAGTGGAGGATGAAGTGCAGGAGGAACTCCAACACGTTGTGATAGTACAGTGGCAAGAGGCAATGGAAAGACTTACCTGTGAGAAGGTCCACATGCACTGGAAGGCCCAGAGAAATGTTTAGCTATGACAGTCTGGGACACCCGTCATACCAGTCACGGAGACAAGGAGCAAATGCAGTTGTGCTCAATTCTTACATGGTGCCTGGAAACATGATGACTTATCCAGTTTTACAAGGAGGTTACTGGCACGAAGGAACACCGCTTGTCTGGACATGCTAGACACTGACTAGAAATTGACTTGACTATAGACAGACAAACAAATAGATGCCAGGAGTCATCCAAAAGAGGAGGGGAGAGGTGTAATGGGTTGAAAACAAAGTCACTAAAATCAGACACCCCTTTATATTAAAAAAACGAATTTGTTTCTGTATTTGTCTTAATTATTCGAAATTGTATATTCTACATGCTTTAGCGTTAGTAGTCCATCAGGCCAATAGATGGCGSTGTTGCACTGTGGTAGTACGAGAAACAGCAAGTTCTGGCCAAGCATGCSCACCATTCTTCAGAAAAAAGAAAGCGGCAGAACTTTGCAGACGTAAACTTGTGTCCGTTSTTTTTACTATTACAAGTATGTAACAGAACTTCAAAACTTTATAATATCGAAAGAATATGTAATAAAATGCTATTTAACAACTTAGTCAAGGTATCATCACGTTAGGAAAGGTTTTGTGTTGGTTTTGTGTCGAACTGAGTGAGAGAAGTACGTGACTTACAATGAGCGAGAGTATATGTTAGCTTGATGCTTGCTGAGGTAAAAACGATTTACAAGTCACAGAGACTGTTTACTGAGTAGTTTACTTGTACTGGATTTTGACTAAGAGATTTTTATAAAGAATACGGTTTTAGGGATTACTGAGTTCGTTTGACATGTTATTGGTTTTGTGTAAAATTGTGCTCACGAGCTGGTAAACTGGCCACGCACACTCAGTCTGGAGCGTGGACTTTAAGTGTAGAAGTGCGGGTGCATGAGAGAGAGACGATTTTATGGTGCTACAATCTTAAAGCTGAATCTATTGTTGTTAGTTTTCTATATTGTTAGCGGTATATAGAAAAACATTCRMTTTTTTTTTCTTCATATATAAGTGTTTTTATTGTATGAATGTGAAATACATTTAGGTTTTCATGTGAAATCATATAGTAAGACCGGGTTATTTGTTTGAACATTTGAACATTTTMAATTATGCTTTAGGTAAAGTGCATTTATGTTGTAGAGAAAAAAAAACATTCTTCAGAATTAAGAAAGCGGCAGAACTTTGCAGAAGTAAACTTTTGTCCATTCTTTTTACTATTACAGGCCACCTCAGCTACAGACTGAGGCCAGTAACATACATACAGTACTACCCTCTGTAGCGCCTTGTGGTCGGATGCCAAGCAGTTGCCTTACCAAGCGGCGATGCAGCCAGTCAAGATGCTCTCAATGGTGGAGCTGTAGAACCTTTTGGTGTTCCRCTTGTGGGAGGATGGTGTTGATGTGAGCCATGTCCAGCCTTTCAAAGCATTTCATAGCAACACATTTGAGTGCTACAGGGTGATAGTCATTCAGACAGGTTACTTTGGCATTCTTGGGCACAGGGACTATGGTGGTCTGCTTGAAACACGTGGGTATAACAGACTGGGCCAGGGAGAGGTTGAAAATGTCAGTGAAGACACTTGCCAGCTGGTCAGCGCATGCTCTGTGAACGTGTCCTGGTAATCCTGTTAACCTGTTCAAAGGTCTTACATGGGTTACGGAGAGCAAGATCACAGTCGTCCGGAAAGCCGGTGCTCTTATGCATGGTTCAGTGTTGCTTGCTTCGAAGCGAGCATAGTAGGTATTTAGCTTGTCTTGTAAYCTCGCGTCACTGGGCAAGTTGCGGCTAGGTTCCCCTTTGTAATCTGTGATYGTTTGCAAGCCCTGCAACATATGATGAGCATCTGAGCTGGCATAGTAGGATTTGATCCTAGTCTTGTCATTTTGACTGTTTTATGACTCAGAGGTTGTAGAAGGATTTCTTATCAGCATCCAGATTAGTGTCCCGCTCCTTGGAAGTGGCAGCTCTAGCCTTTAGCTCAGTGCGGATGGAGGGGGACGTCATCGATGCGCTAATTAATGAAGCCGGTGACTGATGTGGTAAACTCCTCAATGTTATCGGAAGAATCCTGGAATATATTCCAGTCAGTGCCAGCGAAACAGTCCTGTAGCTTAGCATCCACTTCATCGGACCACTTCCTGTTTGAGTTTTTGCTTGTAATCAGGAATCAGGAGGACAGAGTTATGGTCAGATTAGCAAGGGAYATCTTTGTATGCATTTCTGTGTGGGGAGTATAGGTGATCTAGAGTAGTTTCACCTCTAGTTGCACAGGTGACATGCTGGTAAAAAATAGGTAAGACTGATTTTAGTTTCCCCACATTAAAATCACCAGCCTCTAGGAGCACTGCCCCTGGATGTGCATTTTCTTGTTTYCTTATGGCCCTATAKAGCTCGTGGAATGACGTCTTAGTGCCAGCATCGGTTTGTGTTGGTAAATATACCGCTCTCAAAAATATAGATAAACCCGCTTGGTAAATCGTATGGTCTGCAGCTTATCATGAGGTATTCTAACTCAGGCGAGCAAAACCTTTGAGACTTGCTTAACATTAAAGATCACTTACCAGCTGTTGTTAACTAAGAGACACATACCTCCCCGTTAACCTTACCCAAATCTGCCTTTCGGTCTATATGTATATTATCAATGTCCTTGTTCAGCCACGACTCTGAGAAACATAGGATACTACAGTTCTTCAGGTCTTATCGATAGGATAGTCTCAAACGGAGCTTGTTCAGTATGTTTTCTAGTGATGGTATGTTCACCAATAGAACGGAGGGTAGAGGCGRTTTATTTAATCACGGACGTCGTCTCATCAGGTTGCCCGCTCGTTGGCCTATCTTGCGCCATCTCTTCCTTTTTAGAGGGATTAGGCCTGCTCCTGAATCAGCAGTACGTCCAGAGCTGCCGACTCGTGGAGGTAGAAAATCTTAATCCAAATCAAGGTTAGTGATCGCTGTTCTGATGTCCAGAAGCTGTTTTCAGTCATAGGAAATTGATCAGTGTAAAAAAAAAACAAACATAAAATAACAGAATTGGTCAGGAGCCCATAAGACGGCAGCTATTCACAGCAGGGCTTTCTAGCCCCTACAGAAAAACGACAATGTTAAGCACCCTGTGGGGTACTTAGAAGTAGAAACACGACTTGACTATTGGGAAGGAGATGCTTGCTTTGGTACTTCAAGGTTCATGCGTCTTCTATAGCCCTCGTGGTCTATACTGATCATAACACTCGTTTTCCTGTGAAAGATGAGCTCCACGAATCGCTGACTCCTTCGCCGGAGTCTCATATTGCAGGAGTTTCCACTTGAAAGCAGACATGTCGTGGTAAGGACAACTAGGTTGCTGATTGTCTTTTAAGGGTGGGCAGTCAATACGTTTTGTGTTTTGTCTTTACCAAGTGTGTGGCCCTGGCTCACATTTTGCTGTATTGGAGACAAGTTTTGTTTTGGTTCGTCCCAAGGGTATCATGTTTTAAGGTATGACCCAGGTGCAGACAGTGTTCTAGAAACAAAAGTTTATTCCTTAAACATGGGCAGGCAAACYACGGGTCAAGGCAGGCAGAGGTCGGTAATCCAGAGTAGTGGGGAAAAGGTACAGGACGACAGGCAGGCTCAGGGTCAGAGCAGGCAGAACGGTCAGAACCAGGAACAATCGAGAGACAGAAACAGAGGGGAAAACGATGGTAGGCTTGACGAAACAAAACGAACTGGCAACAGACAAACAGAGAACACAGGTATAAATACACAAGGGACAATGGGGAAGATGGGAAACACCTGGAGAGGGGTGAAGACAATCACAAAGACAGGATCAGGGTGTGACAAAAGGGATGAGAGTAAAGAAAGGTAAAAAGACTGAATTATTTTAATATAGCAGCCTAAAACTCAGTTTGGAAAAACAGAGGTAATATGTCAAACTACAAAAACATTTCTTTTTTTTAAACTGAAAGAGTGGCTGTTTTGTCTTGTACGATAGACAGAAAAACACCAGCTTAAAATTGGAGAAAGATACACATTTAAGTTTAGCACTCCCTCCAAGTTTGTGAGTACAAAGCCTTTTACTTTGTCTCTTTTTTWAATTTGATCCATTTTAGAATAAGGCTGTAATGCAACAGAATGTGGAAAAATAGGGAAGGGGTCTGAATACTTTCTGAATGCACTGTACAGCCCTTTCATGATTATACCATGGACCTTTACTCTGCTCACAATCTGATTTAAATGTTAGTAGTACAGACAAAGTGTTGGAATATGTAGAATACCAAGTGTGTCTATCTTTAGAAGGYAAAGATGTGGACACTGATGATATAACATGTTTACAGTGAGAAAGGTCATTTGATTAAAGTGAGTTTGGATTAAAGTGAGTTTTCACATAACCAAAATAAGGCAATGCCATAATTCCTAATTTTCTAATTTTAATACCCCCACATCAACAGCATTATATTGTGTGGGGTCCAATCTCATGTTATGCACTTGAACCACAAGATGGCGACACATGATCAGAAATGTCTGAGCTGCAGAGTATCAGGAAGAGSTGACTACATTTTCTACCTGGTTTAAATGATAGTTTATTTCACTGCATGGTAGCTACACATCTGACTTTTGRTACAGTCTACACTTTTTCTTATTGAAACCAGAAGCTGATGTTGATGTTTATATCTGTAATGCACCAGTGTGAGTGTGATGAACTAGGCATATGCATTACGCAACAGAAGGTTAACCCTGACATCAATGCAGACCAAACAGTGTTCTGGAGCCGTGGTCAAAGAGCAGGAGGAAACGGTATGGGACAGGCCTGTAATTAGGWTTGAGTGGAATGGAAACAGTCAGCTTGCTGGAACCAACTTCCCTGTGGAGTGCAGTGGAGCAGTGTGTGGTGAATGAGCACATGGAGCATTGTATTGTGTGTGCATGTGTGAATGAATGCATGTGTCTCCGTCTGCCCTGTCAATACCCCCCCCCACCTCCACCTATAGTCAGGAGATACCATGGGGCTGCTCCCTAGCGGAGAGAGAGAAGGGGGCTCAACGAGGCTAGCAGATTCCCAGATCAGAAGCTCTAATACCCCACCAATAAGATCTGGCTTTGCGTCAGGGACGGGCCGCTTGCAGTCCGAGGTGAAACCCCAGACAAAAGGGGAGAAATCAGGAGATCAATGGGCTTGAGTCCGGGCCAGGGAGGAAAGCAAGCCAACAAGCGAGTGAGTGGTTGAACGAGGGATGCATGGAGATTATGTTGGCGGGCCTGTGGGCGGCAGGGAGAGGGGACGAAGTGTGACGGGGTCCTAAGTAGACGCAGGGGCTCCGCTGTGGAGGATTAGTGCTGATTCTGTGCGCTCGTTAGGGGGACACGGAGCAGCGGTCGTGTGTGTGTGTGTGTGTATGGGGGAGGTGGAGGGGGGCATGGGGGGCTAATCTGTCCAGACATTGGCTGTGGACCCCTGTGCATATTAGAGTGGGGCGCCCGGGAAAGGGAGCAGGGGCGGCGGGATTAACCAGCCTCTGACAGGTGTCCTCTTTTGTGCCACTGAGGGGYATCTATCCATCGGGTATTGAACGCCAAAATCATGAAGTGATAGGCTGTTTGTAAGAGGGGAGGGAGAGGGGATAGGGGCAGGGAGCATGAATGGGGGGTAAGAGTGTGTGTGTCTGTGTGTGTGGCGTCTATGCTGGCGTGCATGCATGTGTGTGAGCTAGCGTTCCTGAATGTGTGTCTACATACCGTACCAGTCAAACGTTTGGACACACCTACTCATTCAAGGMTTTTTTCTTAATTTTTTACTATTTTCTACATTGTAGAATAATAGTGAAGACATCAAAACTATGAAATAACACATATGGAATCATGTAGTAACCAAAAAAGTGTTATACAAGAGATTGAGATTTTTTGCCTTGATGACAGCTTTGCTCACTCTTGGTATCTCTCAACCAGCTTCACCTGGAATGCAGTCTTGGCTGCTTTTCCTTCACTCTGCGGTCCAACTCATTCCAAACCATCTCAATTGGGTTGAGGTCGGGTGATTGTGGAGGCCAGGTCATCTGATGCAACACTCCATCACTCTCCMTCTTGGTCAAACAGCCCTTCCACATCCTGGATGTGTGTTCTGTCATTATCCTGTTGAAAAACAAATGAAAGTCCCAATAAGCGCAAACCAGATGGGATGGCGTGTCACTGCAGAATGCTGTGGAAGCCATGCTGGTTAAGTGTGCCTTGAATTCTAAATAAATTACAGACAGTGTCACCAGCAAAGCACCCCCACGCCATCACACCTCCTCCTCCATGCTTCATTGTGGGAACTACACATGCGGAGATCATACGTCCACCTACTCTGCGTCTCACAAAGACACGGCGGTTGGAACCAAAAATCTCAAATTTGTACCCACCAAAGGACAGTTTTCCACCGGTCTAATGTCCATTGCTCGTGTTTCTTTGCACAAGCAAGTCGCTTCTTCTTATTCCTGTCCTTTTAGTGGTGGTTTCCTTGCAGCAATTCGACCATGAAGGCATGATTCACACAGTCTCCTCTGAACAGCTGATGTTGAGATGTGTCTGTTACTTGAACTCTCTGAAGCAGTTATTTAGGCTGCAGCTTCTGAGGCTGGTAACTCTAATGAACTTATCCTCTGCAGCAGAGGGAACTCTGGGTCTTCCTTTCCTGTGCGGGTCCTCATGAGAGCCAGTTTCTTCATAGCGCTCAATGGTTTTTAAAGTTCTTGAAATTTTCCGGATTGACTGACCTTCATGTCTTAAAGTAATGYTGGACTGTCGWTTCTCTTTGCTTATTTGAGCTGGGCATGCCATAATATGGACTTGGTCTTTTACCAAATAGGGCTATCTTCTGTATACCACCCTTACCTTATCACAACACAACTGATRGGCTCAAACGCATTAAGAAGGAAAGAAATTCCACAAATGAACTTTTAGGAAGGCACACCTGTTAACTGAAATGTATTCCAGGCGACTACCTCATGAAGCTGGTTGAGAGAATGCCAAGAGTGTGCAAAGCTGTCATCCACACTGTCATCAAGGGTGACTACTTTGAAGAATCTCAAATATAAAATATATATTGATTTGTTTAAAGAATTACTACATGATTCCATATGTGTTATTTCATAGTTTTGACATCTTCACTATTATTCTACAATGTAATGAGTAGGTGTGTCCAAACTTTTGACTGGTAGTGTACATGTTGGATGCAGGAGGCAAGCTCTTAGTATCGCCATGCAGCTGTCCAGAACGGGGAGAGACAGAGGACATGGTAGCGCCAAGTTGGCAAAGAGCTGTGAGTTTACACACAAATAGATGCCCAATCTGCCCCCATCACATCCCACCATGAAGTCACACTCTAACAATGTTCTGCTGAAGAACTACAAACGACACACACACACACACACAGCCTCCAATCCATTACAGCCCTCCCTCCCTCCCTCCCTCCCACACACACGCCTCCCTGAGGGAACCTGTCCACTCAGCCAGGTGTCCCGATAGGTAATGTGGATCACTGGAGGGCTGGCTGGTGGCCAGAGGGGTGATGGTGTGTGGCGGCGACAGGTGACAGAGTGGGGCCAGATCACCTTTCCCAGCGGTCAGTGTTTGTTTAGGAGCCACAGGCCGGGAGCTGAGACCCGGGGCTGCGTGACAGACAAGCCCAGCTGAGAGGCTTCTTTTGGGAGTAACCTACCTGGTCACGTTTGGGGGACAGAGACTGACCTCCCAGGCTACACACATATGGAAAATAATCATGAATGGCAGAAGATTATTTGTACAAGTAACTGGTAAGATTTTGTATTTTTGTATCAGTGGGGAATTTGTATATGTGTTAACTTACATGCCTTATATGARGTACACACTTTAATACATGATTGTGGTGAATTTCCTACAAAGATATGGTATGAAATACACTACATTACCAAAAGTATGTGGACACCTGCTAGTCGAACAGTCATTCCAAAATCACCCAAACTGTTGCCACAGTGTTGGAAGCACAGAATCGTCTAGAATGTCATTGTGTGCTGTAGTGTTAAGATTTCCCTTCACTGGAACTAAGGGGCCTAGCCCGAACCATGAAAAACAGCCCCAGACCATTATTCCTCCTCCACCAAACTTTACAGTTGGCACTATGCATTTGGGCAGGTAGCGTTCTCCTAGCATCTGCCAAACSCAGATTCGTCCGTCGGACTGCCAGATGGTGAAYTTTGATCCATCACTCCAGAGAACGTGTTTCCACTGCTCCAGAGTCCCATAGAGGCGAGCTTTACACCACTCTAGCCGACACTTGGCATTGTGCATGGTGATCTTAGGCTTGTGTGCGGCTGCTCGGCCATGGTAACCCATTTCATGAAGCTCCCGACGAACAGTTATTGTGCTGACGTTGCTTCCAGAGGCAGTTTGGAACTCGGTAGTGAGTGTTGCAACCGAGGACAGACAATTTTTTCGCACTACGCGCTTCAGCACTCGGCGGTCCCGTGCTGTGAGCTTGTGTGGCCTACCCCTTCGTGGCTGAGCCGTTGTTGCTCCTAGATGTTTCCACTTCACAATAACAGCACTTACAGTTGACCGGGACAGCTTTAGCAGGGCAAAACTTTGATGAACTGACTTGGTGGCATCCTATGATGGTGCCATGTTGAGAGTCACTGAGGTCTTTAGTAAGGCCATTCTACTGCCAGTGTTTGTCTATGGAGATTGCATGGTTGTGTGCTCGATTTTATACACCGGTCAGCAATGGGTGTGGCTGAAATAGCCGAATCCACTCATTTGAAGGGGTGTCCACAATACTTTTGTATATATTGTGTAATGCAACAAAATATATGAATCTATGAATGTGGTAAGAATAGTGTATGTTCTGACAATGTAACCTATACAAAATAAATGCTTCCTTAATAGGTTTCACATTTTTTATAAGTCAACATATAAAAAATGATGACAATTACTATAAGAGAAATACAATATTTGTATATACATTTTCCTTGGTTAATAAGGCTGGGCAACACCTCCTACCAGACAGTTGATTTATCTACTTATCTTTGGTCTCCCATTCAGGGTTTTAACTAAGCCCTGCTTAGGTTTGATATACAGTGGGGAGAAAAGTATTTGATACACTGCCGATTTTGCAGGTTTTCCTACTTACAAAGCATGTAGAGTTCTGTAATTTTTATCATAGGTACACTTCAACTTTGAGAAACGGAATCTAAAACAAAAATCCAGAAAATCACATTGTATGATTTTTAAGTAAATAATTTGCATTTATTGCATGACATAAGTATTTGATCACCTACCAACCAGTAAGAATTCCGGCTCTCACAGACCTGTTAGTTTTTCTTAACAAGCCCTCCTGTTCTCCACTCATTACCTGTATTAACTGCACCTGTTTGAACTCGTTACCTGTATAAAAGACACCTGTCCACACACTCAATCAAACAGACTCCAACCTCTCCACAATGGCCAAGACCAGAGAGCTGTGTAAGGACATCAGGGATAAATTGTAGACCTGCACAAGGCTGGGATGGCTACAAGACAATAGGCAAGCAGCTTGGTGAGAAGGCAACAACTGTTGGCGCAATTATTAGAAAATGGAAGAAGTTCAAGATGACGGTCAATCACCCTCGGTCTGGGGCTCCATGCAAGATCTCACCTCATGGGGCATCAATGATCATGAGGAAGGTGAGGGATCAGTCCAGAACTACACGGCAGGACCTGGTCAATGACCTGAAGAGAGCTGGGCCCACAGTCTCAAAGAAAACCATTAGTAACACACTACGCCGTCATGGATTAAAATCCTGCAGCGCACGCAAGGTCCCCCTGCTCAAGCCACGCATGTCCAGGCCCGTCTGAAGTTTGCCAATGACCATCTGGATGATCCAGAGGAGGATGGCAGAAGGTCATGTGGTCTGATGAGACAAAAATAGAGCTTTTTGGTCTAAACTCCACTCGCCGTGTTTGGAGGAAGAAGAAGGGTGAGTACAACCCCAAGAACACCATCCCAACCGTGAAGCATGGAGGTGGAAACATCATTCTTTGTGAATGCTTTCCTGCAAAGGGGACAGGACGACTGCACCGTATTGAGGGGAGGATGGATGGGGCCATATATCGCGAGATCTTGGCCAACAACCTCCTTCCCTCAGTAAGAGCATTGAAGATGGGTCGTGGCTGGGTCTTCCAGCATGACAACGACCCGAAACACACAGCCAGGGCAACTAAGGAGTTGCTCCGTAAGAAGCATCTCAAGGTCCTGGTGTGGCCTAGCCAGTCTCCAGACCTGAACCCAATAGAAAATCTTTGGAGGGAGCTGAAAGTCCGTATTGCCCAGCGACAGCCCCGAAACCTGAAGGATCTGGAGAAGGTCTGTATGGAGGAGTGAGCCAAAATCCTTGCTGCTGTGTGTGCAAACCTGGTCAAGAACTACAGGAAACGTATGATCTCTGTAATTGCAAACAAAGGTTTCTGTACCAAAAATTAAGTTCTGCTTTCTGATGTATCAAATACTTATGTCATGCAATAAAATGCAAATTATTTACTTAAAAATCATACAATGTGATTTTCTGATTTTTGTTTTAGATTCCGTCTCTCACAGTTGAAATGTACCTATGATAAAAATTACAGACCTCTACATGCTTTGTAGGTAGGAAAACCTGCAAAATCGGCAGTGTATCAAATACTTGTTCTCCCACTGTATGTCAAAGGCTACTAACAATGTGCTATTGTGAGAATGATTGTTGAGAGAACTCCACTAAATAGAAACAGATTCACTGCTGCCATCAAAGTGTTTCCTCCTGCTACTTTCCCTCTACCTCCTCCTGCTCCTCCTCCCCCTCCTTTGCTTTCCCCATCCCTTCTGCTCTCCTCCTGCCTCCCCCCTGCTCTTTCCCCCTCCTCCTCCCAGTGGACTTTGCTTCTTTCTTCGATAAGTGTGACTTTGCGTGCGTCAAGGGTGTCAGACAGTGGCATGCATGTGCTTTGAAATGTGTACGTCCCATGTAAACTCAGCAACAACAAAAAAACGTCCCTTTTTCATGACCATGTCTTTCAAAGATAATTCGTAAAATCCAAATAAATTCACAGATCTTTATTGTAAAGGATTTAAACACTGTTTCCCATGCTTGTTCAATGAACCATAAACAATTAATGAACATGCACCAGTGGAACGGTCGTTAAGACACTAACAGCTGACAGACGGTAGGCAATTAAGGTCACAGTTATGAAAACTTAGGACACTAAAGAGGCCTTTCTACTGACTCTGAAAAACACCAAAAGAAAGATGCCCAGGGTGCAAGGAGGCATGAGGACTGCAGATGTGGCCAGGGCAATAAATTGCAATGTCCGTACTGTGAGACGCCTAAGACAGTGCTACAGGGAGACAGGACGGACAGCTGATCGTCCTCGCAGTGGCAGACCACGTGTAACAACACCTGCACAAGATCGGTACATCCGAACATCACACCTGCGGGACAGGTACAGGATGCCAACAACTGCCTGAGTTACCACAGGAACGCACAATCCTTCCATCAGTGCTCAGACTGTCCGCAATAGGCTGAGAGAGGCTGGACTGAGGGCTTGTAGGCCTGTTGTAAGGCAGGTCCTCACCAGACATCACGGCAACAACGTTGCCTATGGGCACAAACCCACCGTCGCTGGACCAGACAGGACTGGCAAAAAGGGCTCTTCACTGACGAGTCTTGTTTTGGCTCACCGGGGGT
>NC_036842.1:43212649-43289877 GCF_002910315.2 Salvelinus sp. IW2-2015 | reverse complement strand
CCGAAGAGCCCGGATCTTAATCCCATTGAGCACGTCTGGGACCTGTTGGATCGGAGGGTGATGGCTAGGGCCATTTCCCCCAGAAAATGTCCGGGACTTGCATATGCCTTGGTGGAAGAGTGGGTTAACATCTCACAGCAAGAACTGGCAAATCTGGTGCAGTCCATGAGGAGGAGATGCATTGCAGTACTTAATGCAGCTGGTGACCACACCAGATACTGACTGTTACTTTTGATTTTGACCCCCCCTTTGTTCAGGGACACATTATTCAATTTATGTTAGTCACATGTCTGTGGAACTTGTTTAGTTTATGTCTCAGTTGTTGAATCTTGTTATGTTCATACAAATATTTACAAATTTGCTTAAAATAAAGGCAGATGAGAGTAAGGACGTTWCTTTTTTTGCTGAGTTTGTGAGAGACCTTAGCTTACATGTGTCTTGTATGGTTTTYTACAATACATGCAACAGATTGGTATTACTATGATCCAAATACTTTGAAATTCGTATATATCCCATGTATGTGAGACCTTAGGAGGCTTAGCTTACATGTCTCTTGTATGTTTTTTATACAATACATACAACATTTCTGTTATGTCTCAATGTTACTCACCCATTTACATTGAGTGAACAAAAATGAAGAACACCTTCTTAATAATGAGTTTGTACAGTCAGATATGACAAGAGTCTTCTATGAATATTGTATGTGTGTTTGCTGRCATATGTGTTACTTACAAGTTCCAGGTAGAACAATAATTTTGTTAAATTCTTCAAATCTTTCCCTTTAAATAAACATTTTTAACAGTAATGTGGGTAGTTGTTTAGAGACTTTAGAGCCTTGTTAACTTCGCCCCCTTTTTTTTCCTATTTTGTTTTGGATATTTTTGATGTTCCCATGACAACGATTGCGGCCTTGTTGAATGGGTGGGACTGGTGTCAATGCACATTATGCAGTTATGTTATTGATTCTGCAACATCTTTTAGTTATTTGCAGTAACCTAAATACAACTTTGTTGTTGGGAAGTCATGAGAACGTTTTTAACCAGCTGGGTAGGGATACAGGCAGAACCAACCAGTTTTCCTAGCACTTCAGTGTCCCAGGCCCAAGCCACAGCACCAGCCCTTTCCCACCCATTCTCCATCTGGGACCCTCCCAACCCCTGTCTGCTATTTGCAGTAGAGAGAGGAAGGCTGCTCCCCCCCCCCACACCTTCTCCAACCATCACTTGAAAGCAGGAACGGTTGAAATTGTCATTATGAAGTCATCATAGTGATATTGAAAAAATGAAAACAAAATTGGGGAGGGCTGCCGGTTCAAATCCCAGGTCTGATCAACAAATCTGGCGGCAACCGGAGGGTTGCTGTTATCAACATCCTAGGTGTAATCTCCTGTTGTTGTGCCCCCCGAGCACTAAACCCCCTGAAATCGTTTTACTGCATGGCGGCTGACCCTGTACTCCCAACCGTCTAAGTGTGTCTCAGGAAGGTAGGGAAAATACACATTTTGCTTCTCTTGATTTTTCTTGAAGAGAATGATGTTCATTGCAGCTGGCCCAATAACCAATATGAGAGGCTCAGACAGGCAGATATGATATCATTGTTGTTGTACCCTGTATTATCTAGTCTTTTTTTACTGCTGTTTACCCAGTTGCACTAGCGGCCGAGTAACGTTAGGCGTGACTAAAGGATCTATAGCTAGCCAGCCTCTGGGTTTTGACCATGTGGCATTTCTTTGTCACACACAAGGGATTACTTGAAGGGGACAAGGGCCAGAAAGGACACAGGGCAGCGGATGCACATGCTCAGGTTACYTCCCCCATTTACTTAGTTGTGATTTGGTTAAGGGGGTAAGGAGTTGGCGGGGTTGAGAAAAGGGGGGTGATGGTGGTCAGTGAAGAGTGACAGGGGTTGCCTATTGTATCTAATTTCGCCTCTAAAGGAGTAGAGGAGGTTCACCACCAGTACTGTGCAGCTCATCCAGTACGAACCAATTATCCACTCAACAACCTTCACTCAGGACACGCTGTTGAGCAAATAAAGCAACATTTATGATGCGCTGGTTGAAATTCTCCCAGAGAATCTGAGGGTCTCGTCAGTTCGACCTCCTTTGACACTTGTGAATCACAAGCCAATCACCATAGAACGCGGGACGCTCACAAAGCATACTTTTTGGTGGCTTCCGGTGACGCAACTTAGGAAATGTCTGCCTAGTTTTTCGTACTGCACATCGGTTGGGAATTTCCCCCCCAAATTCAAGTATTTACTCTGAGCATTATAATAACTTACGCAAAATGGAAAAGGGGAAAATAGGAAAAGGTCGCGGAGCTACAACAACAGCCCGTAACAAGACAGCAGAAGATATAATCGTCGATGAACCCGAGATGGCTAATGCTAGCGCAAATAAGATAGCAGCAGCAAAAGAACCCTCATTTCGTGAGGTGTTAAAGGAGGAATTGCGCGAGGCGCTCACAGGCTTACGAGAGGAACTTGGAGAAGATGTAAGAAAATAACTAAATGAGTTCAAGAAGGACAATAACCAGAAACTCGAAGAAAACAAAGAGGAACTTCACAGCATATCTACAAGAATGGGGGACGCAGAACAACGCATTGGGGAAACGGACTCATGGAACTCCGCCGTCAAGGAAATACTTGAACAGTCACTGAAAAGCCAACACAGGCAAAAGTGACAGAATTTGAAGGTTTCTCACGTCAAAACAACATTAGACTTTATAACGTAGTAGAGGGCGCAGTAAAAGACTCTGTGCCCAAATTCATGGTCTATTCAAAGAAATACTTGAAGACGACACTGGCCTGGGAATCGAGAGAGCACACCGATCTTTGGCCTCGAAACCCCCCAGCAGCGCCCCACCAAGATCCATAGTAGTACGATTCCTAAAATTCTCAGTCAAAGAGAAAGTCTTACATGCATTTGCAGCCTGYAAAAAGCCTGTTAACCTTTTCTCAATATAGGGGGTGCTGTTTCAACGTTACCATTTATCGTTCCCAAATTAAACTGCCTCGTACTCAATTCTTGCTCGTACAATATGCATATTATTATTACTATTGGATAGAAAACAATCTCTAGTTTCTAAAACCGTTTGAATTATGTCTGTGGGTGAAACAGAACTCTTTCTGCAGCGAAAATCATGACAGGACTGCGAAGGTCTGAAAACGAGGCTCTGTTCTCAGATCAGTTTAAAGCTCTGTATGTATCCTATGGGTCGACATGAACTGCACCCGCCTTCCCTGGATGTCAGTAACCAATGATAATTGGACTGGAGTTTCTACGTAGATCTCAGACCTTATAAAAGGACATGGCATGGGGGCGTGCTCTTTCGACGTTCGTCAAGAAGCAATGGAGGACCTCAGGATGGCATGCTCAAAAGCTCTCGTTATAGGCCTAAGTTATATCCGTCTGTGATTTAATTCGATATAGGTGTTAGAAACATCATAACAAGTTATTTTAAAACGAGGATATCAGTTTATCGCAGTATATTGCTATTTTCGGAATTTCCTTAGTATTGCGTTTTGAGGATTTGGGCATGTCTGCGCCACATAGCTATTGTTAGCTGCTAGTTCCAAAGTTGAAGACGACGTTTTACAACCGAGCAACGATTCTTTGGACAAAGGACAACTTGCCCAAGATTCTGATGGAAGCTCGTCCAAAAGTAAGAGCTATTTATGATCTTATTCCGTATTTATGTGGAAAAATGTAAATGGATTTGTCCGCCATTAATGCGGCACTAGTCTGGCTGTAACGCACACTGTATGTCTAGTAACGTTAATTTTAAAAATCTAACTCAGCGGTTGCATTAATAACTAATGCATCTTTCATTTGCTGTCCAACCTGTATTTTTTAGTCAAGTTTACGATTATTTATTGATTAGATTAGGTGCCTCTCCAAGATGGCGCCGGCCAGAATGCATGACTGATCACATTGTATAAACCACGATGTGCTGCTAAATATGCACATTTTCGAACAAAAACCTATATGATTGTGTAATATGATGTTACAGGACTGTCATCTGATGAAGTATATCAAGGTTAGTCCAAATATATATCTTTTGCTGGATTGTTACGATCGCTAACCTTTGCTGCTGGTAAATGCGGTTGTGTTTCTGGCTATTGGTGGTACGCTAATATAATGCTAATTGTGTTTTTGCTGTAAAACACTTAAAAAATCTGACATATTGGCTGGATTCACAAGATGTTGGGCTTTCATTTGCTGTACGCTGTGTATTTCAGAAATGTTTTATGATGAGTAATTAGATATTTGACGTTGGTCTCTGTAAATATTCTGCCTGCATCGACGCTATTTCAGATTGCAGCTGCAATGTAGAACTGTGATTTATACCTGAAATATGCACATTTTTGAACAAAACATATGCTATACAATAAATATGTTATCAGACTGTCATTGATGAAGTTGTTTCTTGGTTAGTGGCTATTTATATCTTTATTTGGTCGAATTTGTGATAGCTACTGATGGAATAAAAAACTGGTGGAGTAAAAAAAGTGGTGTCTTTTGCTAACGTGGTTAGCTAATAGATTTACATATTGTGTCTTCCCTGTAAAACATTTTAAAAATCAGAAATGATGGCTGGATTCACAAGATGTGTATCTTTCATCTGGTGTCTTGGACTTGTGATTTAATGATATTTAGATGCTAGTATTTACTTGTGACGCTATGCTAGGCTATGCTAGTCAGCTTTTTTACTGATGGGGGTGCTCCCGGATCCGGGTCTGGGAGGACTTAGGAGGTTTAACTTCCAAGGCCAACGAGTGTTCTTTGATCATGACTACGCGGGAGAGATACTGAAAAGAAGGAAAGAATACACCCCCATTAAGAAAGCACTTAAAGAGAAGGGTATTCATTTCCAAACACCATTCCCGGCAAAAATGCGGGTATTTCTGGAAAATGGCCCAGTTACATACGAGCATGCAGACGAYGCGGCTGAGGACCTGAAGTCGAGTGGCATCCCAGTGGAGTATACCGCCAGGAGAAAGGCGACATCACCGGCGGAAAGACTCGAGCAGGCTCTCCCATGGATCGTTGTCGACAAGCAGAGTCATGGAGAAAGAGGGAGACCACCTCGGCGAGAGGACGTTCACATCCGAGAGAGACTCAGGCATTTCCAATGGGAAGATGGAAGACACTGAATCGGATTTAACAAAAAAAAAATACAAAAAAAAAAAAGGAAAAAAAAAGGTAATAAAATGTATGCACTCTACTGTAAGTCGCTCTGGATAAGAGCGTCTGCTAAATGACAAAAAATGTAAATGTAAAAATAGTTACCGCGAGCTGTTAAGACGTTGGGTTGTTACGGTTGTCATTGCAATAGGTAAAATATCTCCCCTATTTTCCCCCAATGCTGAACAAGGGTGAGTAGCCAAAAGTATGTGTTCTTTAGGAACACACTAAGTAGCGTCACGTTAATAACAAATATCTTAGCTAAGGATTAATGACACATTGACAACGGGGTGACAGAAGGGCATATCAAGGGGAGGATTCATGATATGCACGCATGACCGATATAGTTTTCACTTGTCATTAACCGATGTGTATAAGCGACGAAATAGGCGCCCTTATTATTTTCGGTTCCAACAGGTCTTGTTTGTGACTACGTCACGCATTTTCATATCTGAGCGAGGGGCCCCTCCAGCGGACAGGCTCATCCCCTCAATCCCCAGAGGCAAGAGACAGTCCTCGAGTCCAAATGCCAAAGTATTTTCCCACTTTGGTTAACTTCATTATCGTTCTTGATTTTTTTGTTAATTTTTAGGCTCATGATAAGCAGGCAGATATGTGCACATGTTTTTTTAATTTATATCGATGCATCATCGGGAATTTAAGGTCCTAAGTCTCAATGTAAACGGACTGGGGAGTGCCATCAAGAGAAGTAAGGTAATAGCAAAGATGAAACGGGAGAGAGTTGACGTACTATTCTGGCAGGAAACTCACTTATCCACACCTGAACACGAGAAATTCAAGAAAATGGGATATAGGAAGAAAAAAAGCATTCTTCTTACAAAATGGGTAGAAGGGGAGTTGCAATCTTGATCCCAAATTCAGTTAATTTTGAGTTTAGGTCAGAAATAAAAGACAAGGAGGGTAGATTTATACTTGTTAAATGTAAACTGGATAGCAATCTTATCTGTGGAGGGGATTTTAACATGATTTTAAACTCAAAATAGGACAGCACAAATCAAAATAGGAAAAGGAGTCTAGTTGCTAAAAAGATCAATAGGATACTGCGGGATCTAGGACTGCTCGATGTATGGCGTGACCTCCACCAGACCGATAAGGAATATACTTTTTACTCAGCCCGCCACACTGAATACTCCAGGTTAGACTACTTGTTCATGTACAATGCAGATAGACACAGGCTTAAGGATTGTAGGATCGGGCAGAGCGACTTATCGGATCATAATGGAGTTTACCTTACTCTACACCTTGATAGCAAACCAAGAAATACTATATGGAGACTTAATACAAGCATGCTGAATGATCCAGCATTCAAGGAATCAATAAAGACAGAATTGAACATCTATCTGGAGAATAATGATAACGGAGAAGTATCCCATGCTACATTGTGGGATGCAGCTAAGGCGGTTATTAGAGGAAAGATCATAGCCACATCATCTCTCAAGAAAAAGATCTGTCTCTTATACACATCTAGATGTGTATAAGAGACAGATATAGACCTATCGCAATTCTTAACACGGATTATAAACTATATGCATCAATAATAGCCAAAAGAATGGAGAACATAATCCCAGAATGGCTTGACGGAGATCAAACTGGTTTCATACAAAATAGGCAAACACAGGACAATATAAGGAGAACACTACATGTCATGGACCACATTACTCAGAATAAGACAAGTGCAATATTAATCAGTCTAGATGCAGAAAAAGCATTTGATTCAGTGGGATGGGATTATCTATTCCAAGTTATGGAAAGATTTGGTTTCAACAAAGAAGTGATACAGTGCATCAAAACACTGTATTCATGTCCTGTCTCTTATACACATCTAGATGTGTATAAGAGACAGACATTACTCAGAATAAGACAAGTGCAATATTAATCAGTCTAGATGCAGAAAAAGCATTTGATTCAGTGGGATGGGATTATCTATTCCAAGTTATGGAAAGATTTGGTTTCAACAAAGAAGTGATACAGTGCATCAAAACACTGTATTCATGTCCGACCGCTAGAATAAAGATAAATGGACATTTGACACGAACGATAAAATTAAAGCGAGYGGCAAGACAAGGCTGTAATCTTTCACCCACGCTCTTCTCCCTGTACCTCGAACCATTAGCACAGGCAATAAGACAGGACCCAACCTTAGAGGGAYTYACAATAAGAGGCAGTGAACATAAGATATGCATGTAMGCTGATGACGTTCTGTTATTCCTTAAAGACCCAGGCTCAAGTGTACCTAGATTGATGGATGTTTTACCCTGAATATGTTCCAAATGTTTGTATGTGCTTAACGTACACAAGACCCAAGCCCTAGTATATAATTATACCCCACAGGAAGTGCTGAAGAGTAGGTATAACTTCACCTGGACCTCTTCATTCATTAAATATCTTGGAGTATATCCACCAAAAGATACAGCCAAACTTTATCGCATGAATTACGATCACATCAACAAGAAAATATATGATGACCTAGACAGGTGGAATTCACTTCCCTTAGATCTTAGTTGTAGAATTGAAACAATCAAAATGAACATCCTGCCGAGGTTACTGTATTTGTTCCTTATCACTGCCCATAGAAATCCAACCTAAACAGTTTAGGGATAAACGGATATCAAGGTTTATCTGGAACAGTACGAGACCAAGAACTAGATATACAACATTACAATTACCAAAAAACTGTGGGGGTATGGCCTTACCAAACCTAAAAGATTTATGTGTCAGCCCAATGAGACCTCTGGTGTGTTGGTGCAATTCAGAATACGAATCCAAATGGAAAGACATGGAGACTACTTTGACAGAGATACCCATACAGTCAGTTTTGAGAAATAAGGACATGGTAATAGAAATGTACAATAGACAAAATCAGTGGATTAATTTCTCTCTGAAGACATGGTTTAGGGTAGTTAAGCAAAATCATTTAGACAGAGAGATCAAACTGCTGAGTTGGCCCTCATACGACCCCAGCTTCATCCTTGCAACTCAGGACAGCAGATTTAAACAATGGACGCAGAAAGGCATCACATCATTCAGTACAATTAGAAGGAATGGGGACCTAGATAACTTCCAGGATCTAAGTAAAAAACATGGCTTGGATAAACAAGATTTTTACAGATACCTACAAGTTCGAAACTATTTCTTCAGGGAGATAAAAGTGACTGACCCTCGAGCACCTCAAAAATGTATCCAAGTAATTCACTAACGCATACAACTTGGGGAGTAACAAAAAAACGATTTCAAATCTCTACTTGGGTATTCAATCCTCAAAGAAACATTCTACAAACTGTATTAAAAAGAAATGGGAGGAGGAACTTAACATTGAAATAACTGATGAAACATGGTTGAACATATTAGAGACTCAACATAGCTCCACCAACTCAAGGTCATGGAGAGAATTCTGTTGGAAGACTGTTATACGTTTCTTCATAACACCTAAACTGAAATCAAAACAGACTGGCTCCCTACAATCTTGTTGGAGAGAATGCGGCCTATTGAGGGTGGATCACTCTCATATCTTTTGGACCTGCCCCACAATCAAAACTTACTGGGGAGAAATAAGATATAACATTGGAAAAATAATGGGATTTGACATAGAACAAACATTCATTTCTTTGTACTTGGTTGAAATACCTGATAACGTACACAATAGAGAAAAGTATCTCTTGAAGGTCCTACTGGCAGCCAGTAAAAAGGCTATCACTGGGAAATGGCTACAAAAAGACCCTCCCACAGTSACACAATGGATAGACATTGTAGAAGAAATACACCACATGGAGCGTATGACCTTTGCTTTAAGAACACAAGAGGAGAGAGGTCAGGAATACTGGGAAAAAATGGGTTTCGTACTTGAAAAAGGTCTAATTCAAAGATGTCAATGTAACTAATATGATGAGATGATGATGAAGGTATGACGTGCACTGTAACTGCCATATCTTTTTTGTTGTTCTCTTATTTTACTTTTACAAAGTATATTTAAAAAAGCATACGTTTTGGTGTACACGTGGACAGAAAGTACATTGCAGTGTTGAATTTGATGAAATGCAGGCGATATCATCATTTGATTTCTCCTTTCCGGAAAATAGGTAACTGAGCAACACTTCAGATTAGCGGAGACCATGGCTGTGTGTCATACTTTTTACTCGCTCAGATTAGGGGAGACCAGAAGACCTATTGTCACACCCTGATCTGTTTCACCTGTCTTGTGCTCGTCTCCACCCCCACCAGGTGTCTCCCATTTGTCCCCATTATGCCCTGTGTATTTATACCGTGTTTTCTGTTTGTCTGTTGCCAGTTCGTCTTTTCTAGTCAAGCCTACCAGCATGTTTTTCTGTACTCCTGTTTTTCTAGTKCCTGTTTTCTAGACCTGCCGGTTCTGACCATTGCTGSCTACCTGCCCTGACCTCGAGCCTGCCTGCCATCCTGTACCTATCTGATTCTGACCCGGTTTACAAACTTCTGCCTGTCCTTGACCTGCCKCTTGTCTATTAATAAACCAGCTGCCTCCTGTGTCTGCATCTGGGTCTTATCCTGTGTCGTTATAGTATGACCTGGCCATGACTGACCCAGCAGACTCGGACCAGCTCCGCAACGCTGTCTGCCTGCAAGGAGCCACCATTGGAAGACACGAGMAGCTACTTCAGAACCTTATGGAAGGATGTCCAGGGTTTCAAATCATTACTGGAGCAATTCCGTGGATTATCTATCAGGCAGCATGCCACAACTGAAACCTCCCAGACGCTCAGTAATCCTCCTGCCAATGGTGATTTTGTCCAGCCTATCCCTGCTTCCAGAGAACCCTGCTTACCTCCTCTGGGGCGCTATGCTGGAGTTCCTGGAACCTGCCGGGTGTTTCTCTCCAAGTTTTTGAGCTGCAGCTCTCTTCATTTCCTTCAGATCGGATAATGCTGATGTATGGAAGGGCGCTCACCTGGGCTACGGCGGTATGGGAGCAACAATCCGCATTTTGCCTTCGTCTGGAGGATTTCGGGGCGGAGGTGAGGAAGGTGTTCGATTCTCCAGAGTCCGGGAGAGAGGCGGCCCGAAAGCTACTTCTACTACGTCAAGACTCCCGTAATGTGGCAGACTACACGGTAGACACGTTGGCCGCCGAGATTGCCTGGAACCCGGAGTCCCAGTTTGACATCCTTCATGGATTATCGGAGAAGATTAAAGACGAGCTCGCAGCTCGGGAGTTACCCTTGGACCTAGACTCCCTCATGCCTTAACCATAAGGATCGATGGGCGCCTATGGAAACGTAGGAGGGAGAGGAGGTCTGTTCTGGCAACACTCACTTGTCCATGGCTGCTTTCTCGCCTCCAAAGAACCCCGGACGTTCCCGACGCCTGCATTCCTGAGAGGATCCGAAGACACCTGAGCCCACTCGGGAATCATTGGGGACGGCCAACTAATTTCCTCCCGAGCTTATGCAACAGGGCAGGGCTAGATTGTTGCCTAAGGTACGATTACGCAGGCTGAGCTCCAACAGTTGCCTGTATTGTGGTGCTACAGGGAATTACATATCCACCTGTCCAGTAAAAGAACAGGCTCATCAGTAGGTACGAGTACYCTGGTGGGCCATACTGGGAAGGTTCTAACTCCTATTACTCGTACCCCTTTCCATGTTATCCTGCTGTGTGGTGACCGGTTGAAATCTCTCCAAGTGCTCATTGACTGGGGCTGATGAGAGCTTCATGGACGCTACTCTAGTATCTGAGAGGGATATCTAAACACAACTTCTCTTCGTTCACATGGATGCCAGAGCTCTGGACGGACGCWCCATTGGCAGGGTCACTCACAGTACGGTTCCCATTAACCTGCGAGTGTCGGGTAATCAAAGTGAGTCCATACAGCTTCTACTTATTGAATCTCCCCATGTTCCTGTTTTGGAATTTTCATGGCTCCAGAGGCACAACCCCCTGATCGACTGGACCACTGGTTCTATCCTGGGTAGGAGCCCGTTGTGCCATACACATTGTCTTAAGGTGGTGCAGCCTGCCCCAGGACGTCCTCCTGGAGCTCTGGAAAAGCCTTGGATTTCTTCGCCGTTCCCGTGGAGTACCAGGACCTCCTGGAGGTTTTCAGCAAGGCTCGCGCCACCTCCCTTCCTCCGCATCATCCCTACGATTGCGCTATTGACCTCCRCCCGGGCATCACAACGCCTCGAGGCCAGCTATATTCCCTGTCTGGCCCTGAGACCAAGGCCATTGAGGAGTACAATGAGGACTTTCTGGCTGCTGGGAGCATTTGTTCTTCTGCCTTCCCTACCACGCAGGTTTCTTCTTTGTGGAAAAGGACAAGACCCTGCGTCCATGTATCGACTACCGGGGCCTCAATGACATCACTGTAAAGAACTGTTACCCTCTACCACTCCTCTCCTTGGCTTTAGAGCCTCTCCAGGGGGCAACTATCTTTTCTAAGTTGGACCTTCGGAACGCCTACCACCTACTTCAGATACAAAAAGGAGACGAGTGGAAGACAGCCTTCAACACGGCTAACGGACACTACGAGTACCTACCTCGACGACATCCTTGTTTTCTCCCGTTCTGCTCAAGAGCATGTCCGACAAGTCCTCCAGCGACTCCTGGAGAACCAGTTGTTTGTGAAAGCGGAGAAGTGTGAATTCCATCACTCCACTATCTCTTTTCTGGGATACGTCATCGCTGCAGGGAACGTTCAGATGGATCCTGACAAGGTGAGAGTGGTGGTGGATTGGCCCCAACCCACCTCTAGAGTGCAGATGCAACGTTTTCTGGGATTTGCACATTTCTACCACCACTTCATTGGGGCTACAGCACCATGGTTCCCCCCCCCCCCCCCCCTCTGCACTTACTTCTCCTAAGGTGCCATTCACATGGTCCCCAGCGGCTGATCGGGCYTTTTGGGATCTTAAACATCGCTTCACCACAGCCCCCATCCTCATCCATCCGGACCCATCCCGTTAGTTCGTGGTGGAGGTTGACGCCTCGGACGTTGGAGTGGGGGCCGTTCTGTCGCAATGTTCGGCCCAGAACCAAAAGTTGCACCCCTGCGCTTTCTTTTCTCATTCTCAGAGCAAGAACACCCATTCTTAGTTTGGACCGATCATAAGAATCTTGAGTATCTCTGCACTGCCAAATGCCTCAACTCTACGCAGGCTCGTTGGGCTCTGTTATTCACTCGGTTCAACTTTACCATCACCTACCGCCCTGGGTCCAAGAATGTTAAGCCTGGTGCTCTCTCTCGCCTGTATAGTTCCGCGGCTACACCATCAGACCCAGAGACCATCCTCCCTACCTCCTGTCTCACTGCTACACTGGTCTGGGGAATCGAGAGTCTGGTTTGCAAGCGCAGCGTTCCCAGCCCGGATCCCTGCAATGGGCCCATTCCTCGACGCTTACTTGTCATCCCGGCTCCCGTCGTACCCTGGCTTTCATCCAACAACCACTATGGTTTCTGATGTCTCCACATTCGTCGCCGCCTGCACTGTGTGCGTTCAGAACAAGACTCAAGCAGAAWGTTCCGGCTAGCCTCCTTCAACCACTCCCTGTTCCTCATCGCCCCTGGTTCCATGTAATCCCTGGACTTTGTCACTGMTCTTCCTCCGTCTGATGGCAACACCACCATCCTTACAGTGGTGGATGAGTTTTCTAAAGCTGCCGATTTCATTCCCCTCCCCAAGTTACCTTCAGCCAAGGAGACGGCCCAGCTCATGGTACAGCACTTCTTCTGACTCCAAGGACTTCCGGTCAACATCGTGGTCTTCAGTTCTCGTCCCAATTCTGGAAGGCGTTCTGCACCCTCATTGGGTTGTCGGCCAGCCTGTTCTCAAGGTTTCATCCTCAGTCCAACGGCCAGTCAGTGCGCGCTAATCAGGACCTGGAGACGACTCTTCGTTGCCTCGTTTCAGCCAATCCCCCCCTCACCTGGATCCAGCTACTCGAGTYGGTGGAGTACGCCTGGAACACCCTTCCCTGCTCAGCCACTGGGCTCTCATCTTTTAAGTGTTCTCTGGGTTACCAGCTGCCGCTATTCCCAGAGGAAGAGGTCAGCATACCCTCAGCCCAGATGTTTGTCCGTCGCTGTCGGCGTACCTGGAAGAGAGCCTGGTCCGCTCTTAAGACCACCTCCAGGTATCGGCGACAGGCGGACCGCCACTGGACRKKGCTCCCRGCTATCGTTTTGGGCAGAGGGTATGGCTGTCCACTCGGGACCTGCCCRTCTGGGTGGAATCCGGTAAACTTTCCCCCCGCTTTATCGGCCCCTTTCCCATCTCACTTTTCATGTGTCTAAGATTAAACCTTTGTATCACAGCCCTTTGTCTCCTGTTTCCAGCACCCCCCCCACTCCTCGCCTCCTGAGTGTTCGACCTCAGGGCAGTGGTTTCCAGTACCTAGTTGACTGGGAGGGTTATGGCCTGGAGGAGAGGTGCTGGGTCCCCGCTAAGGACATCCTGGACCCGGCCCTCATCACTGACTTTCACCGCCGGCACCCCAGTCAACCAGGTATGGACCCGTATAGGTGGCGCCCCTGGGGGGGTACAGTGATGCCCTGATCTGTTTCACCTGTCCTGTGCTTGTCTCCACCCACACCAGGTGTCTCCCATTTGTCCCCTGTCTATTTATACCATTGTTTTCTGTTTGTCTGTTGCCAGTTCGTCTTGTCTCGTCAAGCCTACCAGTGTGTTTTTCTGTACTGCTAGTTCTTATCATTGCTGCCTGCCCTGACCTCGAGCCTGCCTGCCCTGACCTCGAGCCTGCCTGCCGACCTGCACCTATCTGACTGACCCGGTTTACAAACCCTTATTTATTAATAGACATCAAAGACTAACCATCTGCSTCCTGTGTCTGCATCTGGGTCTCATCCTATGTCGTTAAATCTATAGACAATCTTATGAGACTCTTTTCTAGATTATTAGAAAGACCAATGTCTTGGGTTGAAATGGGTTCCCTTTTGTCCTTATAGCTTGTTCAGGGGTGAAAGATGTAATTTCTTACTGGTATGGGCCGGAAGCACGTTCACACTTTTTTTTCATAGCCTAGGTGTAATCATATAACTACATATGCCTATAGAATCCCTATTAGTTTAATACATGATCTCTGTGGACCTAGTAGCCTAGGCCGAGTGAAGATTTGTCATCACTTTTAACATGCAATACCTTTTAAACATAGGTAGCACATGGGTTTCAAGTTTGGGGAAGCGTGTCACCATAAAAATGCACCTTTTATTATAGAGCAATCAATGCGTCTTTTACAGATTTGATAGAAGAGCCTACTATTCCCAATGCGACGATTAAATTGAATAGTCCTAAAACAGAATAATACACAGTAGCTCAATCACTGCTCGCAAAAGACTGCTCAGTGCAGCGGGTGGTGGCGTAGAGCAGGCCTAAGCTATAGCAGATACATTTCTTCGCACAGGAAAATGTTGGCCTTTTATAAAGATTTCATGCAATTTTATTACGCTTTATATGACTGGGGACATTTTTTACCCCCCTTTTTCTTCCCAATTTCGTGATATACCGGTCACAGCCGGTTGTGACACAGCCTGGGATTGAACCCGGGTGTGTAGTTACGCCCGCCTTAGACCGCTGTGCCACCCAGGAGGCCGTGACTGGAGACATAAGCATCATGTTTTTTTATACGACAAAAATTACAGTGTAGCCTATTCTGCTGACACTGGCAAACAGATCAATAAAAACGATGTCTGACCCATTTAATAGCCCTGGAAGAAGGGGAGACAAATACAATATGACGTCCATCTAACCTGGAGGAGGAAATTATTGTCCAAAAACCTATTTTTTGGGGGGCGCTGACCTAAAGGTAGGCAGTGAATATGCATACACACGGGATATGGCAGATGTTCTCCACTGGTGGCAATAATTAAGTTGAGTCTTTTCATTGTCTTCTAGCCATTTGTCTTCTAGCCATTTGCTTTCCAAACAGTTTTTCCGCGATTGTATYTTTAAATATTGCGATATTTAGATTATGCGATTTAAACAATCCAGAGCTTTTTTTAATTTAAAGAAGCTAATTATCTTCTGTGGCCAAATCATGCTTTCTGGTGTAGTAGCCTATTTTGAATTATTGTATTTGTTTATAAATAGTATGATTTTATGAGTTTAACCAGTAGTTGTTGGCTCTCCAAAAGCTCTCCAAAAGTAAAYGATCGTATTCCTGCTTAAATTCTTTCTTGAATTGTAATTTCTAACTCAGAACAATTGTTTTTACTTGTTTTAGGGGTATATCAGCTTTATTTTTGCAGATAGATTGTGYGTTCTATCAATGTAATTGTCTGCATCAATTTTTTTAAAACATTTTTCTCTTAACCCTACCACCCCTCCCTTAATTGGAGTAAACTAATGGACAATATTGCTTAGGCTTCTACTTCCAGCTTATACATACTATTWAAATTTTACGGACACTGTACATTTTACATTAGTTATCTTGTTTTTTTTGTTTTTTTTRCAGCTACCCTCAACCCCTTCCATCTACAGTTGAAGTCGAAAATTGACATACACTTAGGTTGGAGACCCTTTCCTATGAGACTTTTTAGCTCAGGTGCATCCTGTTTCCATTGATCATCCTTGAGATGTTTTTACAACTTGATTGGAGTCCACCTGTGGTAGATCTAATTGATTGGACATGATTTGGAAAGGCACACACCTGTCTATATAAGGTCCCACAGTAGACAGTGCATGTCAAAGCAAAATCCAAGCCATGAGGTCAAACGAATTGTCCGTAGAAATCCGAGACATTATTGTGTCGAGGCACAGATCTGGGGAAGGGTACCAAAAAATGTCTGCGGCATCCAGGGTCCCCAAGAACAGGGAGGTGACCAAGAACCCGATGGTCACTCTGACAGAGCTCCAGAGTTTCTCTGTGGAGATGGGAGAACCTTCCAGAAGGACAACCATCTCTGCAGCACTCCACCAATCAAGCCTTTAAGGTAGATGGAAGCCACTCCTCAGTAAAAGGCACATGACAGCCCGCTTGAAGTTTCCAAAAGTTACCTAAAGTACTCTCAGATCATGAGAAARAATATTCTCTGGTCTGATGAAACCAATAACCACTCTTTGGCTTGAATGCCAAACGTCACATTTGGAGGAAACCTGACACCATCCCTACAGTGGACCACGGTGGTGGCAGCATCATTTTGTGGGGATGTTTTTCAGTGGCATGGACTGGGAGTCTAGTCAGGATCGAGCGAAAGATGAAGGGTGGAAAGTACAGAGAGATCCTTGAAAACCTGCTCCAAAGCGCTCTTTACCTCAGACTGGGGCGAATGTTCACCTTCCAACAGGACAACAACCCTAAGCACACAGCCAAGACAARGCAGTAGTGGCTTCGGGACAAGTCTCTGAATGTCCTTGAGTGGCCCAGCCAGAGCCCAGACTTGAACCCGATCAAACATCTTGGGAGAGACCTGAAAATAGCTGCGCCGCAACGATCCCCATACAACCTGAATGCTTGAGAGGATCTGGAGAGAAGAATGGGAGAAACTCCCCAAATACAGGTGTGCCAAGCTTGTTGCGTTATACCCAAGAAGACTCGAGGCTGTAATCGCTGCTAAAGGAGCTTCAACAAAGTACTGAGTAAAGTTTCTGAATAGTTATGTAAATGTCATATCWMTTTTTTTTTATACATTTGCAAACATTTCTAAAAACCTGTTTTWGCTTTGTCATTATGGGATATTGTGTAAAATGTCATCAATGTTAGAATAAGGCTGTAACGTAACAAAATGTGGAAAAAGTCAAGGGGTCTGAATACTTTCCGAATGCACTTTATTAAAGCAAACTCAACTCAGCTAACATTTCCCATTGAAAGTCTATGGCCATTGGAATGCATAGAATTGTATGCATATGTTGCTATAGTTTAAAAAGTAGAAAGATTTTACAAATTATTTTCTCAGGTACTCTTGTCTGAAGCAGTCTGTAATGTTCGTTTGGTGTCTCTAGTTCAAAGGTTTTAGAGCAGGTTTGGTTAGAAGAAAAATAGTATGTCGAATGACATAAGTGTTGCTGTTACAAGCACACTAAAACCCTAAAACTATTATCTCTGGTTAGATCAGTAGCATATGTGTGTGACTAATTGCATTAGTAGATCAACATATAACTTAGGTGGAAAATACAATTTTGTCAATGATTGTCAAAGATTTTTAGCACACAACATGAAATATGCACAGCTATTTTGCAAATGTGTGTATAAATATACAGTACCAGTCAAAAGAGAATGCCAAGAGTGTGCAAAGCTGTCATCAAGGCAAAGGTGGGCTGCTTTGAAGAATCTCAAATATAAAATATATTTTGATTTGATTAACAGCTAACCTGGAGTCCAATCAATGAGACGAGATTGGAGATGTTGGTTAGAGCTGCCCTGCCCTATAAAAAACAGGGAGCATCATGGTTTGGGGCTGCTTTGCTGCTTCAGGGCCTGGACAGCTTGCTATCATCGACGGAAAAATTAACTCCCAAGTTTATCAAGACATTTTGCAGGAGAATGTAAGGCTGTCTGTCRGCGAATTAAAGCTCAGCAGAAGTTGGGTGATGCAACAGGACAACGACCCAAAACACAGAAGTAAATCAWCAACAAAATGGCTTCAACAGAAGAAAATACTCCTCCTGGAGTGGACCTCAACCCGATTTSAGATGCTGTGGCATAACCTCGAGAGCGGTTCACACCAGACATCCCAAGAATATTGTTGAACTGAAACAGCTTTGTATAGAGGAATGGTCCAAAATTCCTCCTGACCGTTGTGCAGGTCTGATCTGCAACTACAGAAAACGTTTGGTTGAGGTTATTGCTGCCAAAGGATGGTCAACCAGTTATTAAATCCAAGGGTTCACATACTTTTTGCACCTAGCACTGTGAATGTTTACACGGTGTGTTCAATAAAGACATTAAAATGTATAATTGTTTGTGTTATTAGTTTAAAAGCAGACTGTGTTTGTCTATTGTTGTGACTTAGATGAAGATCAGATCAAATTGTATGACCAATTTATGCAGAAATCCAGGTAATTCTAAAGGGTTCACATACTTTTTCTTGCCACTGTATATATATATTTCTCTATATTTCCATTGATCATGATCATATTAATGTATAACCCCTGAAAATGTCATGTTGATAGGACATTACRATCTTGAGATATTTGAGTTTCTGATATTTTGAAGACCTAAGTACTATGTTTAGTAAAGGTAAAGAGTGTCAGCTGGTACATAACATGTATGGCTGCACAACCCACCACACCTCCCCACAGCTACCCACTGGTTCTTGGGAGCTGGACAGCTGGTGCCTATGGCCGTCCGGCTGTGGGGTGGCTGGGAAAGACCCCAGCCTTTGCATCTGCTGCCTCCCTCCCTCTACTTTCCTCCCCCTCCTCTCCCCCTCCCCCTGTCAGCTGAGCAGGTTGGCATTTATTGGGATGACTCYTGTACTGGAGGCAGCTCTGCAGAGTGGTCACTAGCTGGCACAGCCACAAAGTCATAAAATCGTATTTTAACCCTAACCACACGGCTAACCCGAATGCCTAACCCTAACCTTAAATTGAGACCGAAAAGCACATTTTTGTTTTCATTCAATATAGAGAATTTTGACTTTTCAGCTGGCCCGTCTAGGCTCAGTTCGGCCTCCAAGGCAAAATTCATGACAATAAACGCCAACCTGCGTCAGCTGAGAGTGAGCTGCAGGGGGACAGCTGGTGGGCAGCCGGGGGCTCCGAGACACTGACATCATCTGTTAGAGACACTGGGGCAAGCCCCCGCATTTCCCTCTGCACATGCACACAGACATGAACACGCACGAGCACACACACACACACACACATGTCCATGAACTACACACAGGGGGCCCCAGTAGCATACTTGTATGTGGAGTTTATGGGCTCAACATACAATGGTGAATTCTCACCACACACCACTACCACAACAACAATCCCCACAAACCGATGGCATAATACTTTATTTGATTCTTTGTAGCTCAGTTGGTAAAGCATGGCTCATGCAACGCCAGGATAGTGGGTTTAATTCCCGGGTCCACCCATACATAAAAAAATGGTATGCACACAAAGTAAGTCGCTTTGGACTTTTTTCAGAACCTGACATATACCAGAGGGTTTAGAAAATGGAGAAAATATTCTACCTTGAACATACTCATGCTCAGCATGTTCATATTTGTTTAATAATCATTTGGAGATGCGGTAAGAGTTTGACCAAAACCATGGAAATGTCACCCACACATCCCCCGTAGGGGGTAGATCGAGAATCTCCTCATTGGCGCCRATCAAAATTAGTCTGCATTTAGTTGATATGTGTATTTCACACTACATTAGGGTACAAATCGGATTATAACTCTTGTATGGATGTCGTTTCCCAATACAATMTCATGTCGCCGTCACCAATCAACTGCATTAAACTTAAAAATGTCCACCACCAATTTCTAACTTGCCAGCTATGGTACCAGCTTAGCATTTACCAAAAAATGATCTACACCCCAAAAGGAGAACTCATAATTATTATGCAGCGAAAACAGCCAAATTGGATTTCAGTAACCATATTGTAGGCCTGTTAAATTATGACAGACTTGACAAATATCCACTTTGTAGAATTAACATTTTTGAATGGGCGCCAGTGACGCCCTTGTGCTATCCTCCACTGTATAGACATCTTGCTCTCTGACACAAAAAACGAAATGTCACCCCATAACACAATCACACATACCCCGGTATTTATGAGATGCATGCCATTTTTCCCCTGGTCTCCATGGTGATGGCATGGCCAGGTTCATTATGTCACTCTCTTGGGGTGCAGAGGGCCCTTCCAAGGCGCCTTGTAAACTGGGGTAAAGCTGTTCGATTTGGCTAATTACTGAAGTTATGGAACACTTGGCGCCTGACATGGCTGGAGGAGACAGACCCCTGGAGAGGGAATGAGAGACAGACAGAGAGTGGGACGGAGATATGGAGTGGGGAGGAGAAAAGGGCATGAGGGAGAGAGGGACGGGGGAGGAGAGAGAGAAAGAGAGAGAGATAGTGTGACTTTGATAGAACTTTGATTACATTTACAGTTAACAATCAAAAATCGATTCACTTATTAGCTATTATTTAAAAGTTAACTTTTTTATCATTTCTGGGAGGTACTTTGTCTCCTGTTTTTCAAAAACTCTTTTTACTTTGGCCATATTTACACAAAGTATTTTGTGCCAATAACGCTTATTGAAAATAATGTAATTGAGAGAGATGAAAAGCCGGAGAAGACTAGAGAGCGCCTTATTTAGGCCGAGAGGGCACCTTTAGGCCAGCCAAGTCCTGGAGSCATTCACATTCACAACATAACCAGTCATGGTCAGTGGGACCTCTGGAATCACACTGGCCGACAACAATAGCGAGGCATGGGTCGGGGAGAGGTATTAACAAAGTTTAAATGAGCAGAAGTTGAGGGGAGGGGGAGGATGTAGAAGCCGGAGATTCTTTTGTCCCCAGAAGTCTGTCCAAACAGGGGTCAAGACGGGGGTCCTCTAATTGAAGTGATCTCTGCCAGAAAGGCATCACTAGAATCCAACAAGAGGAATGGGGGGGCGGGTCTCTACTAGGGTTGTGCCGAGTAGTCGGACAAAACGAGTATCTCAACAGATATGGGACATTTTTTGGGGTAGGATTATGATCCAAATATTCTTTGTAATTATCCGTGATCGGAAAAAAAACTTTGGGTGCCAGCACGCATCTTTTTCATGTCAGTCAGTCGTGCAAGGTTCTTGGTTAAGTGCTTGTAAGTAAGCATTTCACGGTAAGGTCTACACCTGTTTAATTCAGCGCAGGTGACAATAACTGATTGATTTGATTCTACATGGCCTAAATAACTCAACTGGCTAGTTGTCCTGTCTGTAAAGACGTTGATCCTGCTGCTTTGAAAGGATAGAGTGAAGCTGTATTTCTCCGTCCACTCACTTCATAATTTCACCTAATCACTTTTCCTCACGTGGTCAGTCTGACCATTTAGGTTGCTGCCGCCTGCTACTATGATAAATCCCAAGGCGAGGACGTTTGCTATCAAGCTATCAATGTGCATWACATCTAACAAGCGGGGCAATGGTAGGGACAAAAATATGATACGCTGATGTGCACTCTGACTGAGTGACAGCAAACTTGGCTGCCCGCTGCAAGTTGAGGACAAAGGCACACACACACACATCTCCGTGTGCCGCTTTTTTGCAGCAAAAACTTGTTTAGGCATATTAAAACACCTTTTTTTCAGATCACAAGTATCATCCGGTCCGACTATCAACTGTGAATTTACGGATACGATTACAAATACGAGTATGGCCATGTRGGAACAKCCCTAGTCTCTACAGTTGTACAATGAGATAGCATCCTAGCCCAATGTAAACCTAGTAATTTGTAGGTAAGTACTGTATATTTGCTTTTTTTGTATACACAATGAGGTCCAGAATTATTGGAACCCTTGACAAAGATGAGCAAAAAATACTATGTAAAATACAGCAATTTTTAAAATGATTTTAAACTAATGCAATTGCTCAAATAAATAAACGTTGGTTAACAAATAATAAAACATTTAAACAAATAAAAAAATAGTGGTCCAAATGATTGGATCCCCTGTTTTCAATACTCCAGCACCCTCCCCTCTCAAGGATAATGACACTGATCCTTTTTCTAMAATGTTTTATGAGATTGGAGAACACATTGGGAGGGATCTTATTTCTGCTGCCACCTATGCTTCATCGTAGGGATGGTGCCAGGTTTCCTGCAGATGTGACGCTTGGCATTCAGGCCAAAGAGTTCAGTCTTGGTTTCATCAGAGCAGAGAATATTGTTTTTCATGGTCTGAGTCTTTAGGTGCCTTTTGGCAAACTCCAAGCGGCCTGTCATGTGCCTTTTACTGAGGAGTGGCTTCCGTCTAGTCACTCTACCATAAAGGCCTGATTTGTGGTGTCACGTCTACTTCCGCTCGTCACCAGTTTACTTATTATTACGCACACCTGCCACCATCGTTACGCGCACCTGCTCATGAGACTCACCTGGACTCCATCACCTTCCTGATTACCTCCCCTACATCTGTCACTCCCTTTGGTTTTTTCCTCAGGCATTATTGTTTCCGTTTATGTTTCATGTCTGTACGCTACTCTTGTTTTGTTCCATGTTCGTTTATTTATTCAATTCACTCCCTGTACTTGCTTCCCGATTTATTAGTGTACACGTTAGTCATTATGAGCTATTGTGTAGATTGATGAAAAAACATGTTTTATCAATTTTAGAATAAGACTAACCTAACAAAATGTGGGAAAAGTCAATGGATCTGAATACTTTCAGAAGGCACTGTAGGCTCATATGTAGGCTATGTGCCAATTTTTGTTCAATTTCAGTTATTGTTTTCTTGCTCAAACCGTGCTCAACACCTATCAAACTCAGTAATTTCTCTCAAAACACAGGGATGTCGATTTGCACGGGACTAGTGATATCAGAGGATTTTGGAGTTTGCAAAAAAACGATTGATTATTCTGGCTGGAATTGTTACTCTCCTGCCATGATATGGCAGATTCGGACTGGACTAAAATTACAGATGTGGTGTTGTGCTCTTGCACACAATTATATTACCCGACCTCCCCCAGGTAAAAATAATCCCATCTGAATAGGGCTTAACTATTTACTAACCCTAAACTTAACCCTTATTATAAAACTAACCATAACCTTAGCAAGCAGTTGCTTATCAACAGGTTGTTGATAGTCCAGATAGATGCTCTACAGATGGTCATACTATCTAACTATCTACTATCTAAGAGTCCCTCTTGCAGACACACATTGSCTACTTCGATACACGTGTGTAGATCTGCTGTGGCGCGCCGAAGCCACACTTCGCCACTTCTCAGAATGGTGCTCATTTAATAAAGTTTCAAAGCTGAATCAATGTCATTGCAAGATCCATTAACCTCCTGAGACACAGRAATACATTAATTACCATTCATTTCTATTGGGCACAAAATAATCTTCAAAACAAACAGAAAATGCATAAAACAAATGTGTAGAGTCACAAGCTTGATGTAGCCATTACGTGCTATGAATATATGAACACATTCTTAACTTTTTACTACTTTAATACACAAGTGAATTTCTACCAATACCTTTGCTCCCCTAAAATGAAGGGACTATGTACAAAAGGTGCTGTAATTTCTAAACGGCTCACCCAATATGGATGAAAGTACACTCAAATTAAAGCTGACAGTCTGCCCTTTAACCTCCYTAGTCAGTCTGCCAAAATAAGAAAKAATGCTTCACTGTCYCAATAATTATGCAGGGTGTCAGACAGCCAGGAGTGGTGGGTGCYGAGTCAAGCGTAGAGAGCAGAGGATAATGGGGGAAACCAAACTTTATTGCGCTATCCAAAYTAAACGCCCAAAACAACAGGCGAATAATAAAAAGTGTCCAACCCAAAACTGGGCACAAACAGACAGGGAACACAACACGCAACAAACCTCGACTAACAGAAAACAAACCCGCACAAAAGCAGATGGGCCTAACAGGCTTAAATAGTCCTGAATCAAAACTCAAACACGAAACAGGTGCAACCAATAAGACATAACAAACAGAAAAGGAAAAGGGGATCGGTGGCAGCTAGTAGACCAGCGACGACGACCGCCGAGCGCCGCCCGAACAGGCAGGGGAGCCACATTCGGTGGGAGTCGTGACACAGGGCACTGTATGTCCCCCAAAATGTTTTCGGGACTCAGGAGGTTAATGATTAATTTGTATTCTACATAGGCCTAACATTACGAATGTGTTTAGTAACATTTAGCTTAACATTACTGGGAGATCAAAAACACCACTTAAAATCAAAAYAAATCAGCCATGACCTCAGAAAAAAAATTGTAGACCTCCACAAGTCTGGTTCATCCTTAGGAGCAATTTCCAAATGCCTGAAGGTACCACGTTCATCTGTACAAACAATAGCACGCAAGTATAAACACCATGGGACCACGCAGCCATCATACCGCTCAGGATGGAGACGCGTTCCATGTCCAAAAGATTAACGTACTTTGGTGCGAAAAGTGCAAATCGATCCCAGAACAACAGCAAAGGACTTTCTTACGAGTAAAACGACGCGTATATCGACATAACCTGAAAGGCCGCTCAGCAAGGAAGAAGCCACTGCTCCAAAACCGTCATAAAAAATCCAGACTACGATTTGCAACTGCACATGGGGACAAAGATTGTACTTTTTGGAGAAATGTCCTCTGGTCTGATGAAACAAAAATAGAACTATTTGGCCATAATGACCATCGTTATGTTTGGAGGAAAAAGGGGGAGGCTTGCAAGCCGAAGAACACAATCCCAACAGTGAAGCACGGGGGTGGCAGCAGCATGTTGTGGGGGTGCTTTGCTGCAGGAGGGACTGGTGCACTTCACAAAATAGATGGCATCATGAAGGAGGAAAATTATGTGGAAATATTGAAGCAACATCAAGACATCAGTCAGGCAGTTATTAAAGCTTGGTCGCAAATGGGTCTTTCAAATGGACAATGACCCCAAGCATACTTCCAAAGTTGTGTCAAAATGGCTTAAGGACAACAAAGTCAAGGTATTGGAGTGGCCATCACAAAGCCCTGACCTCAATCCTATAGAAWATTTGTGGGCAGAACTMAAATGCGTGTGCGAGCAAGGAGGCCTACAAACCTGACTCAGTTACACCAGCTCCGTCAGGAGGAATGGGCCAAAACTCACCCAACTTATTGTGGGAAGCTTGTGGAAGGCTACCCAAAATGTTTGACCCAAGTTAAACAATTTAAAGTTAATGCTACCAAATACTAATTGAGTGTATGTACACTTCTGACCCAACTGGGAATGTGATGAAAMAAATAAAAGCTGAAATAAATCATTCTCTCTACTATTATTCTGACATTTCACATTCTATAATTAAAYTGGTGATCCTAACTGACCTAAGACAGGGAATTTATACTAGGATTAAATGTCAGGAATTGTCAAAAACTGAGTTTAAATATATTTGGCTATGGTGTATGTAAACTTCCGACTTCAACTGTATATAGATTTTTTTGTTGTTGTTTATGTATCACGCTGGGCGATGTCCACATGTAGCCTAAACCTGTAGGGATATTAGTTCTGGGATTTGTCTCCTGGGAAAGATCTTAAGAGCGGACATAAGGAGAGACGAGACAAAACCTGCCAGTTACAGAATATTGTGTTGTGGGACAGCTGAGCTGATTGAAGACCGCAGGTATTCAACTCGCAGTAGTTGATTTCATTTCCATGGTAACACGTATTTACATGACATGATGAAACGTTGAAACTTAGTTAGGCGTTGTAGAACGAGTGTCTTATGAAACACATTCCAGACACTGGCTCTTGCTAATCTCGCCATAACTGATTTGACAGAGAAACATGGGCTAGATAGGATAGCAGCTGCAGCTGCAGCTATCACCAGCAGCTGAACAGAAGGTCAGCGCAGGCTTTAGCCTACACATAGAACTGAATTATCTGACCATCTTAAGATGGKGAATCAGTCAGGAGGGGAGAAGTCCTCAATTTCCAAACTCTCCATAGCAACGCTAGCTTAGTTTACCTTAGTTTGCACTTGTTRGTTGCGATTGAATGGCAAAGACAAACCTAAGAAACACGTACATCAAATCGCACCCCCAATGCAAATCTTGTTTGGCTTCAGTCATTGCCGCTGTGTTTGTTAATGACCAAGCAAAAACAAGGCCAAATCAGGAAGTGCAGTTCTCAATTAATTGTCTTTTGTGCATTTTGAGATAGAGAAACAGTTTAAAGTTCAACTGTTTCTAATGCTCACAGGTATGGCCCCCTAGGGTCTCAAAAAAATCTGCATTGGCCAATTAAAATCGTCAAACATCGTTGCACGTGATAAAATGCTAAATGTTAGCTGTTCCCATTACATAACCTGGCACATTTAGCCCTATGCTAACCTGAGCAGTAACAAATTCTGCATCTTCTTTTAAAGATATTAGGCTTTATATACACCAACCAATGGCTGTCCTTAAAATAGGTCAACTTKGCCACCAGATAGATATTTTAAGCCTCCAAATTCAACATTTACTGTTGTTCCACTACACTTGGCATGTCTCATGTAGAGGGCCAATATTGCATAATCATCGCATCCTCGACTAGGCTACTTACATAACGTTACGTTAGACAAAAATCTAAAGGCTCGTTTTTGTATATATGACAAAATCCCTCGCATTACACACATCCATGTGCTTTCACTGAGAAAAGATAAAGGTCTATACAACCTATAACTAGCAARGCGAAAGGAAATTCTGAGATAACATTACTACACACAGATCATAAACGTAATGTTAGCTAGCGATCCAGCCATCTAACGTCAATTAGCTAGCTAACAGTAAGCTTTAACTTGCAATGAAAACAACTTTCTGACAAAATTAAAATGTATAAAATATGAAACTGTAGCTAGATGAATGAAAGCTTCACTGCAGACTGCAACCCCTTTCATTAAATTAGACGACCTATGTCATTTCCGTTGCTTGGCCCGTTGTTGTGTCAAGTCACTGGTTCACACTGACCATGTGCAATGCCATAATAATCATCTTAAACTTTAGCCCCCACCCAAACTCTGACCATTTTACTTGCCCTAGCAGAGGTGGTTAGGCTGTTTCCATGTTATCCAGAACGTTGGTGACTGTAGCTGTGCTCTTGGCAYCAATTTAATTKGGCTTTTTTGTTGACGTTTGCTGAAACTGGCCATATTCAATGGSTGTTGAGCGTTCGTAAATTCATCAGTTATTCTGCGATCTGGCACACTCATACGAGAGTGCTCTGAAACAGTTGTTGCGGTGACATACTATTGAAATGGATACTGCCACACCCTGATCGGTTTCACCTGTCTTTGTGCTTGTCTCCACCCTCCTCCAGGTGTCGCCCATCTTCCCCATTATCCCCTGAGCATTTATACCTGTAATCTCTGGTTGTCTGTTGCCAGGTCTTACCAGCATGCTGTCCCGTTTTCCTGTTTCTCAAGTGTTTGTTTCCTAGTTTTCCCAGTTCTGACCATTCTGCCTGCCRTGACCCTGAGCCTGCCTGCCGTCCTGTACGTGCCTGACTCTGACCTGATTACGAACCTCTGCCTGTCCCCGACCTGCCCTTTGCCCTGTGCTATAATAAATTATTGAGAACTGTACTATCRGCCTCCTGTGTCTGCATCTGGGTCATATCCTGAGTCATGATAGATACTTGCATAGTGGAGTCTTTTGTTAAGTTTTATTATGCGATACATATTTTTWAAAAGCTGCGTTAGACAGGATTACCTACACATACAGACCATCTCAAATAGACAGAAGCGTGTTAAATGGCAGATCAAGCTGAACTCATCTCTCGGCATGTCCAGCCCACTCATTATCTCAGCCAATCATGGCTAGAGGGAAGGTTGCTTACTTTTTCTGTGGCTTAACCAACTCGTAATTTAACAATTTTATTAGTTTTACAGATGGCATACAAGTTTGTTATTAAGGCACATGAAAGTTCACATGCTCGAGAAGGCATGTGAACTCAAAAACGCATTTCGATAAAAAAAATGTGTTTACGTTCAAACGTCTCTCCTGTGAAGTAGTGACCCGCGACATACACCTAGTTTCCTGAAACGGGTCACATATATATTAAAATAACGCAAACTATGGAGGGTTTTACGCACATCCCAAATTTTTACGATAGCTTGGCACATATCCAGTATAAAAAGAAAGGAAGAATGTCCCCTCACCGTTATACTGCTCCCAAATATAATGTTTTATGAACATAACCAGAAAACATTTTACAGATCAGGATGGTGAATCATTTGAATAAGTTTGGTTTTAACCCCTGTTAGTCTAGTGGGGGATAAATATAACATCATACAATTTCCAGGATAAATGTATTGATATCATAAAATCGGCAGGATAAAAAATACTTGATGCATTTCTGTTGAACCAGCCTTCGTTATTGTAGGTCTTGGGTAAGGGTAGCCTGCGGAGAGCTCGAATTTTGAACATGTGAAACGAAAAACAAGAAATTGGCACAGGAAAATAACTTCTAAATACCTTCACCATTATTCACAGAGGTTCTCACCTCTCGTTTCATGATAGGCATGGACACATGCAGCCTACATCACGGAGGGGGTTTTACATACGTTCAAAACGGGAGCTGAATGGTTCATTTAATGTAGGCCTTCCTGCAATTCATAAATAAAAATGGAAAATCAGCTCACTGTTTTGCTCCTTTCAAACTTGATCTTATAATAAAGCTTTGGTTATTAAGATTCCTCTATCTAWTAAGGTTCTCACGAGCCAAACCCTTAAGCGACAGTCTTGACTACGTCGCGATTGCATTGGGCAAAAAAAAWMCRTTCATTGAGAGGGGAGACTTCTTATTTTTTTACCAAAATGGGAAAAAATACTAGTTTTTTATGTTTCTAAATACAAYGTATACAGGCACCAAAAGCACATTACTCTTGTTCCATGTGCAAGTGAGCAGGGTGTGTCAAAGCTGGATATGCTGCGTTTCCGTTGTCAAAATTCATGCCATAACCAATCGCTTTACTGCTAAAACCAGCTTTTGGTTGGTCTTAAATATCCCTWCCAGTGCTGCCTGAAATTAGCACTTTGGATCATGTTTTCAACGACACACCTCAAATAATTCCACCCCTCCCATCTGCGTGCAAGGGAGTTGATAGGTAAATTACTAATCCTTGCACAATAGTTTGAAAATAGCAGAGCGCCGGTAGGGTCAAAATTGTCAAAGAACGTGCACTTGACACTAGCGCCGCCTTAACATCATCCGAAAATAGAGCCACCAGTCTGTAATAAATACATGTTTCAAGCAGATCACGATAGTCCCTGCGTCCAAGAATCACAAGGTAATCTGTCTAAATTACTATCGTCCCATAGCACTCACATCTGCATCCATGAAATGCTTTGAAAGGCTGGTCATGGCTGAGATCAACACCATCATCCCAGACACCATGGACCCACTCCAATTTGCATACCGCACCAACAGATCCACAGAAGAGGCAGTCTCTATTGCACTTCACACTGCTCTTTCCCACCTGGACAAGAACACCGGACAAGAACACCGACGTGAGAATGCTGTTCGTTGACTACAGCTCAGCTTTCAACACCTGAGACTGAACACCTCCCTCTGCAACTGGATCCTGGACTGGGTGCATGCTTAGTCCCCTCCTGTACTCCCTGTCCACCACAATTGCGTGGACGCGCACAACATCATCATTAAGTTTGACAATGACACAACGGCGGTAGGCCTGATCACCGATGACAATGAGACAGCCTATAGGGAGGAGGTCAGAGAGCTGACAGTGTGGTGCCAGAACAACAACCTCACCGTCAATGTCAGGATGACAAAGAAGCTGATCGTGGACTACAGGAAATGGAGGGGCAAAGCACTCCCCCATTCACATCGACAGGGCTGTAGTGGAACGGGTCAAGAGATTCAGGTTCRTRAGTGTCTACATCACTAAGGATCTATCATGGTCCACACACACCAACACAGTCGTGAAGAGGGCACAACAATGCCTCTTCACCTCAGGAGGCAATTTTGTTTTGGCATGGGCCCTGAGATCCTCAAAAAGTTCTACAGCCTCACCATTGACTGGCTGCATCACCGCAAGGCACTACAGAGGGTAGTGTGTACAGCCCAGTARGTCACTGGGGCCGAGCTCCCTGCCATCCAGGTCCTCTATAACAAACGTGTCAGAGGAAGGCCCTAAAAATTGTCAAAGACTCTAGCCACCCAAGTCATAGACTGTTTTCTCTGCTACCACACGGCAAGCGGTACCGATGCACCAAGTCTGCAAACCAACAGGACCCTGAACAGCTTCTACCTCCAAGACATAAGACAAATAGTTCCTTAAATAGTTAACCAAATAGCTACCCAGACAATCTATATTTACCCTTTTTGCAAAAACCTTTCTGTCTCATCACATATACTGCTTCTAGTGTTTATCTGTCACTCTATTCCTAGTTATATGTATATACTGTATCTACCRCAATTACCTTGTGGCTATCTTCATTATTTATTATGTACTAGCAACATAACATGACAAAATCCTTTGGGCACTTTACTACATACTTACCTGATTCACCTGCATCACCGAAGCCGCCCCGCCGTAGTGCTGTAGTAACACTGGTGGCGTCAGTGGACTTGGAGCCTACATTGACTGTTGGCACAGATTCATTTTTTGATGGTGAATCCACTCTTCCACTGTTAGTAGCCGTCGTAATCGTTTGGGACAAAGTGAGTCCTGCGTATGACTGAAGCGCCAGGGGTTCACCTGACCCAGTCTGGCCGCCAAATCCTCACGAAGCGGTCCAACTTTCTTCCCATCGTCTCGCATTTCCACTAAACATGTTGGCCGGTAAACAGTGGTTGTAGTGCGCTGCAGCCACCACCAGGCCATTCCCTTCGTGACGTCAAAGCTGCAATGTATTGTTGGTACTGTATATGAGTTTTGGATAAATGTAATTCAATTTGKGAAAATAGAAATGCATACTTTTTTTATATACACTTTTGCATGAAGTCCATTTAGATGGAATATCGTCAATCTACGTTGTTACATTTGTGGAAATATATCACGCAACCTGCCCTTTAAGGAACCTACAACACCATACGTAAACAACGGCAGAGTGTCGTACACAAAAGTACATAGAAAACAAAAAACTCCGTCGCTGCGCTTGAGTAGTTTGCGTTAAGTGTCTAGTGGTCTTTAGAGACTTTAGCTAGCATGATTCYGTGGGTGATATGAGCATCTATGAATGGTTGTGCGGTGCTTGAATTATACTGAAGGATTTTTCTGGGTTTAGGGCCCTTGTGCCAAACAGTTAACCAAAAGGATCTACATTTTGTAAATTATTAATTTATCTTATAAATTACCAGTATATTTTTGTGGGAACCTTTTGATTGTATGAGCATTTGCAGTAGTAAAACTTAGGGAGAAATGTATTTAAAAAAAAACACCATTTACTATGACGAGTACAGTTAACATGAATTAAAATGACAGTAACCAACACAGTATGACACATAATTAGTCTACCAAACTGTATCCTTRCCCATTTAGTGAATCAGGAAGTGTTTGGGAAGGGGAGAAGAGGGGGAGGAGGGAGAGGATATATGTCCATCTGCTGTGGGAAATTAAGCGTGATCAATTCATCTGGACTGTCACCCATCTACTGTTACGTCCGCTAAGTGGCCAAGCGGCCATCTGCTCCAATGGAAAGGTCGCTGGTGTCCATCAATCTGCTATTGATCCCACAAATTGTTTAATGATAAAGAAGGTTAATTAACAATTTGTCTTCATTTTTTAATGCCCCTGCGCTAATTTAAGCCCCATTGATTAATTCACACAGAGTGATGCCTGAAAATAGCCCAAGTTGGTTATGAGTGAACAATGGATGACAGCTGAGTGACTGCTAAATGGTGGCTTTGTGAAGCCCGCCYTGATGTTTGCGATCTGCGATTGAGTTGAGCATATTGAATTGAGTTCAACATATTGTATTAATAAATCCGCCKCGTAGCTGTCGTGTTATGTTTGGGGGATCCCCGTTTGTTCACTGTCTGTCTGCTTTCAAAGAACAAAGCTGCTGACAAACGTCATAATCTAATTTGATCGAACCTCTATTGAACCGTATTCCATTGAACCAGGTTCTTGAGTCCAGTCGAAAACAAAACCACTATCCTCTTGTTCAGGGAGAGAGAATGTGAATTGGCATGAGGTTGAGATTCCTTTGTGTTTCACACTGTAAATGTGATTTAGTTTTTAGTGAGTGAATCCAAATGTGAATTACAATGCAGAATGTTTTTTTTATTAAATAATAATATGATACAGTAACTTAACAGACACTTCTATCCAAAGCATTACACGGTTCACACATACATTTCTGCAACTGGTGTCGTGGATCCATGTTTTACTGTAAACTAATACCCTATATCACTTTACTAATCCTAAGAGTCTTAAGAGTAAACACAAATACGCCATGCGATCCACACTGCCACACACTCACAGGACACCACACAGAGGTGTTTCCAAACACTCGGTCTGTGTGTCAGGTGTCAGACCCATGACTGATCTATGTGTTTGGTGACAGCGGTGTCACTTTTTTTGTTTGTCAACAAATACTGTTCCTCTCTTATCTAACTCCAGACCCACGAGAAACAATCACCGTAGAGGAAACAGAAGTGTGTGTGGTCCGCCACCGTCATGGCGGAGGCTAAACTTAGGGAACGGAGAATGGAGGGTYGAGACTCTTTAAGTGTAGTAGTCTGTCTAATGTTTAACTAATGTATCACTTCCAGGTTAAGATGGATGGTCTTCCACTTGTGTTGCAGTGTCATCTCTGGCCAGCAGCAGGCAGTGTTGACCATGGTCTCTACAGCTACCGTTATACAGTGGTAAAACACTCCTTAATAGTTTTGCTCTGAATGCCAGCTTTGCTTGTCGAATTTTTGGGAACCTTCATACAACATTCAAACAACTTGAAATAACTTCAATCAGAAAACGAAATATCACAGAATTTTCAGAAACTTTGGGGAACAAAATGTAAATTACATCCAGATGGGTTATTCCAGGTGTCCTTCTTCAACCCCCCCACACACACACACCTTCCCACTGCACCCCAACTCAGTAGAGCGACCAAACACAATGCAAGCACCTCTGCTACACCCAGCTTGGGAGAGAGAAGTGGCTCTTTGTTGGTGAATGGCCACTCTGTGTGAGCAGTGCCTGTGTGTCGATTTGTCTGTACTTTTGGGGCTGCCTTCGAAACCCCAAAATATGTCTCTACCTCCTTGCAGTAGACCAACACTGACTAGCTGTCACCACCATGAGTGTCACATCCCTATGGGGTGAAGTAAGTGTCCCTCACGAGTCTCACACACACACACACACAGACATAAACATAGACAAGCTCACACACGTACGTGTAGGCGCGTACGTACGCACATACACAAGTGTTAGGCACACACACACACAGAGTCCCACACACAGACATAAACATAGACAAGCTCACACATGCACGTGTGCGCGCGTACGTACACACACACATGGAAACGGTGTCGTGGCAAGCCCCGCGGGCCAGGCTGTGTCCTCAACGCACCTGTGTTGGCACCACCTTTGCCCATTTATGCCCGCTACTCCCTGGCTGGCACACAGAGGCTCCGCTTAGCTCAAGTCCCCTCTCACATCCGGACGGGCACCATGCCACCTTGCCACCCTGCCCCCTCTCATGCCCACTCTAAGAGGTCTTTCATGTCTACGGGGGCATGTCATATATTTTGCAATGATTTCACTTCCCATAATGTTTCCACTGGATGTTTGCATTGGCTGCAGTTGGAATAATTGGAGTGAAATGGAAGCGACAGGGAACGTGTTGATGTCAGTAATTTCGAGGAAGTGTGGTGTATTTTGAGTTTGGGCACGCATGTGTGTCGAATATGCTAATAAATGGAACTGAGGTCCTTCGTGAGTGAGTTGTGAGTGATGTGTGGGAGGGGGAGTTGTGTGTGTTTGGCTCTTTGCTGTACTATCCAGCAGAGGTGCTAATGAGCCTTGAAAGAGAGCAGATTTACTAATCACACAAGCATGTATACACACACACACTTTCCCTCATCTTCGTCTTTCCCTCTTCTTTCCCCGCTTCCCCCTATGTCGTTGACTGTTGGAATGTTTCAGAGGATTAGACAATAACAATTGACATCAGTTTTAGGATTACCTTGGCCTTTAAAGCTGCCAGTTTGTTACTGTGTCTGAGTAGCAGCAATGCCACTGTTATCTACAGGCTCCTTAGGAGATGCACTGGGGATGACATCATGTCGAGTGTGGGTGGGGTGGAGGGAAATGTGTCTGTGGAAGGGAGGGGGGTTGGGGGGTGGGGGGTGGAGTGTGTATGGTGTGTGACTCGGCTGGGGGCCAGAGACTACAGCAGGAACAGACACTGACTCACCGTCTGTGAGTTTATATGTTAATATGTGAGTTTCCAGCTCTCTCTTTTCCCGCCAAAACTAGCCTGCTGTTTCCCCTCCCCCGTCCACCCCTCCTTCCCTCCATTATATTCTGTCACTGTGTCCTCTCAGCTCTTTCTATCTATCCCTGACCTCTGACAGTGCCCTGTTGACTCAAGAGGCTAAAGAAGCCACAAAGTGCTCCTCGTGCCTCCAGCTCAAATACCTTTACAACCTGTTTGGGAGTGGGGGCGAGGGAAGGAAGGAGGGAGGGAGGGAGGGAGGGAGGGAGGGAGGGGGCAGGGGCAGGGGCAGAGAATAGATAACTAGACAGTGTAATTTTACGTCATCAAATCAAATTTTATTCGTCACATATGCCGAATACAACAGGTTGAGACCTTACAGTGAAATGATTACTTACGGGACCCTAACCGACAGTGCAGTTTAAAAAAAACGGATAAGAATAAGAGATAAAAGTAACAAGTAATTAATATACGTAATTGATATTCAATGACATCCTCATATCCTAACATTAGAGAAAATATTATACAACAACACATGTAGTGTCTTGTGTTATACCTGGAGTGCTGGTGAGATACCTGTTAGTTATGCAACACATACTCACAAAACCATCTAGGAATTTGTAGGAATGCCTAGAAATATAGCGTATTGTACATGTGTGAGTGTGCTGTATGTAAGTAGTATACACAAATGTGTTACCTAAGATTGTTTTTTCCAGCCTTTGAATGACGTGTCAGAGGGACAGCATTTGTTCGCTCATCTCTCCTTCAACCACTCCCTCCCTCAACACCCTCTCGTTCTCTTTTCTCATCGCCTATTCATCAGTCCCTCACTCACTTTCGCTCTCTCTCCCTTTGTCCCAGACAGATCGTCCAAACACTCACTCTCTCACTTACCTTGCACAACGTCCCCATTGTCACATTCCCTTCACTTTCCTGCACTTTATGTCACAATCACTCACTCAATTTCAACATCAATTTCAATTCAAATTCAAATCAATTCAATATAAGCTAAATGTGCAGTCTGTAACTTTTTGCAATTCCAACTTCCCTGTTTTTCAAGAATACGACTAGAAATATCTGAAATTAAGTAGCTTGGTACTACTTTCTTAGCGGATCTTTACTTTGTACCAACACAACACTCTCAGCATTGTCCTGACCACGATGTCCAAAAAGTGTGTCATAGTCATCACATTTTTTTGCTGCTCCAAAATGCACTATGTTACATGTATCTTTCTGTGCAGGCGCCAAACTCAGAGGTTAAACTCGGAAGTATGCCGAATATCATACTCCTTTTTAGTCAACAGTCGCTTATTTTGTTTGACAACTTTTCACAGGTGACACAATAAGATAGAGAACAAGGAATAGAAAGAGAGCAAGAGGTAGATGAGTACAGTACGAAGGATCCAATCGACCAATCCTATTGAGATGTGTCTGTGGCTAACTCGGTCCTCTCCGGGGAGTATATGTTGGCAGCGATAAGGATACCACTGTGTGGCGGCTGGCGCGGCGACAGAGATGGCACTTACAGTGCCAGCCAGGGGAAAGATAACACAGGCGTCCCAAAGGGCAAGCAGACAAGCTCACTCAGCTCAATGTTTTTTCCTTCAGGAAGAACCGAGGTCACTGCCATTTAGTATCAGTAGGGCACACACACACATATATCCGTGCACACAAGCACGTGCACACACCCACACCAAGTGATGCCACTCAGAGAAAACACATACATATTTGTTTCAGCCCTCACACACACCCTTCACTTGTTTGAAATTCCACGGAATAATCTTGACCCCTGAGGTGGCTGAAAGACGCATGCAGACTCGTAATATGTCATAAGCCTCACAGCACGAAATCATGATGCCCTCCGCAGATGAGGCATGCAGCCGTAGGATAAAACGTGTCCTTATCTGCTGTGACCTGCTCGGGCGAGCTACAATAGTGGAGACCAAATGCACTTACATTTTTTTTWAAAAGCCAACAAAACGTGGAAGACCGGGTCTTCAGACCTTTTTAAGGTAAGGCCTACATCGGCACTACTCAGTGTTTCCCCTATTTTCAGCAGTGGCCCACTGACTGGAAGGCTATGGGAACAGCTAGCATGTCATTGCGCTAACGCTAGAGGGCCTGGAGTGCACACACTGAAACAGTTATATAGTGAGAGAGAAGGGGAAAGGGAAAGAGAGAGAAAGAGAGAGAAAAAAGAAAGAGAGAGGTGGGAAAGAGAGAGTGGGAAAGAGAGTGTGTGTGGGGGGGTGGGGGGTATCCTTAGTGCCTCCTAGCTTGCCATTCTGGTCGCCCAGACAAAGGGCCATTGTCCCCAGGGCTCTGCACACGTCAACAATGGACTGAGTGACAGGCGACTCCAAACCTCAGGGCCCGGCAATGGCAGCTTTGTTTAGAAGGGCTCGTATTGTGTGGGACAATGGCCTCGGTGCTCTGTTCTGGCTCTCTGTGTGGAGAGAGCTAGGTAGCGGCCCGAACCTGGACGCTTTAAAACAAACTGTTGCGCATCTCTATATCATTCGCTAGTCCATTCGCTAGTCCTAGTCCTTTCTAGCCCTTTTTAGCCCTTTCTAATAACTATTTTAGCTATTAGGGCTTTAGGCTCAATGCTGCTTTACCTCTCTTTCTTCTCTCTCTCTCTCCATCCTATTCTCACTCTTGTTTGTTGCCCTGGGGTGTCAGAGCTGTGCATGTGTGCATCTCTGTCTATACCTCTGTCTGCGTCTCTCTTTCTCTCCCTCTCCGCTCCTCCTCTATCTTTCAAGTCTTGTTTGCTGTCATGGCTTTCCAGGACTGGAGTCACACTGCTAGCTGGAGGCTTTGCGAAATGGGAGAGGCTGAAGTTTGTCATAAGGTGAAGTCATAAGGATCAGAGGCCTCATGCCCATAAGGGGTACACGGGCACATGCCCCATCAAATTTGTCCTGTTTAAAGAAATATATTTTAATTGATTTAATGTTTGTTGTTGTGTCTCTGTATTACTAATAGCCACCTAGCAATTTTATGAAGTTGGCTATTAGCTAGCCCAGATACGTTCCCATTCTCCCAACCTGATAGCTAGCTACCCAGAAGCCATTTCAATCAAGTTAGCGAAGCTAGCTTGTCTAACTCTCTTAGCTGGCATGCACGCTGGCAAGGTTGGTAGACTTTAGAAGTAACTAACTAACATTCCTTTCAATCTTTTACTCAGATTCCAGCAGTGATGTAGACAAGCATACAGTAGCGATGTGTGGGTAAAATCAATGAGGAAGCCAAGCCAAGCCAGTAAAAAAGCCATGTTACAACCTATGCTGTGATAATTGTGTTGTTTGCTCTGTAACCCATGTGTTCATACGCCACCGTGATATACAATAAGGCCGTGACAACAAAAAGACAACAGTCACACAGTGGTGGAATACATTCAACTCCCTATAAGTTTGTATAATCACCAAACCGGAGAGCAACATCTGCAGCATGGTCAATCAATCAAATGCTACGGCGGCAAACATGTTCTACTCTTTCAGTCCAGACAGCAGCATATGCATGGGCTACATACACTGAGAATGATTTTAATATTTAAACGTTTTTATTGGTCAAATATTTGGGGAAGCCTGGTTTCCCTTGGCATCCATGAATACACACCACTGGAAGCACATTTAGTTTCTTTAAAAAAAAATAAACACCAGTACAGACAGCTCAAGAAGTATGCATAGATATGCAGAAAAATAGATTCACCATACTTTTTTAATGGATAGCTTAGAATATGAGCCTTCAGAAAGTATTCCGGCACCTTGACTTTTCCCCCAAAAAATGTACGTTACGGCCTTATTCTAAAACGGATTAAATCAAACAATTTCCTCAGCAATCTCCACTCAATACACCATAATGACAAAGCGAAAACAGAAATACCTTATTTACATAAGTATTCAGACCCTCTGCTATGAGACTGGAAATTGAGCTCAGGTGCATCCTGTTTCCATTGATCATCCTTGAGATGTTTCTACAACTTGATTGGAGTCCAACTGTGGTAAATTCAATTTATTGGACATAATTTGGAAAGGAACATACCTGTCTAAGGTCCCACAGTTGAAAGTGCATGTCAGAGCAAAAACCAATGCATGAGGTCGAAGGAATTGTCCATAGAGTTCCCAAGACAGGATTGTATTGAGGCACAGAACTGGGAAACTGTACCAAAACATTTCTGCAGCATTGAAGGTCCCTAAGAACACAGTGGCCTCCATCATTCTTAAATGGAAGAATTTTTGAACCAATAAGACTCAGCCAAACTGAGCAATCGGGGGAGAAGGGCCTTGGTCAGGGAGGTGACCAAGAACCCGATGGTCACTCTAACAGAGCTCTAGAGTTTGTTTGTGGAGATGGGAGAACCTTCTAGAAGGACAACCATCTCTGTAATATTCCAACAATTAGGCCTTTATGGTAGAGTGGCCAGACGGAAGTCACTACTCGGTAAAAGGCACATGACAGCCTGCTTGGAGTTTGCCAAAAGGCACCTAAAGACTCTCAGACCATGATAAACAATATTCTCTGGTCTGATGAAACCAACATTGAACTCTTTGGCCTGAATGCCAAGCGTCACATCTGAAGGAAACCTGGCACCATCCTTACTGTGAAGCACGGTGGTGGCAGCATCAAGCTGTGGGGATGTTTTTCAACGGCAGGAACAAGGCAAAGATGAACGGAGCAAAGTACAGAGAAATCCTTGATAAAAACCTGCTCCAGAATGCTCAGGACCTCAGACCGGGTCAAAGGTTCACGGGACAACAGGACAACAACCCTAAGCACACAGCCAAGACAACGCAGGAGTGGCTTTGGGACAAGTCTCTGAATGTCCTTGAGTGACCCAGCCAGAGCCCGGACTTGAACCCGATCGAACATCTCTAGAGAGACCTGAAAATAGCTGTGCAGAAACCCTCCCAATCCAACCTGACAGAGCTTGAGAGGATCTGGAGAGAAGAATGGGAGAATCTCCCCAAATGCAGGTGAGCACAGCTTGTAGCGTCATACCCAAGAGGACTCGTGGCTGTAATCGCTACCAAAGGTGCTTCAACAAAGTACTGAGTAAAGGGTCTGAATACTTATGTAAATGTGATTTCAGATGTTTATATGTATATACAGTTGAAGTCGGAGGTTTACATACACCTTAGCCAAATACATTTAAATTCATTTTTTCACAATTCCTGACATTTAATCCTAGTAAATATTCCCTGTTTTAGGTCAGTTAGGATGACCACTTTATTTTAAGAATGTGAAATGTCAGAATAATAGTAGAGAGAATGATTTATTTCAGCTTTTTTTTCTTTCATCACATTCCCAGTGGGTCAGAAGTTTACATATACACTCAATTAGTATTTGGTAGCATTGCCTTTAAATTGTTTACCTTGGGTCAAACGTTTCGGGTAGCCTTCCACAAGCTTCACACAATAAGATGGGTGAATTTTGGCCCATTCCTCCTGACAGAGCTGGTGTAACTGAGTCAGGCTCCTTGCTCGCACACGCTTATTCAGTTCTGCCCACAAATTTTCTATGGGATTGAGGTCAGTACTTTGTGATGGCCACTCCAGTACCTTGACTTTGTTGTCGTTAAGCCATTTTGCCACAACTTTGGAAGTATGCTTAGGTCATTGTCCATTTGGAAGACCCATTTGCGACCAAGCTTTAACTTCCGGACTGATGGCTTGAGATGTTGCTTTAATATATCCACATAATTTTCCTCCCTCATGATGCCATCTATTTTGTGAAGCGCACCAGTACCTCCTGCAGCAAAGCACCCCCACAACATGATGCTGCCACCCCCGTGCTTCATGGTTGGGATGATGGTCTTCGGCTTGCAAGCCCCCCCCATTTTCCGCCAAACACAACGATGGTCATTATGGCCAAACAGTTCTATTTTTGTTTCATCAAGACCAGAGGACACGATCTTTGTCCCCATGTGCAGTTGCAAACCGTAGTCTGGCTTTTTTATGGCGGTTTTGGAGCAGTGGCTTCTTCCGTGCTGAGCGGCCTTTCAGGTTATGTTGCTATAGGACTCGTTTTACTGTGGATATAGATACTTTTGTACCTGTTTCCTCCAGCATCTTCACAAGGTCCTTTGCTGCTGTTCTGGGATTTCTTTGCACTTTTTGCACCAAAGTACCTTTTTCTCTAGGAGACAGAAAGCGTCTCCTTCCTGAGTGGTATGATGGCTGCGTGGTCCCATGGTGTTTATACTTGCGTACTATTGTTTGTACAGATGAACGTGGTACCTTCAGGTGTTTGGAAATCGCTCCCAAGGATGAACCAGAATTGTGGAGGTCTACAAATTTATTTTCTATGTCTTGGCTGATTTCTTTTGATTTTCCCATGATGTCAAGCAGAGGTACTGAGTTTGAAGGTAGGCCTTGGAATACATCCACAGGTACACCTCCAATTGACTCAAATGATATCAATTAGCCTACCAGAAGCTTCTAAAGCCATGACATCATTTTCTGGTTATTTTCCAAGCTGTTTAAAGGCACATTCAACTTAGTGTATGTAAACTTCTGACCCACTGGAATTGTGATACAGTGAATTATAAGTGAAATAATCTGTCTGTAAACAATTGTTGGAAAAAGTACTTGTGTCATGCACAAAGTAGATGTCCTAACCGACTTGCCAAAATTCGGTTAGGACTTTTTGTTAACACCATAAGAAGTGTAATCATCGCCACCGCAGCCCCACCATTATCCATACTGGACCTTCCATGAGCTGCTTCACTCCGACCACACTTGCTGAGATGTTGTCCATTATTTAAAAAATGTATGCCATAATCTGTGCCCTTGACCCCATCCCCGCAACCTCCATCCCCACAACCAAATAAATCTTGTTCCTCCACTCAGCCCTTTTATAACAAAACTGATCAACACGTCCCTCCAAACATGCGTCGTTCCCTCCCAATTCAAATCAGCAGTTATCTCCCCTGTCCTGAAAAGAACCAGCCTCGACGAAGAGAACTCCGCCAAATACCGACCAATCTCCAACCTCCCCTTCTTGTCCAAAGTTATGGAAAAAGTTGTGGCTAAACAACTACAGTCACGTGATCTCCAATGGCCTCCTATGGGACTTTCCAATCTGGTTTCAGGCCTAACCACAGTACAGAAACAGCCCTCGTCAGAGTGGTAAACAACCTCCTCCTGTCAGCTGACAGTGGACTCCTGAACATCCTTGTCCTCCTTGACTTCAGTGCCGCCTTCGACACGGTTGACCACAGCATCCTCCTGGGTTGATTGAAGGAACACATAGGTCTTGACAGTACTGTCCTTAACTGGTTCACCTCATACCTTTCAAACTGCACACAATATGTTTTCATAGGAAATGCCAAGTCAGAACCCACCATGATCACCTGTGGTGTCCTTCGAGACTCCGTCCATCCTATTCATCATCTACATGCTCCCCCTTTGTCTCCTTATCAGGAAACACAACATCCAATTCCACTGCTATGCTGACGACACACAGATCTACACAAAAACAACCACGGACTCCCTCTCTTCCATTAACAACCTCACCAACTGTCTGGATGACATCACGGCCTGGATGTCAAAAAACCTCCTACAATTCAACAATACTAAAACAGAAGCAATCCTTATCGGCATTCCACTCCAAAACCACTCCCATCACCACCCTTAACCATGGCAGCCACTCCATTCCCCTGTCCTCCTACATCTCCAACCTTGAAAAGTTACTGAAACACTCCCTCTCTTTCTCCGTCCACATAAAATCTGTTTGCAAAAAAACATTATTTCACTTGAGAAACCTCATCCGGCTTCGTCCTGATCTCTCCAAACCTGATCTGGATAAGCTGGTCAATTCCCTCATCACCTCCCGACGCAATTACTGCAATGCCCTCCTTGGTGGTCTCCCCTCAAAAAACATCCACAGGCTGCAGCTTGTGCAGAACAGCGCTGCCAGGGTCCTTAGAGGAACCCGGAGATCTGCCCACATCACCCCCATTCTAGCTACCCATCCAATTCAGAATCAATTTCAAAATCCTCCTGTTAGTCTTCAAAACCCTCAATGCCTCTGGTCCCTAATACCTCAGTGAACTCCTCAGCCCCAGTCTTCACGGTCACTCCGGTCAAATGATCAAAGGCTCCTTGCAGTCCCAAAGACACGCTTAAAAACAATGGGTGACCGAGCATTGTGCTGTCCCGGTCCCCGGTTCTGGTACAAGCTTTCCCCCCCACCTCCGCATGCCTCAGACCAACACTGCCTTTAAGTCTGAGCTCAAGAATCACTTCTTCAAACTGGCTTTTGCTTAATATGATCTCTGTTGTGGTGTCAATTGTTGGTCTTATACGTTGGTTTTGAGTTCTATCGTTCTGTCCTTGTTTCCTCCTTTATTATTTTGTGTATCTTGTATATTACTAGACCTCTAGCTATCTTAGAATGTTTTTAGCCCTTTTATTAAAGACTTTTATTTGAATGGTTGCTCTCTACTTAAAGAGCTTTGTGATTTACGTACGTAAATGAAAAGCGCTCTACAAATGTAATATATTATTAAGACAATCACTTTAACACAATATAAAACCCAATAGGCACAAAAAGTCTATCCTGGGTATTTTCACATCCACGGACTGTAGGCCTACTGCTCACTTCTGAGTCAAGTGAGAGCTTGACTATGGAGGTTACGAATTTCAAGTTCTTTGGAAGAATATTCCAAAGAACGGCAGCTGAGTACAAAAGGTGGATTTTCCCATACCACTCTTAAATCTGAAAGGAACCATGTCGATGTCACTCCTTCGAGTGGACTAGTTATGGTTCAGAAAGGAAACGCAGCGTAGAAATATGTTTATTAAAGAATGAATAATGTAAATTGTACAGGCTTGTGGGTTCAGGTGCACTTGCAAGTCCAACAAAGGGAAACCCTGCTATTTACTTTTTACCCCCGGGGAGATGGCCAAGAGACGTGACCAGATGAAGGAACTCATCAACGGTAAGTGTTTTCCATGTGACTATTAGTCAAGTTTAGTTGTCTGTGTGTGAGTAATGTGTACAGTGCTCACGTTTCGGCGTGTGTCTATCTGTCAGTGTCTGTGTTTGTGTGATGAGGTTAGCTAGCTAGTCAGTCTACTAGTGTGACGGGTGCTATATAGTTGTCTTATTGGCCATCAGAGTTATTACATACCTTTATATCAAACATGAACCCTTTACAATACTTGTAAAAGTGTGTGTGTGTGTGTGTGTTCATGCGTGCATTTCAATGAGGTTATGTGTAGTTATTGAAAGTGTGTTGGTAGTACTTGAAAATGTATTGGCTAGAATAGATTATGATGATGGACTGAATGTTAAAAGGATTATATATTGTTATTTTTCTTATTCTTCTGGTGGAAAAACATCTGCAAGAAAACGGTCAGCTAGAAAAGGAGCAAACAAAAATACATCTAATATCAGAGCTGAATACTACACTGAAGAGAAACATAAAGGCAACATGTAAAGTGTTGGTCCGATGTTTCATGAGCTGAAATAAAAGATCCCAGACATTTTCCTTATGCACAAGCTTATTTCTCAAAAAATGTTGTGACTGTATTTTAATTGTTTTATCCACGTTTATTCGCTTCTCAGTCTCTTCAGACAACGAGTGGGTCTTAGTTGACGAGCTGTAGTAACGAGTGACTCTGGTGTCGGATTACATTACATAGCCACTGCCACTCGAGGCTGGAAAAGTCCAGCATATTTCCTTCGCTGAAAGGCCCGTCACTTCTTGGCAGAAAGATTGCATATGCACACTGTCAAATGAAGCACAACGCTGGAAATCTATTCACATCCACATAAACTAGTCCCGGCATCGTTCTATGACAAACACAGAAGGTTTTATATTGAATTCAATAAAAGAAAACAGAGAGAGGGAAAGAGAAATTATACAGCCAAAACATTAAGGAACTGGCAGTCTCTCTCCCTACTTCTCTCGCTCTGTTTTCTTATATTGAATTTAATATATACTGAACAAAAATATAAACACAACATGTAAAGTGTTGGTCCCGTGTTTCAAAAGCTGAAATCAAAGGTCCCAGACATGTTCTATAAGCACAAAAAGTTTATTTCTCTTAAATGTTGGGCACAAATTTGTTTATATCCCTGTTAGTGAGCATTTCTCCTTTGCCAAGATAATCCCAACACCTGAGAGGTGTTGTATGTCAAGAAGCTGATTAAACAGCATGATCATTACACAGGTGCACCTTGTGCTGGGGACGCCTCAGGGAAGCTCATTTGCGTGCTCATCATCCTCACCAGGGTCTTGACCTGACTGCAGTTTTGCGTCGTAACCGACTTCAGTGTGCAAATGCTCACCTTCTATGGCCACCGGCACATTTGGGATTGCTCTGGACCGACATGTATAACAGTGTGTTCCAGTTCCCGCCAATATCCAGCAACTTCGCACAACCATTGAAGAGGAGTGGGACAACATTCTACAGGCCACAATCAACAGCCTGAACAACTCTATGCGAAGGAGATGTCTCACGCTGCACGGGGTAAATGTTGGTCACACCAGATACTGACTGGTTTTCTGATCCACACCCCTACTTTTTTTTAAGGTATCTGTGACCAACAGATGCATATCTGTATTCCCAGACGTGTGAAATCCATAGATTAGTGTCATGTGTGCTCCCTCTAGGTCACCAGGCTGCTCGTTATGGCGCACACCTGTCACCATCGTTACGCGCACCTGAGTGCCATCAGACTCACCTGGACTCCATCAGTTCCGTGATTACCTTCCCTATATATGTCACTCCCTTTGGTTCCTTTCCAGGCATCATTGTTTCTGTTCCAGTGTCATGCCTGTGCGTTGTTCGTGTTGCTTGTTTTGGATTAAGTTGCGTTTATTTATTAAAACACTCACTCTCTGAACTTGCTTCCCGACTCTCAGCGCACATCGTTACAATTAGGGCCTACTGAATTTATTTAAATTGACTGATTTCCTTATATGAACTGTAACTCAGTAAAAACGTTTAAATTGTTGCCCGTTGCTTTAAAAATGTTGTTCAGCAAATCCGCAGAGAAACATTCAAGTTCCTACACACGTACATTTTCTTCAGAGTAGTACAACTTAATTTCTTTTCTGTAATTAAAGTGGGCAGAAACAGTATTAAAAAGTTAATGACGTGTTTAAGACAGAATGAGTAGTAGGCATTATCATGAATACACATTAAAGGCATGTTTTAAACAATACATTTTGTGCTTTCAGAACTGATACAGATAAGCTGCCGTTTCTCATTTTAGTTGCTGCCTAAAGAGACCAGAGCTGACTCCGACCCTTTTTAGCTCCCACCCCCTCCATCCCCTTCCCTGTTTTAGATCTTTTCAGACGTTGTTTACTCTGTGCCCAGGGACGTGTCAAATTGAAAAAATGTGTTTGAGTATAGCCTATACACATTCTCTGTGACATGTATTTATAGGAGATTTTATTTAACTCAATATTAGGGTGTCCTTAGTGTTTTGTACACTCAGTGAATGTGCATATGTACATGTGTGCACATGTAGGCCGTGCGCAAGTGTGAAAATAAGTGAATGTAGCCAATACATTCTGTTGTTTGTATGTGTAAACATATGTGTAGAAATGTGTAGACGTAAACGTGTGCACGTATATATGTGCACGAATACATGAGCACGTGTATGCATATACGTGCACTTGTGTGCGTGACAACAATGCAGACACTAACTGTATAGTTAGAACAAGATGTAATTTATATGGTGTGTGTGTGTGTGTGTGTGTGTGTGTGTGTGTGTGTGTGTGTGTGTGTGTGTGTGTGTGTGTGTGTGCGTGTGTTTGATATAACAGAAGACATCATCCCCAGAGAAGAGCAGAGACAGTAGAATGCAGCAGTGGCACATCTAAACCATGACATGCCACATCACATAGAATAAAATAACACAACATACTCCCTAAAACTGCAACTAAACGGTAGCTACGTATAACCACCTGTACCATCTAATTAGCCTAATATCACTGCTGATACTCTCAGCAGTAGCTGACGTGTATGCAGCATGCACGAGCATGCACAGTGAGATTGGCATGATCATCTAAAACCTAGGCCTACAATATGGAGTCTACTTTAGCTGAAGGCTATGTCTCACATACACTACCGTTCAAAAGATCGGGGTCACTTAGAAATGTCCTTGTTTTCCATGAAACCATATGAAATGATTTGCAAAATGAATAGGAAATATAGTCAAGACGTTGACAAGGTTATAAATAATGATTTTTAATTGAAATAATAATTGTGTCCTTCAAACTATGCTTCGTCAAAGAATCCTCCATTTGCAGCAATTACAGCCTTGCAGACCTTTGGCATTCTAGTTGTTTCCTGAAGCACCTCCCAATCCACCTCTTGGATTGGCTTGATGGGCTCTTCTTACGTACCACACGGTCAAGCTGCTCCCACAACAGCTCAATAGGGTTGAGATCTGGTGACTGTACTGGCCACTCCATTATAGAGTGGCGTCAAGCACTCCTCAAGCATCTTTTCATTTTTTCTGCGTCTCACGAATGTTCTTCTTTGTGATCCGAACACCTCAAACTTAGATTTGTCTGTCCATAACACTTTTTCCCCTCTTCCTCTGTCCAGTGTCTGCGTTCTTTTGCCCATCTTAATCTTTTCTTTTTATTGGCCAGTCTGAGATCTTGCTTTTTCTTTGCAACTCTGCCTAGAAGGTCAGCATCCCGGAGTCACCTCTTCACTGTTGACGTTGAGACTGGTGTTTTGCAGGTACTATTTAATGAAGCTGCCAGTTGAGGACTTGTGAGGCATCTGTTTCTCAAACTAGACACTCTAATGTACTTGTCCTCTTGCTCAGTTGTGCACCGGGGCCTCCCACTCCTCTTTCTATTCTGGTTAGAGCCAGTTTGCGCTGTTCTGTGAAGGGAGTAGCGCACAGCGTTGCATGAGATCTTCAGTTTCTTGGCAATTTCTCGCATAGAATAGCTTTCATTTCTCAGAACAAGAATAGACTGACGAGTTTCAGAAGAAAGGTACTTTGTTTCTGGCCATTTTGAGCCTGTAATCAAACCCACAAATGCTGATGCTCCAGATACTCAATTAGTCTGAAGAAGGTCCGTTTTATTGCTTCTTTAATCAGCACAACAGTTTTTAGCTGTGCTAACATAATTGAAAAAGGGTTTTCTAATGATCAATTAGCCTTTTAAAATGATAAACTTGGATTAGCTAACACAACGTTCCATTGGAACACAGGAGTGATGGTTGCTGATAATGGGCCTCTGTACGCCTATGTAGATATTCCATAAAGAATCTGCCGTTTCCAGCTACAATAGTAATTTACAACATTACCAATGTCTACACTGCATTTCTGATCAATTTGATGTTATTTTAATGGACAAAAAATATGTGCTTTTCCTTCAAAAACAAAGACATTCCTAAGTGACCCCAAACTTTTGAACGGTAGTGTGTGTGCCGTTAAGCCATGAGAGAAGATAGATGACCTGATAACAAGGAGAAATAGATCTGAGGGGAAAAAGATTAGGGTTATGGTAAGGGTTAGCAGTAGTAATCCTTTTCAAATGAGCTGTACTTCAGCTAATTACAGCAGCAGCATCAATGCAACAAAGGAAGCAAACGCATACAGATCCTCCAGAAAGTATTCATACCCCTTGACTTATTAGGCCAAACATTTTGATAGATCTTTGTTAATTAAAAGATTGATGTGAACATTATGCCTCTGGTGTGTTTCTTTATTAATTGTTTTATTTGATTAGGATCCCCATTAGCTGTTGTGAAAGCAGCAGCTACTCTTCCTGGGGTCCACATAAAACATGACATAATACAGAACAACCTCTTAAGGATCGGACCTTTATTTTCAATTTTTGCTTAACATGACATACCCAAATATAATTGCCTGTACTTCAGGACCTGAAGCAAAGGTATGCATTTTCTTGATACCATTTGAAAGGGAACACTTTGAAGTTTGTGGAAATGTGAAATGAATGTAGGACAATATAACACATTAGATCTGGTAAAAGCTAATACAAAGAAGAAACATGCATATATAAAAAAAAATCATCTTTGAAATGCAAGAGAAAGGTCACAATGTATTATTCCAGTTTAGGCGCAATTTAGATTTTGGCCACTAGATGGCAGCAGTGTATGTGCAAAGTTTTCAACTGATCCAATGAACCATTGCATTTATGTTCAAAATGTTGTATCAAGTCTGCCCGAATGTGCCTAATTGGTTTATTAACTGTGCACTCTCCTCAAACAATAGCATGGTATTATTTCACTGTAATAGCTACTGTAAATTGGACAGTGTAGTTAGATAAACAACAATTTAAGCTTTCTGCCCACATCAGATATGTCTATGTCCTGGGAAATGTTCTTGTTACTTACAACCTCATGCTAATCACATTAGTGCACGTTAGCTCAACCGTCCCGTGGGGGGACACCGATCCTGTAAAGGTTTTAAGTTGTTACTGATATGCAGTTGAGATACTGCTGATAGTCTCCTGATTGTTTGTTGTGCAAGTGAGGCGATATCCTTAAGATGGACTATAGACTACCCTGTTGAAAATGATGAGCTATACTGTTGAGATACTACTGAAAGGCTACATACATGCTGTTGCACTGCTGCTGATAGTCTACAGTTTGTTGAACATTTCTTGTTGAAAGTAAACAGACATGCAGTTGACATGTTACTGATAGTTTGTAGAGCATCTACAGATGGACTATCCAAAGTAAGTGTTACCGAAAGAGTGTGGTGTTTTTTGAATACATTTTTATTTATTTCACCTTTATTTAACCAGGTAGGCTAGTTGAGAACAAGTTCTCATTTACAACTGCGACCTGGCCAAGATAAAGCAAAGCAGTGCAACACAAACAACAACACAGAGTTACACATGGAATAAACAAACATACAGTCAATAATACAATAGAGAAAGTCTATATACAGTGTGTGCAAATGAGGTTGGATAAGGGGGATGAGGCAATAGATAGGCCATAGTGGCGAAATTATTATAGTATGGCAAATTAAACACTGAGGTGATAGATGTGCAGAAGATGAGTGTGCAAGTAGCGGTACTGGGGTGCAAAGGAGCAAAATAAATAAAATAAATAACAATATGGTGATGCGGGAGTTGGATGCGCTATTTACATATTGGCTATGTACAGGTGCAGTGATCTGTGAGCTGCTCTGACAGCTGGTGCTTAAAGCTAGTGAGGGAGATATTAGTCTCCAGCTTCAGTGATATTTGCAGTTCGTTCCAGTCATTGGCAACAGAGAACTGGAAGGAAAAGGCGGCCGAAGGAGGAATTGGCTTTGGGGGTGACCAGTGAAATATACCTGCTGGAGTGCGTGCTGTGGATGGGTGCTACTATGGTGACCAGTGAGCTGAGATAAGGGGGGACTACCTAGCAGGGTCTTGTAGATGACCTGGAGCCAGTGGTTTTGGCGACGGATATGAAGCGTGGGCCAGCCAATGAGAGCATACAGGTCGCAGTGGTGGGTAGTATTTGGGGCTTTGGTGACAAAACGGATGGTACTGTGATAGACTGCATCCAATTTGCTGAGTAGAGTGTTGGAGGCTATTTTGTAAATGACATCGCCGAAGTCAAGGATCGGTAGGACAGTCAGTTTTACAAGGGTATGTTTGGCATCATGAGTGAAGGATGCTTTGTTGCGAAATAGGAAGTTGAGTCTAGAATTAATTTTGGATTGAGGATGTTTAATGTGAGTCTGGAAGGAGAGTTTACAATCTAACCAGACACCTAGGTATTTGTAGTTGTCCACATATTCTAAGTCAGAACCGTTCAGAGTAGTGATGCTGGACGGGTGGGTAGGTGTGGGCAGCTGTCACGTTCTGACCATAGTTCTTGTGTGTTTTGCTTGTTTTAGTGTTGGTCAGGACGTGAGCTGGGTGGGCATTCTATGTTGTGTGTCTAGTTTGTCTGTTTCTGTGTTTGGCCTAATATGGTTCRCAATCAGAGGCAGGTGTTTTGTGTTGTCTCTGATTGGGAATCATATATAGGTGGCTTGTTTTGTGTTGGGGTTTGTAGGTGGTTGTTTCCTGTCTTTGTGTTTTCTCTGCACCAGCTAGGACTGTATCGGTTTGCCACATTTTGTTATTTTGTAATTGTTAAGTGTTCACTGTTTATCATTATTAAATATGTTGAGCACCAACTACGCTGCGTCTTGGTCCGATCCCTGTTACATACTCTCTTCTCGTGAAGAGAGGGAAGGATGCCGTTACAGAACCACCCACCAATCTCGGACCAAGCAGCGTAGCAACGGGCAGCAGCGACAGCAGCAGCAGCAGCGAGTTCAGGAGTGGACATGGGAGGATGAGCTGGACGGAAAAGGACCCTGGGCAGAGCCAGAGGAATGTCGCCGCCCCAAAGCAGAGCTTGGAGGCAGCAAAAAGCAGAGAGGCGGCATTATGGAGGCTCCCCAAAAAGTTCGGGGGGGGGGGGGGGGGGTTGGGGCTAAGGGGTGTGTAGCTGGGTCAAGTAGGAGTCTTGAGCCAACTTCCCCTGCCTTACCGTAAGGAGCCAAGGATGGAACCAGAACCAGTGAGGCGGTATTGGGAGTGAGCGAATAGAGACTGTGAAGGATCTAATGGGAAATTGGAGGAGAGAGAAATGAGGGATTGCTGGTTTGGTGCATGAGGCACGACATCCGCCCGACGGAACAGTCGGGGATTTGATGTCACCTGAGTCAGCTCTCCATACTCGTCCTGAGGTGCGGGCTAGCCGCCTGGTGAAGAGCTGTGCCAGCCTCACGCACCAGGCCTCCTGTGCGCCTTCCTAGCCTGCACGTCCTGTGCCAGCTCAGCGCACACAGCTCTCTGTGGCAGGCCATGCACCAGCTCTCCGGGGCCGGCGCCACTACCAGGCCTCCATTCCAGCCCCGTCACCCGCACTCGCCTTGAGGTGCGTGCCTCTAGCCCAGTACCATCGGTGTCAACACCACGCACCAGGCTTCCTGTGCGTCTCCAGAGCCCTGTACGCACTGTTCCTTCTCCCCGCACTCGCCCTGAGGTGCGTGCCCTCAGCCTGGTACCACCAGTGCCGGTACCACGCACCAGGCCTATAGTGCGCCTTGAGAGTCCAGTGTGCCCTGTTCCTGCCTCCCGCACTGCCTGTGGTGCGTGTCTCCAGTCCGGTACCACCAGTTCCGGCACCACGCACCAGGCCTACTGTGCGCCTCAGCAGGTCAGAGCTGCCCGTTTGCCAGCGCCGTCTGAGCTGCCCGTCTGCCCAGCGCCGTCTGAGCTGCCCATCTGCCCAGCGCCATCTGAGCTGCTCGCCTGCCCAGCGCCATCTGAGCTGCTGCCTGCTCAGCGCCATCTGAGCTGCCTGCCTGCCCAGCGCCATCTGAGCTGCCTGCCTGCTCAGCGCCAGTTGAGCTGCCTGCCTGCTCAGCGCCAGTTGAGCTGCCTGCCTGCTCAGCGCCATCTGAGCTGCCTGCCTGCCAGCGCCATCTGAGCTGCCTGCCTGCCCAGCGCCATCTGAGCCGTCAGTCTGTCCCGACCGTCAGAGCCGTCCGTCTGCCCAGCGCCGTCTGAGCTGCCCGTCTGCCCAGCGCCGTCTGAGCTGCTCGCCTGCCAGCGCCATCTGAGCTGCCTGCCTGCCCAGCGCCATCTGAGCTGCCTGCCTGCCCAGCGCAATCTGAGCTGCCTGCTGCTCACGCCAGTTGAGCTGCCTGCCTGCTCAGCCGCCATTTGAGCTGCCTGCCTGCCCAGCGCCATCTGAGCTGCCTGCCTGCCAGCGCCATCTGAGCTGCCTGCCTGCCCAGCGCCATCTGAGCTGCTGCCTGCCACGCATCTGAGCCGTCAGTCTGTCCCGAGCCGTCAGAGCCGTCAGTCTGTCCCGAGCCGTCAGAGCCGTCCGTCTGTCCCGAGCCGTCAGAGCCGCCCGTTGAGCTGGACGGTTCTCGTGAAGAGAGGGAAGCTGCCGTTACAGCAGCGATCGGTTGAAGAGCATGCATTTATTTTTGCTTGCATTTAAGAGCAGTTGGAGGCCACGGAAGGAGAGTTGTATGGCATTGAAGCTCGTCTGGAGGTTAGTTAACACAGTGTCCAAAGAAGGTCAGAAGTATACAGAATGTCGATCTGCGTAGAGGTGAATCAGAGAATCACCAGCAGCAAGAGCGACATCATTGATGTATACAGAGAAAAGAGTCAGCCCGAGATTGAACCCTGTGGCACCCCCATAGAGACTGCCAGAGGTCCGGACAACAGGCCCTCCGATTTGACACACTGAACTCTGTCAAGAGAGTAGTTGGTGAACCAGGCTAGGCAGTCATTTGGAAACCAAGGCGTTTGAGTCTGCCGATAAGAATATGGATTGACAGAGTCGAAAGCCTTGGCCAGGTCGATGATACAGCTGCACACTATGTTCTTGTCGATGGCGGTTATGATATCGTTTAGGACCTTGAGCGTGGCTGAGGTGCACCCGTGACCAGCTCGGAAACCAGATTGCATAGCGGAGAAGGTACGGTGGGATTCGAAATGGTCGGTGGCTTTCGAAGACCTTAGAAAGGCAGAGTAGGATAGATATAGGTCTGTAGCAGTTTGGGTCTAGAGTGTCTAACCCTTTGAAGAGGGGGATGACCGTGGCAGCTTTACAATCTTTGTGGATCTCAGACGATACGAAAGAGAGGTTGAACAAGCTCGTAATAGGGGTTAAAACAATTTTGGCGGATAATTTTAGGAAGAGAGGGTGCAGCTCTCTCAGAACATCAACTATCTGGATTTGGGTGAAGGAGAAATGTGGGAGGCTTGGGCAAGTTGCAGTGAGGGGTGCAGGGCTGTTGACCGGGGTCGGGTAGCCAGGTGGAAAGCATGGCCAGCCGTAGAAAAATGCTTAATTCTCAATGTAATGTGCAATGCAAGGGTGAGAACTAACTGATGCAAGGGTAAGAATAGTGAGGCAGAGCGTTGATTTCTGACCAATGCAGTGGTGAGGGTTGAGAAGGAGGGGTGACTTGACTAGTGGAGGGTTGATACTTGACTAGAGGAGGTGTGAGGTTTGAGGAGGAGGGGTGACACTTGACTAGTGCAGGGTTGATACTTGACTAGGGGAGGGGTGAGGACTGACAAGGATGAGGAATAATTAAATTCACATCAACTACTGCTCCCCCCCATCCCTTTTGCCCCACTCCCTAGCCCCCAATCCAGTGCTCTCCGCCTTGGCTCTCTGCCGTCAGATGTGGCCCAGCAGAGTGTGGAGCTGCCTGTTTCACAGTGGGTACTGGCAGTGGCCTTTGTGTGCGAGCATGCAGAGCAGCAGGTAGCCGACAGAAGCCGCACTGCAAGGCCCTTTGGACAGGAGTCAGCGGGGGCCACGTTTAGGGGGGATGGGGGCCGATGGGGTGGTGGGCAGAGCAGCACTTTAATAAAGATATTTAATACCTTTTACAAAGGAGCCTTGCCTTTGAAGGGACAGGATGAAAAGGGATTTAGGGGAAACGTAGTAGGGGTTAGGAATGAGGGGTATCCCTCTCCCCCAGACCTCTCCAACCAATCATGGCTATGGATTATGGGGTTGAGGAAGGGAGGGGTATGAATGAGTTCATGCAACCGTCACACAGCTCTCAATCTGCTAGTAGTATCTGAGTGTGAGACTATACTGAAAGAATGCAGAGAGTGAACTTAAGGTTTTGGTTTGGTCATGTCTTATTGTGACCAGAAAGAGGGCTGTTTGTATGTACAAGTGATAAATCAATTATAACAGTAGTAAGAGGAGATGTTAAACCCACATACTTTTCTGGACTAGGCTAGTTAAAAAGTGTGTTATAGACTGAAATGTTGAATTATTAATTTACTCGGTCAAAAATGACATTCAATATCCTTTAGGTAGGTCTCAATGCAAAACAATGAACCACTGTTAATTGTATCATTGTGCTAGTAGAGGTGTACGAGGGACTATGCCACATTATAGGCTGGGGCAATGTGTAGGCCGTACGGCAGACTTGCCAAGTGAAAGAGGCCTCTTGTGCTCAGGCCAGGCCGTGGGCAGTAAATCTGACCGATGACTAGACCTGAGTTAGTCTCTCAGCCTCCGGTCTCCAGACAGGAACAGGACAGAGCCTTTGTCCCCCCTGCACCACGCTCTCCTCCATATTCATACAACTGAGGCCGACTTCAATAATGTAGGCTCGGAATGGCCTCACACAGAAAAATCTGTCATTGATTGTATAATGTCATAGATCTCATGGCCCAACAATGTGTGCCTTCAGCTCAGCCATCTGTGGGATTCTACAGAGGCTGGGAAATCTGTACCTTTATATGTCGTATTTTAACCAGGCATAAAGTTCTCATTTCAAACTGAGCATGGGAGAGGAGAACGAGTTAAAATGACGGTAATTGAGTGTCAACTTTATACAGTCAAATATTACGCAAGACTGACATTCAACCTCATTTGTTTCTCGTCTCGTCAAAGTCCTCTTTGAAATTCTTTCAGCTACGTCGGAGTAAAAGCTATCGATCGTAGCCGTGTCTCTTCAGTCGATGTGAAAGCCTCCATTGCGGTGCCGAAAGTTGCCCAAGAAACCATAACATGTATACATATATATACCGCTGCTGCCATTTCCATGCTGTTAAATTTACTCTGCATTTAATCACCACCTTCTCACACACATCTTAAAATTCTATTGATTCGATAAATACAATTAATGTGTTATGAGTAACAATCGTTTTGCACATTTCAGTGCTGTTTAGTGGACAGAAAATCCCACCCTGAGTATTTAAATTGGCCTAGAGTATCCCGTTACTTTTGCCTTCACTCTCACTTTTTCCTTCTTGTCAAGTAATAATTTGTGACTCATATATTCCTGTCTCAAGGCCTAAAATGTTTTTCTTGTTGAACACTACCCCATACACATACCCCATGTTTACATCCTAGCGTGTTACAAAGTAAAGCCTGCTGAAAACAAAACTCTGCCTTGCCCAGGAAAACATGTTTAACCCAGAGAGGATGTGCGGACATTTTAACTGGTAACTAAAACTTAGAAACGTACAAGTGTATTATTACAGTGCCTTCAGAAAGTATTCATACCCCTTTACTTATTCCACATTTTGTTGTACTACAGCCTGAATTCAAAATGGATTCAATAAATAAAAAATCTCACCCATCTACACACAACACCCCATAATGACATGTTTTATACATTTCTGCATATTTATTGAAAATTAAATACAGAAATATCTCATTTACATAAGTATTCACACCCCTGAGTCAATACATGTTAGAATCACCTTGGCAGCGATTACAGCTGTGAGTCTTTCTGGGTACGTTTCTAAGAGCTTTGCACTCCTGGATTGTACAATATTTGCACATTATTCTTTTTGAAATGATTCAAGCTCTGTCAAGTTGGATGTTGATCATTGGTAGACAGCCATTTTCAAGTCTTGCCATCGATTTTCAAGGTGATTTAAGTCACAGCTGTAACTAGGCCACTCAGGAACATTCAGTGTCTTCTTGGGAAGCAACTCCAGTGTATATTAGGCTTGTGTTTTCGGTTATTGTCCTGCTGAAAGGTGGATTTGTCTCTCAGTGTCTGTTGCAAAGCAGACTGAACCAGGTTTTGTGTTGGATTTGCACCAAACAACTTTGTATTCAGGACAAAGTCGATTTTTTGCAGTTTAACTTCAGTTCCTTGTTGCAAACAGGATGCATGTTTTGGAATATGTTTTATTCTGTACAGGCTTCCTACTTTTCACTCTGTCATTTAGGTCAGAATTGTGGAACAACTACAATGTTGTTGATTGTTGATTTTCTCCTGTCACAGTCATTAAACTCTGTAACTGTTTTAAAGTCTCAGTTGGCCTCATGGTGAAATCCCTGAGCGTTTTCCTTCCTCCGGAAACTGAGTTAAGAAGGAAGCCTGTATCTTTGTAGTGACTGGGTGTATATTACACCAAAGTGTAATTAATAGCTTTACCATGCTCAAAGGGATATTCAATGTCTGCGTTTTTATTTTGTATTACCCATCTACCAATAGGTGCCCTTCTTTGCGAGGCATTGGAACACCTTCCCGGTCTTTGTGTTTCAATCTGTGTTCGACAGGGATTTTACAGATAATTGTATGTGTTGGGTACAGAAATGAGGTAGTCATAAGCACTATTAATGCAAGTCCATCCAACTTATTATGTGACTTGTTAAGCAAATGTTTACTCCTGAACTTATGTAGGCTTGCCATAACAAAGGGGTTGAATACTTGCTATTTGCTATTCATTTCTTTTAAAAATTCTAAAAACATATTGTCTGTAGGCCAGGGACACAAAATCTCAATTTAATCCATTTGAAATGTAGGCTGTAACACAACAGAATGTGTAAAAAGTCAAGGGGTGTGAATACTTTCTGAAGGCATTGTCGATTTTGTACTACTAATCAGGAAAATGGGGGAGATAGGAGTTTTGTTTTACACAGCATATTACACACCACTGTCCCTCTGCTGTAGCAGTTTCGGCTGGCCGCAGTTAGAAGGCCAATCTGGGGCCTGGAGCCAGGGGGTGTTGGGTTACAATTTAGAGAACAATAGAGATAGTGCCTGAGTCAGCATTCTGTCTCTCTCCCTCCTTCTCCCTCTTTCCCTCTCTGCGCCAGAACTGGCCAACCAATTACATTTTATTCTCTCAATGCCAGTACAGACAAGCCAGCCAGGTCAGTGGGGGAGGGTTATGAGAGAGCAGACAGACAGACAGACAGACAGACAGACAGACAGACAGACAGACAGACAGACAGACAGACAGACAGACAGACAGACAGACAGACAGACAGGCAGGCAGGCAGGCAGGCAGGCAGGCAGGCAGGCGAGAGATAGAGAAGCAACAGAGTACAGCAGAGTTTGAAAGAGCCTCTGGCACACTCTCTCAATTCAATTCCATTCAAAGGGGCTTTATTGGCATGGGAAACATGGACTGAGTGTACAAAACATTAGGAACATGACATATGTGAATCCAGGTGAAAGCTTTGATCCCTTATTGATATCACCTGTTAAATCCACTTCAATTGGTGTAGATGAAAGGGAGGAGACAGGTTAAAGAAGGATTTTTAAGCATTGAGACAACAGAGGTATGGATTGTGTATGTGTGCCATTCAGAGGGTGAATGGGCAAGGCAAAAGATTTAAGTGCCTTTGAACAGGGTATGCTAGTAGGTGCGAGGCGTACCGGTTTGAATGTGTCAAGAACTGCAATGCTGCTGGGGTTTTCTCGTTCAACAGTTTCCCGTGTATATCAAGAATGGTCCAGCCAACTTGACACAACTGTGGGAAGCACTGGAGTCAATTATGGGCCAGCATCCCTGTGGAACGCTTTCGACACCTTCCATGCCCCGACGAATTGAGGCTGTTCTGAGGGCAAAAGGGGGTACAACTCAACTTTAAGAAGGTGTTCCTCATATTTTGTACAGTCAGTGCATGTTTTTTTATCTTACCTCTATTTAACTAGGCAAGTCAGTTAAGAACAAATTCTTATTTTCACTGACGGCCTCGGAACAGTGGGTTAACTGCCTTGTTCAGGGGCAGAACGACAGATTTTTTTTACCTTGTCAGCCTGGGGATCGATCTCGCAACCTTTCGGTTACTAGTCCAACGCTCTAACCACTAGACTATCTGTCAAAAACAAAAAGCGAAAAAAAAACAAATTTAGCAACATCAACAAAAACTATTCGAAATCAACACTAAACATTGCACTCAAAGGTTTCAAAAAGATAAAGACAGTTCAAAGGTTATATTATCAGCGTTTTAGCAATGTGCAAATAGATAAACAGATACATATAGATAAACATTGATTGTATTTACAATGTTGTTTGTGCTCCACTGGTTGCCATTTAGATTTTTATTTTTTTTAAGTATAATTTTATTTAGGTTTTTAGATAACGCACAAATATACATATACAATAGACAACTTAACATTCCACAAACATAGATCCTCTAAACTACACATGACTTTGGCTGGGGCTTAATGTCTAACCTTCATCATAAAGACAAAAGACGAGTAAAGACAAAACACCAACTCAGACCTAGATCAATTTCAACAAACATTAATCACATCACACTTGCTCAGACACACATGCTCACGCCATATTCATACCCCCTTTTCTCATGGCTACGGGAAACAAATCTTGCTGCTATGATATTTCACCTAACAGATATGGGAGTTTATCAATGTTTGATTTGTTTTCAAATTCTTTGTGGGTCTGTGTGATCCGTGGGAAATAAATGTCTTTAATGTGTTCATACATTTGGCAGGAGGTTAGGAAGTGCAGCTCAGTTTCCAACTCATTTTGTGGACAGATCATCACACACACACACACACACACACACACACACAAAACTGTCAACATGAACCTTCACATCCGGTCAATTCTGTTTGGCCTGGCTGACTTCCTATCCCCAGCAACATCTCCACTGATTTTGATTCCCTCTATCGATGCCCCCGGGGAGCAACCGTCTAACCACTGATAATGACTTGATAGATAACTTATAGAACAGTTGCAGATAGAAATGTCATTTATAGACACTGATAGCTGACAGTAATCTTTAGTCTGCATGGCAGAGGATTGTTTCTGTTCTACACATTACATTTCTATCTGAATGTTCTGTAACATAGCACCCTCCCAAATATGGTGGATAGGAGTCTCAGTAGGCTCAAGGTCCGGATATGTCATTAGGATGTCTCTCTGACCTCTGACACAGTTATTCAACAACAAACTAGGTAAACATACAAATACATTTGAGTCCTTTAGCAGATGAGTTAATACCAGTCAATTACAATACAGTTGATTGAAACAATCACTCTAGCAGATGTTGTCTTCTGTACTTATTCCGTTGTCACATGGTAATATCTTGACCAACCTTCTCACAACATATTTGCAATGTTGTAACCTTCTTATGACCCATTTGCAACATTGTGTCAATGTTATGTCTTAGCAGGAAAGGTACAATGATACAATGTAACCTCTCTTTATGACCTTTGAGTGGTTTAGTTACAAACTATGCCAAGACAGGAATTACATGTCCCAGTCTCCTGTCTCCCATACCTCTCTCTCTGTCTCTCTCTGGGGGCCCAATAGGTTACTAGTTAGCTAGGAAGACTCACTAGAGTGGGGCCCCTGCTGCTAAGCTCAGTCAGATTCCTCACTCTGTGGCTCCAGTCTTAAATCAATGCCATAAAGTCAGAGGAGCCCGGCTCCAACCGTTCCTCAGAGCCACTGTTTGCCCATAGCTGATAAACACCAGGGTTGTGTTGAGTGGCCCCCCTCACAAATGCTGCTTTTATGGCAGGTGATATTGAGGGGAGAAGGTGAAAGGTTAGTTCACAGAGACAATGAGACGTGCCCGAAGGGAAGTTGTATCGATGTGGTCACTGTGTCAATAGGAATTAATGGGGTGGTTGGTGGGGTGATTGGATCGGACTGGGGTCGTTGTAGCTATGAAAATACAAATGGCTTTTGGACATGAGCAAGTAGGAAACTGCTGCCATTTAGTTTTGGTCTGAATCTGTCTTCTACACAGCCTGGAGGTGTGTTGGGTCATTGTCCTGTTGAAAAACAAATGATAGTCACACTAAGCGCAAACCAGATGGGATGGCGTATTGCTGCAGAGTGCTGTGGTAGCCATGCTGGTTAAGTGTGCCTTGAATTCTAAATACATCACTGACAGTGTCACCAGTAAAGCACCCCCAGACCATCACACCTCCTCCTCCATGCTTCACGGTGGGAACCACACATGCGGAGATCATCCGTTCACCTACTCTGCGTCTCACAGCGGTTGGACACAGCGGTTGGAACCAAAAATCTAACATTTGGACTCATCAGACCAAAGGACAGATTTCCACGGGTCTAATGTCCATTGCTCGTGTTTCTTGGCCCAAGAAAGTCTCTTCTTCTTATTGGTGTCCTTTAGTTGTGGTTTCTTTGCAGCAATTCAACCATGAAGGCCTGATACACACAGTCTCCTCTGAACAGTTGATGTTTAGATGTGTCTGTTACTTGAACTCTGTGAAGCATTTACAAAATATATGGGGGATTGGAAATGATGCAGACAATTACATTGATGGAAGCCACAATCTACCTGCAATATAAGCTGATCAACCCATTAAAAAAATGAAATAAAAAGGGAGGCCTGAGTGAAAAAGTTTGCGAACACCTGGCTGAGTGTGTGTGTGTGTGTGTAGAATAATTAGGCCTATCTGTATCGCTGAAGCTTTCTGTAAAGGCAATTTCCTTTTAAGCCGACATCTGCAGAGTTTACCGTGAATGCAATGTCCGATAACACAGAATTATGCCTTTAAATTCAAATCACGCTGTAGCGCTGAATTTCCGCAATATAGATTGAATAGAGCCCTTACTATACTTTGTAAACTACTATTGCTATACTAGTATAACTCTTCTTATTTAACTTCTTCTTCATGGTGGTGGAGGTGTTGGTGCTTGTCTTCTTCTCCTCCTCCCTGGCTTTTACCTTACTCTTCCTGTCACCTGGGGTTTATTTGTGACCGACCGGCTTGATTCTGTCTTTTTTTTTATTACATTGGATAAAAGTAGAGACTCGGAGCTTCCAGAGCTGCGTCCAGAACCGGAGCCGCCACCAAGGGTAGATGCCCACCCGGACCCTCCCCTATAGGTTCAGGTTTGCGGCCGGGAGTCCACACCTTTGGGGGGGGTACTGTCACGCCCTGACCTTAGATATCTCTGTTTTTCTATATATTTTGGTTAGGTCAGGGTATGACTAGGGTGGGTACGCTAGTTTGTATGTCTAGGGTTTTTGTATGTCTAGGGGTTTTGTATGTCTATGTTGGCCTGATATGGTTCCCAATCAGAGACAGCTGTTTATCGGTGTCTCTGATTGGGGATCATATTTTGGTAGCCATTTTCCTCGTTTGTGTTGTGGGATCTTGTCTACAGTAAGTTGCCTTTGTGCACTCCAGTAGCTTCACGTTTCGTTTGTGCTTTTGTTGTTTTGTTTGAGTTTCTCTTTAATAAAATCATGTGGAACTCTATGCACGCTGCGCCTTGGTCTCATCATTACGACGAACGTGACATCTAGCTAGACTTTCTTACCCATATACATGGATGAACGCTTCTCCCTCTCTGTCACGGATACCATGGTTGCTCTTAGTTTGAAGATGTAATTCGGAGACAGGTGTTTTATACAACAGCCTTCTGCGTGTTCTCTTTTCGACACCCTCCGCATATTTGCAATCAAACCCCAGAATCTTCTTAGCTATCATACTCCACCGGGCATTCCATTGATTTCAAAACTCGGTCCTCCAGAAAGTGGAGAGAATTAGCAACACTTTTGCAATTCTTTGGGATATCTTAAAAAAAAGCTGCATTAAAAAGGATCACCTACACATATTGAGCAGCTCATGTTATAGACAGAAGCTACATGGCAGACCAATCCGAACTCATCTCTTGGCATGTCCAGCCCATCCATTATCTCAGACAATCATGGCTAGTGGGAAGGTTCCTGACTTTTTCCGTGGCTAAACCAACTGGGCTCATAATTTAACAATTTGATTTGTATTTACAAATGGCATACACGTTTGTTATTAAGGCACATGAAAGTTCACATGTTCCAGAAGGCATTTCTGCCAAAAAACGCATTTTAATATAACATGTATGTTTATGTTATGCCATCATTGTAAATAAGAATTTGTCCTTAACTGACTTGCCTAAAAATATGTAATATGTTCCAATGGCTCTGCTGTGAAGTAGTGATGCGCAAAATACGCCTAGTTTCCTGAAACAAGTCACATTTGGCTTGCCTTGACCTCTGTAGGCCTGTGTCTCAGCCTCTCTGGGACCTTGCAGTGTGCCTTGTGCATTGTGGGGGACCTTGTAGTGTGCCTTGTGGGGACGTCTAGTACACAGTGGGGACCAGGGTCCCATGAACCTGCTGGGTCACCATCTGCTCCATGCTGGCATGAAACCTGGTCCAGCACTACGCTCCACTGCCCCGCCCTGCAGGAGTACTCCCCTACATCCCCTCAGTCTCACACTTCATGTGGGGGGGGGAGATTGCGCGTGTGCTTGTACGAGAGAGAGAAAAAGAGAGCCTGTTGGTTGTTTAGAGTGCATGCGGGGGATATTGTTTAGTTTTGTGTGTTGGAATCTGAGTTTATGCAATGTGTGTTTTTGTGTGCGCATGTAAGAGAGAGATAATATGTGTCTGACTGTATGCGACTTGAGAGGTAAGACAAGATGGTACAACTGTTTATGTGTGTACTTGTGTGGGTACAAACAGCCATGGCCTGTCGTTGTTTTGGGAAGAGCGGGTGGTGTAGGTTTGACGGTGGGGGTTTCCTTGGATACAAAAGGAGCAGGGGTCCTTATCTGCCACACCAAGTTGTTAACGTACAACAAACCCAACAGCTGTTTGTAAAGGCTGGCACACAGCCTATTTTCCTGCCTTTGTCTTATCCTGTGTTCTAAAATGTTTTACCTCACTGAAGACACCCCTAGTCAAGAGTTGAGCTCTAGCATGAAGCACAAGCCCAAATGAAACAAAGGTCATTGTAACCATAGTTGATACTTGTAATGTAGTGTTTCACACATGCACATATGGCTAAACACACACAAGTTAAAAGGATCGCTCTGAAAAGGAACATCTCTGTCTCTTCTTGTGAACCAACCCTCACTTACTCAGTCTATACCTCCCTCCTCCCCTCACTCCCTCCACACTCCTGCACAAAATGACAACCAGATGTTTGTAAGCCAGCTGACTGGTGCATGTGTGAGTCACAGTCAAATGGACAGCATGAGTGATACGTTTTCTCTTTGTGAACTGTGTTCACGCATCTCAATTTTTGGCAGAGAAACTGAACGGAAAAAGGAACAACTTTTTTTTTTTAAGTCATGTTGGCAAACTTTTTTTTCTCCCACAAGTGAAGTTTAATTCATTATGTGTATAAAAAAAACAGTCTAAACGATGCTTTGGTGTCACTAAGCTGAATTACAGAATATAACAAAATAAAGATATGTTTAGACCAGGATTCAATTCATAGCACTGACAATACAGCTTTCAAAGGCATGTTCGGTGACGATCACAGAGATCGCATGTCGGCTCAATCGGAAATTACCTTTAAAAAGCTATTGAACATAATAAGCAACTTCTCCTTTTGAAAAACGGACTATTTGGCATTGACATGAGTCAGAAAAATGCATTCTAGTGTCAAATCGGTCTCATCCAAAACGGAGATTTGTGAGAAACTTTTGAAAAAAATGAAATGTCATGGAATGAAGGGTACTGTAACAGTTTTCCTTCCTTGGGTTGAGTTTATTTCAATTCTGCCAACGCGACCCGATCGCAATACCCATGGCTAATCAGGTTTCACATTCGATATCCCTATGAGGCTAGTTAGGGACCATCAGTAAATGACACAATGTACATGGGACAATATTTTAAAATGTCAATAGCTCCAAATTTCAATGACTTTTTAACCTAAACCCAACTATAAATTGCAGAAATGAATATACAAATATTGAAAGCGTTTAGTGAGAACTAAAATAGGGCAGCAGGTAGCCTAGCGGTTAGAGGGTTAGGCCAACTGAAAGGTGGTGAAAAATCTATCGATGTGCCCTTGAGTAAGGCAATTAACCCGAACTTGCTCTGTACTACTATGGTTGACCCTGTAAAAACAACACGTTTCAATGCTCCTATCTGGTGTATGTGACAAAGAAAGGTGTGCAACAACAAAATATTGTCCATTTACAATGTGTAATTTATTGACAGTCCCTAACTAGCTCCACAGTTAGGCTATCCAAAGTCAGCCAACTTTGCCATGGTCGCACACCGGCTGTATCTAATTGTCGAAAAAGAAGTTGGCTAGCTTGCTAGCTGGTCTAGGCTACTTCCAGACACAATACCTGGTTAGACTGTTTCAAGTTATCTAGAAGGGTGAGTAACTGTGTACTGTTTTGGCAGAGTGAAAGCACAAAGGCTTCCCACATTCGAACACACAAGAGACATCCACATCAAAGCACGCCTCCAGAACCCAAAATCGAATTCTCAGTCGCATTTCCTAATGAGGAAACTTTTAACCGAGGCTAAATCAGGAAGTTCAGCCCCCTTTAAAATGTCAAGCGTGCTATAACGCGGATCTAGCATGGATTGGATTGAATCTCAGCCTAACTTAGAAAAAATGAAGATGTAAAGATAAAAACAAAATAAAGACTCACCTGTCACAAACAACCTGTCCTCACATATAATGGAAAATTGGAAACGTCTACCCATGAAAGTTGTCTACCTGCTATTTATTCAGTGTCCCAAACCATTGAGCAATGGTTTATTTCAGTGTTTCCCAATCCTGTTTCTGGGGTGCACTTATTTTTCCTTCACAGTAACACCTGACTCAACAAATCAACTCATCATCAAGCCTTTGATTAGTGGAATCAGGTGTGTGCATTTTTGTTGCACCCACTTGGATACCCAGGACCAAAATTGTGAACTGGTTTATTTGATTGTGGAAATGGCATATGTTGATGATACTGGGTGGGTAGGTATGTTACTGGGTAAGAAGGTGCAATTGAACCTTACTTCTGCAGTCAAGCGTGGTAGCTAAGTGAACACTGGATCCGCTGACCAGCCAACCAGTCATTGACCAACAGGACACTGGTCATATCAGCCAGAGAGAGACGCTGACTGAACGGCCACTGATACAGTATTTTTGTGTGTGTGTGTGTGTGTCTCCAAGTGGAGCCGATAACCTGAAACAGCACACATTAACCCTTGTGTCTCCAGGAAGACCACCCAGTTGTTGCGTCTCTGTGTGTGTGCGTGCACTTTGTGTGCATGCAGGCAGTGGACTGGCATTGTGTTCAGTGTTATCTACACACTCCAGATTTCCATTTGGGCTGTTAGAACAACAATCCCCACTGTGTAAGAGGAGAAAATAGTTACCTTGGAAACACACAGGTTTCACTATCGGAAAGTTGAGTCGCAATGGCTCATTAGTGCAACGCTATGTTGACCCTTACATTGACATTACCTTTGAATCTGAAGCTTCATAGCACTTTGAATAAGGTCCCATATTGTTGGATTATTAAACGTACTGTCAGCAGTAAGTAAGCAATAAGTACACCAAAGAGGAAAAGTGCCCATATATGTGAAATTGAGAGGCTAACCTTTTCCCTTCTCGACAGCTCTCAAACACACCCCACACACACCTGTGCAAACTCCCAGGCCAACTTCCTGTCTCTCAACCTCTTCACCACACACATGCACAAGTACGCACAAACACTTTTCCTGTGGGCTCACACACTGGAAGGTCTGTTCACTGGGCATTGGTTACTGGTCAATGTGTACCCAGCCTACTGCCCCATTGCTCTGAGCCTGGCACACCATCACACACAGCACACACACACACACACACACACACACACACACACACACACACACACACACACACACANACACACACACACACACACACACACACACACACACACACACACACACACACACACACACACACACACACACACACACACACACACACACACAGTACCAGTCAAAGGTTTGGACACACCTACTCATTCCAGGCTTTTTCTTTACTTGTACTATTTTCTACATTGTAGAATAATAGTGAAGACATCAAAACTATGAAATAACACAAATGGAATCATGTAGTAAATCAAAAATTGTTAAACAAATCAAAATATATTTGAAATTCTTCAAAGTAGCCACCTTTTGACTTGATAGCCCTATTTCGTAAAGATCAAGTCCGTATTATGGCAAGAACATGTAACGTCAGGTGAATGATGGGTGCAGAGTCAGGCGCAGAGAGAGCAAAAGTATTCCAGGGAAAAAACGCTTTAATTCCACAGCATGAAAACAGGAACAGGTACAAACGGGTGGTGCCAAAACACAGGCGTAAAACAACCCACAGTCCACTGTTTAAAATAAAGCTGAATAGCGAAAATCCCACAATCAAAGAATCACTCACGACGTACAACATGAATACACAAAATAAGCCCGCACAAACACTAGCGGGCGAAACTAACCTAAATAGAACCTCTACCAAAACCCTAACAAGAAACAGGTGAAAACAATTAGACAGACATAAACGAAAAGGAAAAAAGGATCGGTGGCAGCTAGTAGACCGGCGACGACGACCGCCGAGTGCCACCCGAACGGGAAAGGGAGTCACCTTCGGTAATATTCGTGACAGAACAGCTCAAATAAGTAAATAGAAATGACAGTCCATCATTACTTTAAGACATGAAGGTCAGTCAATACGGAAAATGTCAGGAACTTTGAAAGTTTCTTCAAGTGCAGTCTCAAAAACCATCAAGCGCAATGATGAAACAGGTTCTCATGAGGACCGCTACAGGAAAGGAAGACCCAGAGTTCCCTCTGCTGCAGAGGATAAGTTCATTAGTGTTAACTGCACCTCAGATTGCAGCCCAAATAAATGCTTCACAGAGTTCAAGTAACAGACACATATCAACATCAACTGTTCAGAGGAGACTGCGTGAATCAGGCCTTCATGGTCAAATTACTGCAAATAAACCACTACTAAAGGACACCAATAATAAGAAGAGCCTTGATTGGGCCAAGAAACACGAGAAATGGACATTAAACCGGTGGAAATCTGTCCTTGAGATTTTTGGTTACAACCGCTGTGTCTTCACAGCATTCTGCAGCGATACGCCATACCAAATGGTTTGCACTTAGTGTGACTATCATTTGTTTTTCAACAGGACAATGACCCAACACACCTCCAGGCTTTGTAAGGGCTATTTAACCAAGAAGGAGAGTGAGGGAGTGCTGCATCAGATGACCTGGCCTCCACAATCACCCGTCCTAAACTTCTGACCCACTGGGAATGTGATGAAAGAAATAAAAACCTGAAATAAATAATTCTCTCTGCTATTATTCTGACATTTCACATTCTTAAAATAAAGTGGTGATCCTAACTGATCTAAGACAGGGAATTGTTACTAGGATTAAATGTCAGGAATTGTGAAAAACTGAGTTGAAATGTATTTGGCTATGGTGTATGTAAACTTCCGACTTCAACTGTTTATATATATATATATTACTATGATTTTTTTTAAAGTAATGGACTACAACTCTTAGGCTTCTACTTCCAGCTCATACATGCTATATACATTTTACGGACACAGTATAGATTATAACAGTTATCTTTTGTTTGTTTTTAGTCCCATCCTTCAGCTCTACTCAACCCCATTTATCTCTCAACACCATCTATTTACCATATATTCAACTGTGCTGTCACGACTTCCGCCGAAGCCGGTCCCTCTCCTTGCTCGGGCGGTGTTCGGCGGTCGACGTCACCGACCTTCTAGCCATCGCTGATCCATTTTTCATTTTCCATTGGTTTTGTCTTGTCTTCCTTCACACCTGGTTCCAATCCCATCAATTACATTGTGTGTATTTAACCCTCTGTTTCCCCTCGTGTCCTTGTCGGTGATTGTTTGATTGTATGTTATGTGCAAGTTATGTTCTGGTGTGCGACGGGTTTTGTACCTACTTTTATTATTTTGTATATTTTGGTTTTCGGAATTTTGTGAGCACTTATTAAACGACTTCGTTTATACCAAGTTCGTTCTCCTGCACCTGACTTTCCTGCCACCAGCACGCACCCATTACATGTGCTGTGATGTTTCACAAAAGTTCTGAACCTTTCTATTCTCATAGACACTACAAATTGTAAATGAAAGATTAAACATTTTGCTAAGAATATTATTAATCGATTAACTATGAATTTTTAAATCACCCAGCAGTGCTATTTGCAGAGTTAGCTACAGGTAAATGTTGCAATTCTTCAGCCATTCCTGAACTTGTGACCAAAAACAAACTATATATGGACAGTACCCCAACAAATGATCTAATTGATCTGTCTCTTTGCGGCAAAATGTGCTGCAAAATGTGCTGCAAAATAATTTTTTATAATAATTTAAAATTTTAACTCTCAAAGTTTTGAATCTAGCGTTGTTTTGTGTATCAGTTCATAAACCATGAGCCATGGAATCGGTACATCAAAAATCTCTTCCCAACAATTTTGCAATCTATATGGCATAGCTGTAAATGTTTTGGTCTTGAAATCAATTTTGGTCTATAACGCAGGGCCGACAGACAAGTTCCTTACTTTCTCCCCCTTCCTCTTGCCTCTTCCATTTTTGCGGTAATGCTGCAATTAGTTGGTTGTAATTTTGAGGAGAGCACCCATTTCCATATATTTTTGTTAGCTGCATGTGTGACATAACTCCACCAGTCCTATTTATGATATGATTTACAAAGATTATACTTTTTATATATATATAGTTTAAAAAAAAAATAATTGTACAGTGGCAAGAAAAAAGAATGTAAACCCTTTGGAATTACCTGTTTTTCAGCATAAATTGGTCACAACAATAGACAAACATAGTGTGCTTAAACTAATAACACACAAATTATTGAATTTCTCTTGTCCATATTCATTGTCTATATTTTAAACAGTCACAGTGTCGTTTGGAAAAAGTATGTGAACCCCTAGGCTAATGACTTCTCCAAAAGCTAATTGGAGTCAGGAGTCAGCTAACCCGGAGTCCAATCAATGAGACGAGATTGGAGATGTTGGTTAGAGCTGCCTTGCACACAACACTATATGTGGAGAAAAAACGGCAAACCAACTGTAAAGTATGGTGGAGGGAGCATCATGGTTTGGAGCTGCTTTGCTGCCTCAGGGCCTGGACAGCTTACTATCATCGACAGAAAAATGAATTCCCAAGTTCATCAAGACATTTTGCAGGAGAATACTAGGCTATCTGTCTGCCAATGGAAGCTCAACAGAAGTTGGGTGATGCAACAGGACAACGACACAAAACACAGAACAACAGAATGGCTTCAACAGAAGAAAATACGCCTTCTGGAGTGGCCCAGTCAGAGTCTTGACCTCAACCCGATTGAGATGCTGTGGCATGACCTCAAAAGAACAGTTCATATCAGACATCCCAAGAATATTGCTGAACTGAAACAGTTTTGTATAGAGGAGTGGTCCAAAACTCCTCCTGACCGTTGTGCAGGTCTGATCCGCAACTACAGAAAAGGTTTGGTTGAGGTTGTTGCTACCAAAGGAGGGTCAACCAGTTATTAAATCCAAGGGTTTACATACTTTTCCCACCCTGCACTGTGAATGTTCACATGGTTTGTTCAATAAAGACATGAAAACATATCATTTTTGTTGTGTTATTAGTTTAAGCAGACTGTGTTTGTCTATCGTTGTGACTTAGATGAAGATCAGATCAAATTGTAGGACCAATTTATGCAGAAATCCATGTATTTCCAAAGTGTTCACATACTTTTTATTGCCACTTTATATTTGAGTTGAACCATAATATTTGTTGTAATATTTATTCTGTATTTTCTGGTGGATTAAAATTGCAACCAACTTTCTATGGCTTGTTTTAAAAATATTGATATTTTGGGGAGGATTTCATTTTCAAATAACCGAAAGTGAGATGTAATCTGAATGAAGGGAAAAAGGCCGTTCTTGAACATGGGGTGAGCCATTCTTACTAATCTGCTAGAGAACCATTTCGGATTGAAGTATAACTTTTGAATGACTGTGAGAGGTCTAGGCCTCCCTTCCAGTACTGGGGAACATTCGGTGCGTGCTCGCGCCACGCCTATTTCTATTGGCATGAGCACTGTTCATGACACAAACTGTTCACATCCCTCTTGTTGGTGGAGAGAAACTTTTGCAGGTTTAAAGCTTATTTCCTACAATTCCATTTATTTTGTCATGGGGTTCAGAGAAAATGCTGCAGTTTTAAAGCTAATTTTCTTGCAATTCTATACATTTTGCCATGTCTAATGTGCATTCATGTGATATGAGTGACTCAAACATTACAACGAAATCTATGGGGGGAAAAACGTGGGCTAAATGTGCCACAAATCATCTATAACCGTATGTTATGCTTTATAAAAGGTTCATAAATGTGTCATAACAACCACCAATGTCAAATATGACAAACATATGCTTGTTAAATTGCAGTTTCATAAAGCATCTATAACCTTGTCATGTTATGCTCTAAAAATATTAGAGGACAGCCCAACCTCTTTCCCTCTTGGGTGCATAGCCAATATTGGACCTGACCTGAACCTTCCCCAAAATGCTGTGCTGTAGGCACCAGGCACCGCTTACCTTGATGACAGCCCCCAACATAAGGAAATGGAAAGCGGCTTTCTTTCTTCTATCTTCCACAGTACACAAACACAACACAATGAGCCATACCGTGTGGTGCTGGACCCAGTCAGGTCTTTGACACAGTCACACTTTCCCCACTGAAAGATCAGCCAGAATGTTGGCGGCATCGGTTGTAATCAAGCCCTGGTCTCTAGCATGGAGACAGAAGAGGAAGATGAGAGAGATGTCTCAGGTAGGACTACTTCAAATCATCTTTGCTCTCTCTCACACACACACACACACACACACCACACACACACACACACACACACACACACACACACACACACACACACACACACACACACACACACACAAATGCAGGCCTTGCTGGTCCATCAATCCATCTAAATACTCCTCACACCCTACAATAACCTGTGAATCACGAGAGAATCGTTTATAACCTACTTATTCACACTTTATGTAGTGTCCTGTAATACTTTGAAGTGAGACTCCATCGCTCATTCATAACACATGACAGTGTACAAACGTTAAAGTCAGACACCTCTAGTCATTCATAACAAATACATAAAGGCTTAGTGACGCAAACATGTATTAAAATTTAAGGAATGATCAAATTTAAACCATATATTTAATTAAATTTTGTTTGTACTTTATTTGAAGTTTGCTTGTACTGTATGTAAACAAGCATATATGACAGACCCAACATGCTGTTGCGTGAATATTAAAGCTTCATGTATGCTATGAAAGTCCCACCTACTTCCTGGATCATGTCCCATACAGTTTTTGAATACGCTTCAAGATTATAGAATCAATCCAGGAAGTAGGCGGGACTTTCATAGTGTATTACAACAGCAAAGAAGAAGTTACTTCAAACAACGATCACCGTTTTCTCTCTCTCTGACATCATTGCACATAATGGCGTGCGTGATAGAACAGAAGAGAATGACCATAACGTTTTTATTTTTTTACCATGATGCTGGATTCTCCTCTCTGTTTCTTCAACATAAAAACCAAACAAAAAATAATGCATCTGTCCCGCCTTAACCTTAGAGAACCTTTTATTTCTCTATTTTGGTTAGGTCAGGGTGTGACTAGTGTCACGGCCGTTGTAAGGAGGAGTCCAAGGCGCAGCGTGGTAAGCGTACACTCTTCTTTATTATAAGAACGAACACTGAACAAACAAAAATAACGAAACGAACCGTGACGCTAATATGAGCAGTGCAGACAGGCAACTAAACATAGAACAAGAACCCACGAACACCAAAGGGAAAATGGCTACCTAAATATGATCCCCAATCAGAGACAACGATAAACAGCTGCCTCTGATTGGGAACCATATCAGGCCACCATAGACATACAAATCACCTAGACCTACAAAAACCTTAGAAATACAAAAAAAAACTAGACAATACAAAAACTAACGTACCCACCCTAGTCACACCCTGACCTAACCAAAATATAAAGAAAACAGAGATATCTCAGGTCAGGGCGTGACAACTAAGGTGGGTAGTCTAGTTTTCTTTTCTATGTTGGCCTGGTATGGTCCCAATCAGAGGCAGCTGTCTATCGTTGTCTCTGATTGGGGATCATATTTAGGCAGCCTTTTTACCACCTGTTGTGTGTGGGATCTTGATTTTGTATTGTTGCTTTTTAGCCCTACAAGGCTGTACGTTTAGTTTGTTACGCGTTCTTGTTTTGTGCCGGTTATCATAAATAAATATGATTAACCTACCCCACGCTGCATCTTGGTACGAACATCCTTCCAACAACGATCGTTACAGCATCAGAGTGAAAAGTGGCACTGTTTCACCGCGGGGGGAATTCAGACCCAGAATACAGAGACAGAAATGGAACTTAATTCCTTTTTTAACATACTTTCCTCTGTGCATATTCTGACCCTGACTTTAAACTTGGGGAAACACGTGCCAGCCAGCTACACGTATGGTGTGCCGATCACAGAAATGGAGGTGTGGGAGAGGTGTGTCAAAAGATACACATATTCTGACCTTGACTTAATTCCCTAATGCACTGTAATTTACAAATGGATAAGAGCTTTTGATAAGAGCTAGGTAAATGAGTAATCCGTTTGGATAAGGGGATTGTAAATATAAATGATAATAGTTTTAGATACATATTATCTTATGATCGCTGGAGATGTGAAACCAGTCATATGGCAGCAAACTGAAAAGCAAATCTAATTTTTTTTGTCACATACAATACAATACAAGTGTAGACCTTACTGTGAAATGTTTACTTACAAGCCCTTAACCAACAATGCAGTTTTAAGAAAATAAAAGTTAAATGTTTGCAAAGTCAAGTAAAAAAATAACCCAATAAAATAACAATAATGATGCTATATAAACGGGGTACCGGTACCGAGTCAATGTGCGGGGATACAGGTTAGTCAAGGTATTTGAAGTAATATGTACATGTACAGTCGTGGCCAAAAGTTTTGAGAATGACACAAATATACATTTTCACAAAGTTTGCTGCTTCAGTGTCTTTAGATATTTTTGTCAGATGTTACTATGGAATACTGAAGTATAATTACAAGCATTTCATAAGAGTCAAAGGCATTTATTGACAATTACATGAAGTTGATGTAAAGAGTCAATATTTGCAGTGTTGACACTTCTTTTTCAAGACCTCTGCAACCCGCCCTGGCATGCTGTCAATTAACTTCTGGGCCACATCCTGACTGATGGCAGCCCATTCTTGCATAATCAATGCTTGGAGTTTGTCAGAATTTGTGGGTTTTTGTTTGTCCACCCGCCTCTTGAGGCTTGACCACAAGTTCTCAATGGGATTAAGGTCTGGGGAGTTTCTTGGCCATGGACCCAAATATCAATGTTTTGTTCCCTGAGCCACTTAGTTATCACTTTTGCCTTATGGCAAGATGCTCCATCATGCTGGAAAAGGCATTGTTCATCACCAAACTGTTCCTGGATGGTTGGGAGAAGTTGCTCTCGGAGAATGTGTTGGTACCATTCTTTATTCATGGCTGTGTTCTTAGGCAAAATTGTGAGTGAGCCCACTCCCTTGGCTGAGAAGCAACCCCACACATGAATGGGCTCAGGATGCTTTACTGTTGGCATGACACAGGACTGATGGTAGCGCTCACCTTGTCTTCTCCGGACAAGCTTTTTTCCGGATACCCCAGTCCTCAGCAGTCCGATCCCTGTACCTTTTGCAGAATATCCGTCTGTCCCTGATGTTTTTCCTGGAGAGAAGTTGCTTTTTTGCTGCCCTTCTTGACACCAGGCCATCCTCCAAAAGTCTTTGCCTCACTGTGCGTGCAGATGCACTCACACCTGCCTGCTGCCATTCCTGAGCAAGCTCTGTACTGGTGGTGCCCCGATCCCGCAGCTGAATCAACTTTAGGAGACGGTCCTGGCGCTTGCTGGACTTTCTTGGGCACCCTGAAGCCTTCTTCACAACAATTGAACTGCTCTCCTTGAAGTTCTTGATGATCCGATAAATGGTTGATTTAGGTGCAATCTTACTGGCAGCAATATCCTGGCCAGTGAAGCCCTTTTTGTGCAAAGCAATGATGACGGCACGTGTTTCCTTGCAGGTAACCATGATTGACAGAGGAAGAACAATGATTCCAAGCACCACCCTCCTTTTGAAGCTTCCAGTCTGTTATTCGAACTCAATCAGCATGACAGAGTGATCTCCAGCCTTGTCCTCGTCAACACTCACACCTGTGTTAACGAGAGATTCACTGACATGATGTCAGCTGGTCCTTTTGTGGCAGGGCTTAAATGCAGTGGAAATGTTTTTGAGGGAGTCAGTTCATTTGCATGGCAAAGAGGGACTTTGCAATTCATTACAATTCATTTGATCACTCTTCATAACATTCTTGAGTATATGCAAATTGCCATCATACAAACTGAGGCAGCAGACTTTGTGAAAATGTATATTTGTGTAATTCTCAACTTTTGGCCACGACTGTATGTATGGGTAAAGTGACTATGTATAGATAATAAACAGCAAGTAGCAGCAATCGTATGGCCTTTTAACTTGCAGGGATTAAACTTGTAGACGCAAGCCAAATGGATACTGCAGCCTGAAACATGTGTTGACGATGCAAAGCATTGCGCAATGACAGTCGCGCCAAATGCAATCTTTGTGCACTCTTATGATATGCCACAACTTTCTCTGTGTTCTACTATTTTGAGAGTTTAGGACTATGGTTTTATCTCCATTTGTGTCAAAATGGAGTTATTGACATAGCCTTGTTCTGTTCAATGTTTACCTATATGTAAAAAAGAATGCAAGATCAAAATTACTGACAGAGTTCGAAACTTTAAAGCCAAACATCAGAGTCATGATTTTGCAGATAGGACCTTTTAGTTTCAAGCTCTCGATTTGTATAATGATAAATATTAGCCACTTCAGTAGCGACTGTCAGTAATAACCACACATACAAGTTACAATTTAGTTTCAGTTCCCTTAAATTGGTAGCCTAGATTTCTTATCATTCCATTGTTTTGTTTACATTTATTTGCTTCTTCTTTAAACGCTGGTACGTCCGTGTGATTATTGCTGAGGATCACTAGTAATAGTTGATCATATGTGACTCACCACCTGAATTCGGTCTTATGTAGCAAAATGTGAAATGGTGTTTTTTTTACATTGGATAAAAGTAGAGACTCAGAGCTACAAAATGATATATCATACACTGCATTTGAGGAACAATGGGAAAGTAATTCTGCTTTGAACATTGATCAACTTGTAAACTCACTTTTGAGAAAATGGCCTTTGAATGTTTTGGTATCTGGTGAAGAGCTCTTCTTTGTCTACACCCATTCAGCATTGTTCACACCCTCTTAAGCTTTAGCCCTACCCATCTACCCATACAAGTCATGTAACATTAGCTAATAAGCCAGCCAGCTAACGTTAGCTAGTTAAACAACAATGAACAAAGTGCCAACACTGTCTAATATTAGACTCTAACTAGAAAAGCAAACAGCTCTGGGAAACCAATAATAACGTCTGCTAGAGAGCCAGCCAGCTATCGTTAGCTAGCTAGCTAACAGTACACTTTAGCTTAAGACGTATAGCTAGCTAGCTAGGTAAACAATGAACCTAGCTAGGTAAACATTGTTTAAGACCACACACGTCACGTAACGTTAGCTAACGAGCCAGCCTGCTGACATTAGCTAGTTAAACAACAATGAACAATGTGCTAACAGTACACTTTAGCTTGAAATGAAAGCACTTTGTGAAAATTAGAAACATGTAATATCTGAAAATGTAGCTAGCTAACACTAGACTTTCTTAACTGTATACATTAACATGCATCATGGACGCGTCTCCCTCTCAGGAATGCCATACCACGGTTGCCCTTAGTTTGAAGATGTAATCCGGAGACAGGTGTTTTCTCCACCTCTTTAGCTATCATACTCTAATTCCACTGATTTCAAAACTTGATCCTCCAGAAAATGGAGAGCAACACTTATGCAGCTGCACTACACAATACATCTTTAAAAAAGCTGCATTTGACAGGATTACCAACACAGACTGACAAGCTCAAGTAGACAGATGCCTTCAATATGGCAGACCAATCCGAACTCCTCTCTCGGCATGTCCAGCCCACTCATTATATCAGCCAATCATGGCTAGTGGGAAGGTTGCCCACTTTTTCTGTGGCTTAAGAGGTTTGCTGTGCTTATGCCACCCTTTAAATAGCACAGGTTTATGTTATATTTGACATAGTGGATTAAGTCACATTTTACATTGCTGGTTATGTCACACAGTTATGCCACATTTATGAACAAGTTTTCATTTACAATTGCGACCTGGCCAAGATAAAGCAAAGCAGTTCGACACATACAACAACACAGAGTTCCACATGGAGTAAAACAAACATACAGTCAATAATACAGTAGAAAAATAACTATATATACAATGTGAACAAATGAGGTGAGATAAGGGAGGTAAAGGCAACAAAAAAAAGCCATGGTGGCGAAGTAAATACAATATAGCAAGTAAAACACTGGAATGGTAGATTTGAAGTGGAAGAATGTGCAAAGTAGAGATAGAAATAATGGGGTGCAAAGGAGCAAAATAAATAATAAATAAATACAGTAGGGGGAGAGGAAGTTGTTTGGGCTAAATTATAGGTATAGGGCTATGTACAGGTGCAGTAATCTATGAGCTGCTTTAAGATAGTGAGGGAGATAAGTGTTTCCAGTTTCAGAGATTTTTGTAGTTCATTCCAGTCATTGGCAGCAGAGAACTGTAAGGAGACCAAAGGAGGAATTGGTTTTGGGGGTGACCAGAGAGATATACCTGCTGGAGCGCGTGCTACAGGTGGGTGCTGCTATGGTGACCAGCGAGCTGAGATAAGGGATGACTTTACCTAGCAGGGTCTTGTAGATGACCTGGAGCCAGTGGGTTTGGCGACGAGTATGAAGCGAGGGCCAGCCAACGAGAGCGTACAGGTCGCAGTGGTGGGTAGTATATGGGGCTTTGGTGACAAAACGGATGGCACTGTGATAGACTGCATCCAATTTATTGAGTAGGGTATTGGAGGCTTTTTTGTAAATGACATCACCGAAGTCGAGGATCGGTAGTCAGTTTTACAAGGGTATGTTTGGCATCATGAGTGAAGGATGCTTTGTTGCAAAATAGGAAGCCAATTCTAGATGTAACTTTGGATTGGAGATGTTTGATGTGAGTCTGTGTAACGTCCTGACCAGAGTTATTATGTGTTTTGCTTGTTTAGTGTTGGTCAGGACGTGAGCTGGGTGGGAATTCTATGTTGTGTGTCTAGTTTGTCTGTTTCTATGTCCAGCCTAATATGGTTCTCAATCAGAGGCAGATGGTAATCGTTGTCCCTGATTGAGAATCATATATAGGAGGCTTGTTTTGTGTTGGGATTTTGTGGGTGTTTGTTTCCTGTCTCTGTGATTGTCTGCA